>NC_134522.1:28886348-29213014 GCF_027942865.1 Odontesthes bonariensis | reverse complement strand
TCTATTTTACACGCATTTAAATGAACAGTATTTGGCAAATACAGACTTATACCAGGCGTCTTGGACCCTATACACACGGCGGGGTGTGAAATATTTAATTTATCCATTACAATTGCTGTTGAACTTGGCCAGAGAACTGTTTTGGCCTATGGCAGACGCCTTGATTACTCTGTTAATGACCCGGCTACTTTCCTTTCTCCTTTTTTCATAAATAATGCCGACTGGTCTATCCGCAAAGTCTATATAACCCGGGATACCAGGGTCATTTTATTTTATTGCATTTAATGCCCGAAATCTTCTTTTACATCATTATTATATTTTATTTTCACGGGTTGTATCTTTTCTTTTTACTACACATTACTAATGTAAAACTTTGCCATAGGAATGAAGTAAAACAGACTTATGACATCTGCCGAACTCTATTTTTTCTTCCTCGTCTTTGAGGTGAAACTAATATATGTTCACAGTCCTTGCCTCCCTGTGACTTTCAGTGAAGATTTAAAAGGACAGACTCCCTAATTTACTGAGAACCAGTTACCTTAGTTCACAGCTTTAAAGGCTTATATCCCTAGTTGTTTGTTTACCGGGATTAATGTAGAAAATCAGCTACTTTGCCTACTACCCAAAGATTTAAACATAATCTATAGAATTATTTTGAACACACCTTTATGCCTTGATGATGGGTTGACAGACGATATCAGTTTCCATGTTGAGGTTATCATTCCTTCAAACTCTGATGATCCAGAGCTTATTATTGGAGAATTATCACCAAAACGTCTTTAGGGAGGGAAACAGGGAGTAATTGAGGAGTGTACAGACAAAGTTGAATAGGAAAAGAGAGCATGAGGGTGTAAAGAAAGATAAAAGCTGTAAACCAAGCTTCAGCATAACAATGTGCCGGATGTGTGTCCAGTGACATAAGTGACATAAGCTTACCCTGAAAATCTGAATGGCTAGTTGTGTGAAATATTTTCAAACTAGGGTGACCAAAACAAAATGTCAGGGTTGTGTTGTTACTGATTTTTTGAGTTGGTAAAGACTTCAGACATCCAAATATGTGCTCCCATGCCCGGAAAAAGTATTTTTTTCATGTCTCCATTAGAGATAATCTGTCTTCATATTGTAAAATAATTTCTGTAAGTCTCAAGTTTGAAAATGAGGCGATCAAAGGAAAATACTGATAGATCAGAAACAGCAAAATTCCAAATTCTTTGTGTTGCTTTAATGAAATGTATGAATGTGATAACAACAGAGAGGAGTTTAAATTGGCAAACCATTAACACTCACATCTAACCAAGTACTGTAATCTTGTTTGGAGACATTTTATACTTGTTTTTGTTTGCGTTTCATCTTGTTCAGTGTCACAGGGTAAGAGGCATGGTACAGAATGGACAAATCGCCATCCATCAATGAGCTAACATACAGAAAGAAACAATTATACACCCTTACAGTCACACCTACAGTCAATTTACAACATCCTAATAACCAAACATTTAAGTCTGTTGGAGGAAGCCTACAAAATTAATTGTAAAATTTTAGCTCAGTCAAATTTGGCCTGAAATCATGGAAGGCCAACAGAAGACAACAAGCAATTACATATGTATACTAGCAAATTTGATCCTGTTATGTTGTGGTATCTAAGCATTGGAATGGACCATGGAAGTGGTCACAGTTGACAATGGGTTTTATAAGAGAAGAAATCGGCACAACAGTAGCAGATGAACATCCTTCTCTGCTCTTAGACACCTGCCATCTGTTTCCCCCTCTTTTTCCTGATCATTTTTATATGTTCCGATTTCATTCCTCTTTCTACTCCTGTTTTACTCTTCTGCCTTGGTTTCTTCCCCACCGTAGTCGTATGCACTTTTTCTGTTTCCTCTCTCACCAATGTCCTTTTCTTCTGTACTTTATCTCCCCATACATTATCTTCTATACTTATCCACTCCTTCCCCATCTCGCAAGATTTAGTGGTGTGGAACAGATCAGTATTAGCTGGAATTAGCTGCAGCCTTCATTAAAGACTTGGCAGGAGAAAGAACACACTCACACACAATTGGAAGTATGAATTGTATAAAAGTTGGCTTTAGTCCTTTTTTAGATTTTTGTCTGTCAATTCTCCTCCTTTTGTTTCTTTCAATGCAACTCCTGCTCGCTCACACTGCATCATCACGTCTTTCCTTCTATCTCTCTGTCTTTCATCTCAATCACTTCCTCTCTTGCTTTTTCTTCTCTAGTTGTCCATTTGTAACCTTCAATTACTCAACTCTGTGTCTCCTCTTCTGTGGCCTGGAGATGTGAATCACTCTTTCCTGAAAACCTAAATTCTTTATTTTATTTTCTTATATTTTTTTCCCCTCATTCGCTTCCTTTTTCTTCACCTTAAATTTTTTATGGCAAGTTTACCAGTTTTTCTTCCAAAATAATTCTGACAAATTTTTTGTCTTTTTTGATTTTTTCAGATGTACAACATACTTTTGTTTTACTTCCCCATAGCTTTTTTTTATTTTCTTCCCTCTCTGCTCTCTCTTTCTTGTTACCAGTTGTTTTCTACCTCTACTGTCAATTTTTTTGTATATCGTGTAGGGATGCTCCGATCACGTGATCGGATATTGAGGCCGACCACGCTGAGATCCAAAATATGCTTTTGTTGCATTAATTATAATCAAACCGCACAGAGTTAGCACAGCGCAGCTAATATGTATTAAGGTAAAGATTAAAACCAGCGGATTAAAATGGATACAAAAGGTGATGAATGAATAAATGTGGCGTGGCGTGGCGTGGCGTGGCGTGGCGTGGCGGTCAACAAAATTATGGCTACTCCCAACCCTGACTCTCTCACATCTGTGTCACCGGTGAGTCCACACCTTTACGCACACACCTCCGCACGCACACACGCCTACTCCCATGTGAACCACCCTCTCTGCAACACACACACACTCATTGTGCTCCTCATATTCAACCTATATGTCCCTTACACTTTCATTTTTGATAAAGCTTATAGTTAGGGATGGCTCAGGTGATCCTGAAACATCCCATAGTTAAGCTGCTATAGGCCTAGACTGTTGGGGGGCCTCATCCGTCACACCTTTCCTCACTTTACTCTCTTTTTCCCCCGTTTAATTTCTCAAATGATATTATGTACATGTGACATTATTGTGGTCATTAACTTGTGTTTCCCTGGTGTTACAGTGTATTTTTCCCCCCCCTTTCTGTCTTCTCAAACCCCAGCTGGTGGAGGCGGATGGCCACCCTTCCTGAGTCTGGTTCTGCCAGAGGTTTCTTCCTGTTCAAAGGGAGTCGTTTCTTTCCACAGTCGCCTCTGGCACGCTCAGGACAGGAGATTGGACTGAAGACAAGTTTCAGTACAATCTGTTGGTTTACTTAGCTAGGAAATAGTTTTTGAATTGGCTCATATGAATGAATTTGATTATTTTGAAAATAATTATGATTACAATGAATTGAATTCCAATTGGCTTGAATTGGACTTATTATTTAAGTGCCTTGAGATGACATTTGTTGTAATTTGGCGCTATGTAAATGAAATAAAACTGAAACTGAAACTGAAACACACATACACTTTCAAATCTATACAGAGCAGATAACAAGATGGTTAACACAGCCCATACCACCCCCTGCAGATATATAGTCAAACAGACATACATATAAAATCCTTTCCAACATAAAGTCCGCACTTTCAAACACACTAATACACTGAAACAAGTGACAAACTTCACAAACATCAACATTATACATCCAGCTGCTGATGTGAAAGTATACATGGACACATGTAAAAGATAAGCTATAAATTCAAAACAGGATTAATACACTCAGGTATTAATCAAGACGTACCTCTAGGTTTCTTAGAGCAAAAATGTTGTATTGTAAAATATTGACATGTTCATTAGTTTGTTCATAAAGTTGTCCAAATGAAACTTACCACTCCCACAAGCAACAAAAGGAAGTATGACTTACATCAGCAGTCATCCTCAGTCTTTTATATTTTTTCTAAGAGGCCACAAAGTCCTGATAAGGAGGAGGAACAAGGGTGGATGGAGCAGTCAATTGCTGGGCTCACACCTATGGGACTTTGTGTGACATGAAATCAAGATCAACCTATGCGTCTTCAACAACACAACATATTACCAAAACACTGTTGCCACTTCTATGCTGGATTTAAGCAATGGTTAGGATTACAAAATTATCTTAGCTGAGACTAAAATATGCTGTTTTTACATGGCCATCACCCTCATAGAAAGAAAATAACATCAATTGGACAGAGTTATAAATAGGAATACTTGGGTGGCATTTTTATGGTTAAAAACATTTCTTTTTAATGTTTAATTCAATTTTTATCCTCGTCATGCACTTGTTCTCATGACCATTAGAGGTTTCACATTCACGGCCTAATTTTTCTGTGGAATAGCAATCGTGAGCACCTCATTCAATATTGACTTTTAATGTGGTCCTTTTTGTGCTCTGATCTGTTTTCATACATCTATCTTCCTAGATCTTGAAACAAAACTACGTGAAAACAACACATCTCAACCACATTCTGAAGTAATTTACTGACTGATGACAGACACACAAAGATCTGTTGGATGCCATGCTGTCAGCTTCTCTAGCCGTGATAGATCAAAACAGGTTGCAGAAACATTGAGCTGAGGCCAAGTGGCAAACAGTACACAAACTCACAGACATACTGGGTTTTTCTTCATCTCGACAAAGAGATACAATATATTGCCAAAATTATTCACTCACCCAGCCAAATAATTAAATTCAGGTGTTCCAATCACTTTCATGGCCACAGGTGTATAAATTCAAGCACCTAGGCATGCAGACTGCTTCTCCATTCATTTGTGAAAGAATGGGTCAACTGTCAGTGGTATTATAACAAAGTGGAAGCGATTGGGAACAACAGCAACTCAGCCATGAAGTGGTAGGCCAAATAAAACGACAGAGCAGGGTCAGCAGATGCTGAGGCGCATAGTGCACAGGGGTCGCCAACTTTCTGCAGTCAATTGCTACAGACCTCCAAACTTCATGTGGCCTTCAGATTAGCTCAAGAACTGTGCGTAGAGAGCTTCATGGAATGGGTTTCCATGGCCGAGCAGCTCCATCCAAGCCATACATCACCAAGTGCAATGTAAAGCGTGGGATGCAGTGGTGTAAAGCATGCTGCCACTGGACTCTAGAGCAGTGGAGACGAGTTCTCTGGAGTGACGAATCACGCTTCTCCATCTAGCAATCTGCTGGACGAGTCTGGGTTTGGCGGTTGCCAGGAGAACGGTACTTGTCTGACTGCATTGTGCCAAGTGTAAAGTTTGGTTGAGAGGGGATTATGGTGTGGGGTTCTTTTTCAGGAGCTGGGCTTGGCCCCTTAATTCCAGTGAAAGGAACTCTGACTGCTTCAGCATGCTAAGTGATCTTGGATAATTTCATGCTCCCAACTTTGTGGAAACGGTTTTTGGGGTGGCCCCTTCCTGTTCCAACATGACTGCACACCAGTGAACAAAGCAAGGTCCATAAAGACATGGATGAGCAAGTTTGGTGTGGAAGAACTTGACTGGCCTGCACAGTCCTGACCTTTGGTATGAATTAGAGCGGAGACTGCGAGCCAGGCCTTCCCGGCCAACTTCCGTGTCTAATCTCACAAATGCGCTTCTGGAAGAATGGTAAAAAATTCCCATAAACACACTCCTCAACCTTGTGGAACGCTTGCTCAGAAGAGTTGAAGCTGTTATAGCCGCAAAGGGTGGGCCGACGTCATATTAAACCCTATGGATTAAGAATGGGATGTCATATTTAACTATTTTGTTCAGCCTTCAGATCAACATGATTTGCACATAGATTTCTGTGATAGTAATTATTTCATCCCCTCTTCCTCAACAATAAAAATGCTCTCCAAATTCAGATTATCTTTGATGAGTTTGAAATTGTTAATCCATTTGGGTCTAATCACGGATTCCATAAAATTGGAAGTATCTAAATTGTTCTAATCAATATCCATCTTGTTGCACTGTGTCACAGTCAGGATATTAAAAAGTATGGCATCAACGCAATCTTGGAGCCCCTGGTACGTGATCACAAAAACCTTGAGTCCTCAGGAATCAACGTCCCTTTTTCCAAGAGTCCAGTCCATAGAACCGTGGCACGAAATATACTCATACAACTATGGATATCTTGAACAAAAGAATTGTCCCAATAGAATAAACCTGGAGCAAACGGGTAATGCTATAGGTCTAAATGCTATTCAGACATTTTGTTTGATAAGGAATGTCCCGCTAATATTTGGAGATATAGTGCCACAAGGAAGTGCATACTGTGCTGCTGCTTCTTTAGGTTATCAATATTTGTGTTTTCACCACTCATTACAGATGGTATGACCATTTGTCTGAGGTATCTCATTACTTATTATCATCTGCTTTTCAAAGAGCTGTACCCACAACACAACTTGATATCGAAACACCACTTCATGATTCATTGTGTTACGTCAAATGAAAACACAGATTTTTAAAAAAACACTGTAGAAAAATTTAAATTACATTACAAAGACTTTAGTCCAAAAACATCAGATGGCAATAGCATATAACTGGAAAAGGTCAGTTAAAAATGGGAACATGATGGCAGATGATCTGCATGTTGACATGAACTGTGAGGTTGATGTGGTGTCTTTGGGTACATGTTATGGGACAGAGTATCTTCTCATTGTGTTCTTAAAGAGTGAAGATGAAATGCCAGTATTTAGTTAATTAAGTAACACTATTGTCTTTGCTGGGAAATACTTTCTTGCAGGTGACTGATGTTGCAATTCTTTGACAGCATCTTCTTTTTCACAGTCATTTTGCTGTTTCTTGCTCATGTCCCTCTATTACGATGGCCCGGAAGTGCAAATCACAACGGTAAAAGAGAAACGACAACGGCAAATCAAAAAACAACGGCAAGAGAAATCACAACAGCAAATAAAAAAACAACGGCAAAAGAGAAAAAACAACGACAAATCAAGTAACACAACGGCAAAAGAGAAATCCCAATGGCAAATCAAAAACACAACGGCATAAGAATGTCCCTTATGTTTCCTTAGAAAATTTGCTATACATTGTACACTTGGAACATTTTGTCTACACGTTATAATGCTGTTTGAACACTTTTAGTGTTACCTGGGTAGTTTTAAACTAAATTCTATCTGAACTACGTGGGTTGGTTGCTTATATTGGTGTGAAATGATCTTTAAAGTGAGAGTTAATGTTACTTATTGGTGTTAAATTGTATCTTAGTTTGAGTTCACATACTATAATCAACAGGGAGTTATAGCATTACAATATATATATATATATATATATATATATATATATACAATATATATGGCCCAAATGTTGATGAACCCTAATTTTTTCACTCCTTTTTCACGTTTCTCACTCCCTGATCACCTTGATAACACACTCAACACAGGAAGGGACTTCAACATGGTATTTGACTCAGGAGTGGACAGGCTCAGTACCACAGGGAGTCAGCGGAACTGGCAGTCCACAAAAATTGTTAAACAATACATGAATGATTTTGGTCATTGCGATGCTTGTCGCTGACCTCACTCGCAGGGAATACACCTTATTCTCACCGGTACACCACTCATATTCAAGTCTAGATTGTTTGTGAGTAAGCAGCTCATTGATAAGTGATATTTCAGAAACCAAAATCCAACCCATCACTATCAGTGATCACTCACTGGTCTCTATCACGCTGATGAATAAGAGAGTCACACCAGCAACTAGAAATTGGAAATTTATTACTAAAAGACACAGATTTCATCAATTATTTAAAAATAGAATGGTCTAAATATCTAGAAAATAATGACCTTCCATGTGTTCTCTGGGAAGCAAGAAAAGCAGTAATGTGAGGCAAAAGACAATAAATAGATAAGAAAAAGACCAGGACAGTTTAAGATTATCGGAATTAGAACTCAGGATTAAATCGCTAAAAGTGCTACAGTGCTTCCCGAGAGGAACACATACTGAATAAATGAAGGAAAGCTAAACTCGAATTAATTATATTATTTACAAAAACACAGTTCCTGAAACAAACACTTCACCTGGACAACTTTGAACATGGCAATAAATCTGGGAGATTCCTAGCCAATCAATTAAAGATAAACAAAGAGAAAACATCAATCACTTCTGTTAAGGACTCAGAAGGATAGATCACCAAAGACCCTGATGTAATCAACAACACTTTTAAGGAAATTTTGAAAAACCTTATATTCATCACGAAACGATGCACCAGAAGGTAACTGATCAGTTTTTTAGTCACATCAACCTTCCAAATTTAAAACTTGAACAGGTCATGGCATTGGATTCACTTCTCTCAATAGGTTAACTCCCTTCAACATATGCCTAGTAATAAAGCGCCAGGACGAGATGGTTATTCAGCAAAGAATTTTGGCCTATTTTGGCACCTATATTTCCCAAAATAGTATCACAAGTACCGTCGCCTCACAGCGAGAGGGTTCCAAGTTCAACTCCCGGCTAGGGAGTAACACAACAGGATTTGTGCCTTTCTGTATGGAGTTTGCATGTTCTCCCTGTGTATGCGTGGGTTCTCTCCGGGTACTCCGACTTCCTCCCACTGTCCAAAAACATGGATGTTGGGGTTAATTCAGTGTTTCTCAATTCTGGTCCTCGGGACCCACTGCCCTGCATGTTTTCGATGTTTCCCTCCTCCAGCACACCTGATTCAAATGAATGGCTCCTGATCAGGCCACTGCAGAGCTTAATTGGTGTCTCTAAAATTGTCCTTAGAGTGAGTGTGGTGTGTTGTTCTTAGTCTGGTTTGTCTCTCTGTCACCTTGTGATGGACTGGCGACCTGTCAAGGGTGTACCCCGCCTCTCGCTCGATGACCGCTGGGATAGGCTACAGCCCCCACCCCCCCGCGACCCGACCGACGGATTCAACGGGTATAGAAAATGGATGGATGGGTATCACAAGTTAAGGAGAATGGCAGATTATCCCCAAACATGAACTCTGCTAACATTATCCAACTACAGAAACCAGGAAGACCCTGCACTTCCATCCAGCTACCTCCCAATAAATGTAGACCTCAAAATAATTTATAAAGCCCTTGCCAAATGACTAGAAAAAACAACTTCCCTTACAATACATTATAAAGGGTAGACACTTACACATACAGGTTAATGAATCTCATAGACTATTATACGATCAACATCTTGGAAATCTTGGAAATCGTCTCTCTAGATGTAGAAACAGCATTTGATCTTAGTTAACTGGAAATCTTATTTACAACCTTTAACAAATTCAGGTTTGGGTCATGCTTCATCAACTGGATCAGAATACTATATAGTTCTCCAAACGCATGTGTCAGGACAAATGATCAAACTTTTCCAAGCTTCAGTCTGCAAAGAGGCAGCAGACAGCGTTGCCTAGTTTCCCCCTCACTTTCTGCTATTTTTATTGCACCTCTAGCAGCCGCTATCAGACAAAACTGTAGATATTAAAGGAATTCAACCCAAAAATGTTGAGCATAAGATAAGCCTTTATGCTGATGATGTATTACTTTTCCTTCTGAACTTACATACATCTCTCACTCACACGATCACACTCATAGATAAATTCTCAGCATTTTCTTGTATAAGCATTTTTTTTAATTGAGCACCAACGATTAACAAATACAGAACAAAGAGAAGATCCTTGGAACAATGCTCACATATTTTCATTTATATGTCACACACACATACACTCAACCTCCACTCCCCCATTCCACACCGCAAACAACACACATAAAGCCGTGTATTGTTAATGAAGTTATACACTATTTACAATGTTTTACATGGAGGAGAATATCTGAGAGAAAAGACTGCACAGTGAGATCAAGTAAGCATAGTTATAAGTCTACCTAAATACGTCAACACTGGGTTCCAGATAGAGAAGTTTTCCCTAGACCCTCTGAGTGTATGTTTAATCTTTTCTAGTTGTATGAATTGCATCAGATCACATAACCATAATGACACTTTAGTTGGGTTCTTGGATTTTCAATGTAATAATATTCTCCTAGTTCCTATCTGTGACACAAAATATAGTGATAGCAGCACTGGGTTGTAGATTAATATTAAACCACTGACGGTGTTTTAAAGATCACCGACCAATAGGTTGTCAGGGAGGGATATGCCCAAAACATATGGGTGAGTTTGTGCTATAACACCTGTCGCAGCATGCATTTGCGTTAAGGTAAATTTTCTTCAGCCTTGCTTTAGAATAGTTACTGTGATGTAAAACCTTAAAATTCTCCGCACTTTCTGACTACTCTATTAACTGGTCTAAGACCATAGTTGTGCCCATTAACTGTAGTTTCCAGAATATACCCTCTACCACTTTACAGTCAAGAAATATTAGATAATTAGGCATAAACATTTCCTTTAGGCTTTCAGAGCTAACTAAGCTAAATTATGTTGATTTAAGTCACTAGATTCATACATCTCCAAACTCCTGTGGAAAAACAAACCACCACATATTATTTTAAAAACTCTACAGAAGACCAAAGGCAGTGGTAGATTAGATTTTCCTAATTTACAGCAGTATTTCTTAGCCAAAAGGTTACAATATATATCAAAATGGTTTATACCTAACCCACAAGATGAACTATGGCGAAATATCGTTCAAACATCAAACATTGCAAATGTTTTAAAAGCATTTACATCTCTGATAGCCTGGTGGTAATTTCTTAAAATTACAAAGTCTTCACTTCTCCCGTGTAAGCTTACACCCATCTGGACCCTGACATACTGCAAAACAAAAAAAAATGCTGAACTCCTTTGCTCCACTGTCCATCAACAGTGGGCAAGATTCCATCCACCCATTTTAATTACAAACTAGCTTCTCATACACTCAACATTGATAACCCAGGGGAGCGAGAGGAGGGGTCTTCCTACACCCCTGTTCCCTGGGCGCTAGCTGAGGTGGGAGGGGGCCAGGAGGAGGAGTCAATCTGCTGGTTCGGAGTCTGTGGTGGCTTCATCACTGGGATGCTGCTGGCGCCCGCCATGCTACACCTCAGGGGAGATGGGGGGGCTGAGAGCCTCCAGGGGACGATGAGTGGATGTGTGAGCTGTGCGAGTGTATGTGTGTTTTTTTCCTTTTTTTCTTTCTCTGATTTGTATGGGAGTGTGGATGTACTAACTTATTCTGTGAATGGGGCTGGGTCTGGGACTTGTTGTCCTCTGGCCTGCTCACTACACTCATGACTCAGCACAATTCATGCAAAACCTGTACCATATATATATTATGTTCATGGACACACCCATACATTCATTTACTCAGGCACATGCTTATACAATTGTTGTGTTGTTCTGTGGTTTCAAACCCACAGTTATGTTATATGTTCTTGCTGGTGCTGCTGTTAGTGGGTTTTTTTGTTTGTTTTTCTCTCTTTGTCTTTCTGCAGGTTCTCCTGATGCTTCTCCGCCTGGTTTCCTGACAGAGGCCGTCTTTTGTTAGTTTCTACAGATTTGTCTGGTTTTCTCACCCCTTTCTTTTTCTTTGCTCTCCCTCTTTCCCTATCCCCCCGTCAGGTTTGGCATAATTATGTATGAAGTATTGTCACTAAAATAAATAAATAAGCAATACCTGAGAATAAAGGGGGGGTACACTATTCTGGTGTTACTTATTTAACTCCAGTGTTGTTTAACACTGGGAATTTGGGCCCAAATTATCACCAAGTCTGGTGTAAAAGTTTATCCTATATGTGTGGGACTTCTAAAGGACTTCCTTTCTGCTATTTTTTTAAAGACTTTAATATTTTGAATGACAAAAGTGAGGAGAATGGATATAAATAAAAGGAATATCATTGAAATAGAGGAGAGATATAAGACAGGATGAAGGCACAAATGTTAAGATAAAGAATATGAAAACAGATGACAGAAAGTAAGAAGAAAGAAAAATCAGAAAGAATAGAGAGAAAATAAAAGTTTGACAAGGAATAATAAAGAAGGAGGCAGAGTGGATTAGAAGGAATTAAGAAAAAAATAAAAGAAATTAATCAGAAGAAAAGTAAAAACGATTCAATTGGAAAGGATAGAACAGAGTGCTGTAAGGGGCAGAATGAGTGGTAGATTTACATAAAATCCTGTTGTGTAATTGTTGATGGAATTAGCTACAATGGCTTTGGTCTGTCACATTAACAGTGACTTAGCGTGTGTGTGTGCGTGTGTGTGTGTCACCATAAAAAGAACCATGCTCTATGATATGTCTGAGTATGGAGAATTATTCCTTGAACGCTGAATACCAATGGAGTATCAATACTTGTCACATAGGGGAAATAGAAGCAAGAGTCACATAGGGTTAACCTGGACATTCAAGACTAATGTTCACACCACTGGGTCAGTGGGGATTCTAGGGTTAGACCTTCAGAGATGCTCAGTCCCTAATGAGAATGTGACTTGTAAACAGTGGCTTGGATAAGTGTTAAACCTCCCTGCTAAATTAAACATCTCACTGGATAAAAATTTATTATTTTCTACAACTGATACCTTCATTTTGAACCGTAATAAACTTGATAAATTACTAGTAATTACTGTTAGTAGTGAAAAATATTCAACCATTTTTACATTGGCAAACCTATATATTTAAAAATGTATACTATGTTATTTTCAGATATAACATTCAATAAGCAACTTTATTGTGTCCGCTAGTTCAAGTTACAGCAAAACGGATATGAAGAGAAATGTGCAAAACATAGTTTCAGTCTCTGAAAGAGATTGCATCATATAATATGGATACTGTGAACTAATCAGATAAAAATGTGAGACCAAAATGTGCTTTGAAAATCAGACACGTTTTCTAAAATCTCTCAAGATATGGAATAGATATTTATGGCATGATGGCAATTAAAAAACCGTCACCCTTTCTCATAAATAATCAAAATTCTTAATGGTAGATGGCCCAGGTGCAATGATCACAAAAAGTTCTTTATTTTATACAAACCTTAACTTAACACAAAGCATCAACCTTATGTAACTTAGTCCCAACAATTGATAAGTTTACACCATGACAGAACCAGTTTTACAATTGAAGCCATGTTTAGGATATTATGAAGATTCTGGGTTGAAACTTAGAGGTGGATAGGAGGTCAAACTGATATGCCAACATGCATACAGGTGTGTGTGTTATTGTGTTTAACGAGCCGTAAATTGTAAGACGATTTCTTCTAATATGCTGTGTATTCAAGCAATATAAACTCAAAGGTTATTAAAAGCCATCAGCTAAGACTTAGCATGAGGGAACACTGTTAATTGTTAACTCTCAATGCCATATATCAGACTAATGGTATGGTTAAGAGAGAGAGAGAGTGGAGGTCTGTGTACATTTTAAGAGAAGCCAATTGAGTTCAATGCTATATCGAGGGCGTCATTTTCAATATTCACATGAACGTTAAAGTCACCAACTACTATTATATTACTTCTATGGTAAATGGACTGTATTTATATCGCACTTTTTTTTTTCAAAATATTTTTATTGAAATTTTCCGATTATACAAACAAACAACAAAGATACAATAAAGAAATTAAACAGAAAACATAAACATCTTATAACCCTTCCCCCATCCCGAACACCTAGAGTTCACTCTGCCAGATCAGACAAACAAAGGAAAGAAATTTAAGTTTACATGTTGTTATTTTTGACAAAATATAGGAAGGGTGACCACATATCTTTAAAGTCTTCAAGCTTCCCTTTCACGATATACATCAGTTTGTCCATTGCCAGGTTGTTGCTCAGTGCTTTAATCCACTCATTTATCTTTGGTCTTTCTATGTTCTTCCACTTCAGTGCAATCAGATGTTTAGCTTGTAAAAGTCAAAAACTCACTAGTTTCCTCTTTGTGGAACCCTTAAAGTCATCTGGAAAAAATGCAGCAAACAGTGTCTACTGTCCGTTGGTACGTCTTGTTCAATCAAGCGAGAGATAAGCCCAGTGACCTCTTTCCAAAAAATTTGAAGTTCTGCACATTGCCACATACAATGGAATAGAGTACCTCTATCTGTATTGCATTTAACACAAGTATAACAGGTCGCACTTTTTTAGTCTAGGTGACAAGACAAAGCATTTTTACGCTGCAAGGTACATTCATTCATTCAAAGACACACAAATAAATGCAAACACACTCATGCAGCACGATACATACAGAACAGTGCTAAAGGCATTCTTTCTTCTATCACACACGTAACAGGCTTGACAGTGCTTTTCCTCTCTCACACACAGATGAATGCATTGGAAGCAATGGGATATGTTGTCATGTAGTCTTAGGAAGCCGTAAAAAAACTGCTAACCTTACAGAGAGCAGAAAACCGTTCTTATTCCTGAGCTCCAACCTCCCAAAAAGTGATCGCAATGACTTTATCTACACTCAGCACAAAATTAGTCCAAAAAACATCTGATAATTCAAACAGGAACGCAATGTAAAGGCCAGGTGGACAACATACAAAAAACAAACAGAGTTTTTTGTGATATCCACTTTGGACAAGAGAAGCTGAACTGCTTTTCATATGCATGAGTTTAGCAGTAAATAAAATTATGTCGTTAAATACAGTCAAAGTAGCTCAGACAGCTAAGAATTAACCGTGTAACTGGCAAACTAAGACCACTTGTTTCAAACAACATGAGATCATAATCAAAAAGCTTAGGTGTTGGGGTTTGGGTTTGGGAGGGGTGGCTTATGGCACTTCTGGCTCTTTTTAGTTTAAATGAACAGAAGTGAAAATAAATTAATAATACTTTTTTTTACATAAAAAATTGGAAGGCTGTGCTAAATATCAATAAAAGCTAAAGGCAATGATTTGCTGAATTCATAATCCAATATTTTATTCACAGTAGAATACAGAAAACATAAATGTTGAAGTAGGAATTTTTTTTCTAATTCAAGAAAAATATTTGATCATCTTGAATTTAATAGCAGCAACACGAAAAAGTTGTGACAGAACCATGTTGATCTATGTACAGCATCTCCTCTTTTTGCAACAGAGAAAACGCTGCTAGACATCTGTTAAAGGCTAAACAGCGTTTGTTCTCTGTCACATACACCTTACAGGCTCTTTCTGTATCATGCACACATGGATGGATGCATTTGACGGAATGGTATACTTCAACATGTGGTCCTCAGAAGCCAGGAATCAGACCACCAACCATCCAAATGGCAGACAACCATTGTTTCTCCTGAGCTACAACTCCTCCAAAAATTTCAGTGGAATCAATATTCCACTAAAATGTATACCTTTAATTAAACACATACACACACATTCAGTGCATGAGTGGTAAGATAACTTCTTAATGATTACAGGACCTGGCAGACACTGAAGTTACCAAAAAAAAACCAGCCAGCTGACCTACAGACACATTACTACCTCTCCTGGACAGATGGTTCTGTCTGTGTGTCTGTGTCTGATACTCGTCCTTGAATGAAGCTGTGATGGTCAAACAGCGTGTGTCTCTACTTGTGATTGCGTAAATGAGAGTAAATGTGTGTTTATGGTAATTAACTGGACATCCCATCAGCAGAGCATCTGTGATCTCAGCTCCCTGGAGGGAACTCCCTGTCATCTGGACAGGTCTATATGCCCAACAGCAGAACAATGAGAGTGTACAATAATCCAAGTGAAAGAGCACGAACAGATACAGGAACAGGTACAGCACTGAGAGCAAATTCAGATCAGACTGTGAGAATGTGGGTGTTGGTTTTAGCTACAGGTACAGTTCCAGCATAAATGTTACAGTGTGTGTGTGTAAGCATGTGTTGTTGTTTTTTTATGCCTGTGTGTTTTTCTGAAACAAGGTCACATAAGCCTTGCCCCTGATGGAATGGATTGTTCCTTGGAAGTGCATTGAGATCATTTTTATTGTGATTCGGCGCTATATAAATAACTATGTATTGAATATTCTAAGAAATCTGCCTGAAAGTGAAACATTAGTTCCTAGGAAATAAAAAGGGTCTTTAGGTGAACAGTCATCAAGAGTATTTTTGAGTTTGCTATGGCAAAGTATAATCTGAAAAGAATTCCAGCAGGTTAGTAAATTTGATTTGTTCTGGTTGATCAAAAAGCTCTCAACTAACAACCACTACAAGTCTGTTTGTAAAGGCCTCCATCTGCTTCCAAATGGACTCTAGTGAAACAAACAGTTATATGTAGTTTTCCTAAAATGGGCTACTTGGTGGTGTTCTGGTTAGCATGTTGCAGTGGTGAACTTTAACGAAACAAAAAAACAGTGAGATTTCCTTTAAACGTAGAGCGTATGGCCCTGAACATAGCACTTCAGAATCGCCTTAAAGATTCTTGGACAGAAACACAAGTGTTGAGGCTTCAGTGACGAATGTTGACATGTCACAATGTTCCCACCTGTACTGAACAGCCGTTCTGAAGGTGAGCTTGTAGCAGGAATACAGAGGTATTTCCTCGCTAGCACAGACAGTAGTAGGCAAAACACACTTTATAATGTACCTCACAATGTTTGTCATCCTTTGGATTAAATCTAAAATACTTCCACAATGTCGAATGCAAGCCTTTTTTGGACACGAGTACAGTTCGCTTGGGTGGGTGACTCTCACCACTAACACTTTCCTCCGCTCTAACTTATAAAGACGCTTTAGGTTCAGGGAGGATGCAGCGGCAGTGCTGCGTTTGGGGGCGCTTGAAAAAAATCCGGGAGGAGAATAGGGGCATTTGTTTGTGATGCAGCTCATAATATAAAATGCTTCAGAATCCCTGTGTGTAGAAATGAGATCAAGTGTATGTGTGTATCAAGACTGCGATTTTGTAACGGTTTATTGTGCAGCCCTATTATGTACCGTTGAAAAGCTAAGGGTTTTGCGATTCGAATGATGTATATCAATCCAGGATACAATCAGAACTGTGGACATAATAAACACTTATGTCAAACAAGTCGCAAATTCAAAAAAGTGTCAAAGTCACCTATAAAGCCTCACAGTATTCTAAGAACAGATACAACTCCAATAAAAACGGTCCTGTTACGTTGGCAAGGGTCCACTTAATGTGCTCCGGTAAAATAGTTAGTCTACAACAAGTCTTACGCCCACAAAGTTTACGGTGGCAAACTTTCAAAATTTCTGTCAGATGCATTATTTTCCACATATTCTTCATCATAACTTCAGTTAGCATGCATGTATTAGCCACACCGTGATACCGAAACAGCTCTGGTTTTTAAACTTTTGATTGACTTGCTCCAATAAATGACAGTAGTATCTGCACTTATTCCTATTTTACTTAATATTATTGTATTCATAAGATAGATAGTTAGATATTCTATTGTTACAGAAGGAAATTGTGACTCAGCATTATCACTCAGCAGCATTCTCATCAATAAACCAAACATCCAAAAAGAGTGAAAAGTAGTGTTAATTATTATATGCACAGCTCAGTCTTTCTTGCATTCTAAAATACATTTGTTGGTTTGTTCTTTGTTTTACATAGTAGAACGTCTGAAGAGAATTCAGACGACGACTGGGTCCCACGCGATACTGCTTCTACAAGCAGAGTGGAACCAAACATAAGCCGCTTTCGGACAGACAGTTCTAAGAAAGTACACTGAAAAAAAAAATCTGTTGGAACTACTTAATAAAATCATGGAAAGTATTTCCACATGATTACCTTACTTATTTTTAACATAGCGCAACTTTGTTGGTTTAACAGGATTACCTTCCGTTCATGTAACCTTACTTAGTTGAGTTGATCCAACATTGAAGCGTCATAGTATCCAAACCTGATTCAATGAAGTTAATCCAACAGGATCTGATCATGTTCATCCAACATGTTTGATTCTAATTTGATTATCCCAATTCTCTCAAGTTGATCCAACAAGAGCTCATAATGTTGAAAATATGCTATTGATTCATGTGGAAATACTTTCCATGTTTTTATTAAGTAATTTCAAAGCATTTCACTTAAGCTTACACTGAAAATGCTATAAATCTAGGTAAAAAACATCACAAAAACAAGATGTTTTGAAATTTAACTTTATTTTCTTTTTAACACATTCCCAACAAAATTGTCTTAAGAGCAATATATAAAATAAAATAAAAAGTAATAACTTAAATTAAAACACAGTATAAAACTATAAAGTATTAAGAGTATAAAAGTGTGTTTTAAGGCCAAAAACCCCCTATTTAGTGTGACCAGGGAGATGGTAGTGCCACATACACTCCATCTCTCTCTCTTTCCAACACTCCATCTCTTCTCTCGCTTTCCAACACTCCATCTCTTCTCTCGCTTTCCAACACTCCATCTCTTCTCTTTCCCCCACTCCAACACTCCATCTCTTCTCTCGCTTTCCAACACTCCATCTCTTCTCTCTCTTTCCAACACTCCATCTCTTCTCTTTCCCCCACTCCAACACTCCATCTCTTCTCTCTCTTTCCAACACTCCATCTCTTCTCTTTCCCCCACTCCAACACTCCATCTCTTCTCTCTCTTTCCAACACTCCATCTCTTCTCTCTTTCCCCCACTCCAACACTCCATCTCTTCTCTCTTTCCCCCACTCCAACACTCCATCTCTTCTCTCTCTTTCCAACACTCCATCTCTTCTTTCCCCCACTCCAACACTCCATCTCTTCTCTCTCTTTCCAACACTCCATCTCTTCTCTCTCTTTCCAACACTCCATCTCTTCTCTCGCTTTCCAACACTCCATCTCTTCTCTCGCTTTCCAACACTCCATCTTTTCTCTCTTTCCCCCACTCCAACACTCCATTCTTCTCTCTTTCCCCCACTCCAACACTCCATCTCTTCTCTCTTTCCCCCACTCCAACACTCCATCTCTTCTCTCGCTTTCCAACACTCCATCTTTTCTCTCTTTCCCCCACTCCAACACTCCATCTCTTCTCTTTCCCCCACTCCAACACTCCATCTCTTCTCTTTCCCCCACTCCAACACTCCATCTCTTCTCTCTTTCCCCCACTCCAACACTCCATCTCTTCTCTCGCTTTCCAACACTCCATCTTTTCTCTCTTTCCCCCACTCCAACACTCCATCTCTTCTCTCTTTCCCCCACTCCAACACTCCATCTCTTCTCTCTTTCCCCCACTCCAACACTCCATCTCTTCTCTCTCTTTCCCCCACTCCAACACTCCATCTCTTCTCTCTCTTTCCAACACTCCATCTCTTCTCTCTCTTTCCAACACTCCATCTCTTCTCTCGCTTTCCAACACACCATCTCTTCTCTCTTTCCCCCACTCCAACACTCCATCTCTTCTCTCTCTTTCCAACACTCCATCTCTTCTCTCTCTTTCCAACACTCCATCTCTTCTCTCGCTTTCCAACACTCCATCTCTTCTCTCGCTTTCCAACACTCCATCTCTTCTCTCTTTCCCCCACTCCAACACTCCATCTCTTCTCTCTTTCCCCCACTCCAACACTCCATCTCTTCTCTCTTTCCCCCACTCCAACACTCCATCTCTTGTCTCTCTTTCCCCCACTCCAACACTCCATTTTTCTTCTCTCACACACACTACAACCCTACTCTCTCTCTCTCTCTCACTCTCTCTCCCCCACTTCAACACCCCATCTCTTCTCTGTCTCCAAAACAGACATGGGCGCGCGCGCGCACACACACACACACACACACACACACACACACACACACACACACACACACACACTTTACAGCCTCTCAATGATCTGCTCAATGCACTGACTTTGAGTGATGAGGAGAAAAAAAATATACATAAACAAATATACGTTCCTGCATTATTACTCAAGAGAGAACTTTTGGTAAAACACTTAAACACACAGCGAGCGTGTGGTAAAACATTACCTGAATGCCTCAACGGGAAAGAATCGTTTTCAGCACCTGCACTTTTCTTCCCATCCAATTCTAGGATAATTTTCTGCAAGGCTTCAAATGTGTTCTTGTGTTCAGGAGGGTAACACATGTTCATTGCGTAAACGAGGCCGAGAAATATGGCCATGGCAAGAGATATGTTTGGCAAGCCGTCAATAACAGTCACCCCTTCGCAAATGATCCCGATGTCCTCAGAACTGTCACCAGCTTCTGCCCCTTCATGGCGGATCACATAGATGGCTTGAACGTTTTCCGCCAAAGCTGCTTCACTGCCAGCATCTTCTGCCTGACAAAAAAAGTAATAAGACAAAATACTGTATGTAAGTATTAAACTGATGTCCATGACATATTTAACTATTCATTTCACCATCCATTTCAAACATGCTACTGCAATACCAAATACACCACGTGAAAAGTTCTAGACAAGCTAACATCAATTGTTCCAACTTAATGTTAATACATATCGGCTGTCAACTATTCTGACTTAATCTTTTGAATACTTTGATATGTACAATGCACTTTTTGTCTGATGTGTGTTTAAAAAAAAAAAAAAAAAAAAAAAGACATGTTTAACTTTTTTAATCAAATTCTGCATCTCAGATGGTGTACTTGTGCACCTCAGTGTTCATGTTTTAGTGCGTATTAATTGCGCACTAAAACATGGTGCCCGAAGTGCACAAGTGCATCATCTGAGACACAGCAAAAGACTTCAATCAGTTCTGGCATGATGTAAAGCTATCTGGAGTTATATCTTTGCATTGTTGGAGATATGACAAATCTGTTGTCACATGACAAAGTGTCACATTACAAGGTATAAATTGACCTTTGGCAATGGTCCGCCCTTAAATGTTGATTCACAGCGTGGCCATGGAAGTACAAGTTAGGCTAATCCCACTAACCTCTGTATAGCATTTTTAACACAAAGATGCCAACTAATGGAGCCTTTGACAAACAGATTGCCATTGACATAGCTCCGACATAGCTCCAGGAAGTGAGTCAGAAAGTGCTGTGAATGTTATTCAGGTTTACATCATCTTTGCTTGTTCTGTATAAGTTCTGTGTTAGTCTCTAGCAAAAAGAAAGCCACTGTCTTGAATTATCTGAATCTATGTGAATCATGTCACAACTGACTTGTGGTCAAATGTCTCCAGAGACTAAAGGCATATTCAACCACTGCAATGTTTAGCGACGGTTTCCTGACTGATTTGTTTAACCGTAATGTAGCAAAATGTCCTGCAATTTGCAGGAGCACCTACCATGTATTCCTTCAGCAACTGTCCAGGGTCTTCATTGAAGTAGGTGGACAGTCCGTTCAGGATGCATTCGCGTCTGGTATTTATGTCAGTGTCCTGTAGGCAGAATAAACACACATGAACATTGATTTTAACTTAAAATGGCACAGATGTCTCCTATCAAAACACAAATTTGTGCAAGGACATCTACAGATTCTACACCCTCCACTTCGCCTGCAGAGACAGATGACACTCACCCAGAACACAACCTGTTCAGCCCTTTGGACACTTTATATCAGTACAAAAAAATTAAATGAAATTCATGAGTACAACAAAACATCTTGTGTCTTGTAATGAATTGTGCATTGAATGAAGTAAAACATTTTAACAGAACTACAACTATGCATCAAGATTCAAATATTATTCTTTGTACATTACCTGGGTCATGGGAATCATCATTCTCTGCAGGCTTCGTCCAACAGTTCCCCCTTTCCTGCTGAAAGCCTTAATCAGCTTTGGAGAGTATGCATCCAGGTTGGAGAAGAACTTGGACTCCAAGTTGACTGTTGTAATTCTTCTGAACTCTGCACACACCTATAAACATAAAACACAAACACAAAATTCATGTAGCCTACTTGTCTTTGTTTTCACGACACAAATACCATTATCCACAAGAAACATGGAAATATATATATATATATATATATATATAGAAAGCTACTGTAAGCACATGGGTAACGCTGGCTACGTCCATAACTTCTGTGCTTGAGTCAAAAATGCTTTAGTAGCTCATGCCTACCAGTCACAAATATGCCACACTCCTTACACTTCCACATCTGCCACCTCTACCAAAACTAATATGTATATAAAAAAAAAAAATATGTACATATATATATATTTCAATTCAAACTTGCTAAACTGAAGGCTGCTTGGGACAACAGTAAAGTAAAGCAAGCACCTCAACTTCAGTTGGGGCAGCTCGGTCAGGCAGACTTCGTAGCAGCACACACTCGATATCTGTAGGAAGAAGCAAGAGTCAGTATATGCATTTGCGTAGGGCAGAATACTAAATATAAACTGTTACCAAAATACAGAGCTCTAGCCTTAATTCAAATGTATCTTAATTCCATGTGTGCCACATGCAGCTAAGAGCTAATTGGGAAAGCAGTATGGTGCATATAGCACACACCTCAACTTCAATAGCAGGCAGAACAGAGTGCTAGCCTTAATTTTAATTTGACGTACGCTTACCTCTACAAAAACTAATATAAAAAAAATATTTATATTTCAATTGAAACTTGCTTAACTGAAGGCTGCTTGAGACAAAAGTACAGCAAGCACCTCAACCTCAGACTTGGGGGAGCTCGAAAGCCAGGCAGACTTCGTAATTCCACGTGTACCACATGCAGCTAAGAGCTAATTGGAAAAGCAGTATGGCGCATATGGCCCGCACCTGAACTTCAGTAGCAGGCAGAACAGAGAGCTCAGTGTTAGACTCGTTTTATCTCCCTTTGCAACAAAATACTCCTTTAATTAAGAACAAGTTCAGATACACATCACCTCTTAGTTTTGACTGTAATTCGCTAACTAGCAGACCAGGTTAACTTATGTGACACGAATTAGCAACTAAAAATACGAAATTATTATTATTCATCAGGTGTTAAACTTACTGATAAGCAGTTGTATACATTTTACTCACCTCTCCAGTCCTGGATGGCAAAAGATTGTTGATGTCTTCTCATGCGTTGGATGAAACGTCTTTGCTTGTCACGATGAGGTTGACCTTCTACCTGCTGCTCACTGAGCATGCGCAGCAGGTAGAACGCCACCCTTATTGCAAGGACGAATTTAGATTTCTTTGGTCCAACTCAAATCAATCAATTTAATTCGAATTTATATGGATTTAAGTACAATGGACACAAATATATAATGTACATATTGTAAACACAATATATCTGTGTAATATGAAATAAATATACTTTTTTTATTTGAACAACCCCCTCAGTTTGTTTTTTTGAGTGTAGTTATCAGAACTACCCTCCTCAAATTTCGTTCTGATAACTATCTTTCCCAGCGGAACTGTTTCAGTCTGCATTCGCACATGAGTCGGGACCTGATAGGGACTGATGCGCCGCGCGCAGCTGTCTGCTGCAGTGACGTGTTAGCCGTTAGCCGTTTAGCGCTACATTCAAACACAAAATAAAACGGTAAAAGTAAGGAGAGTAGAAAAAACACCACCAAGAAGCTAATATGTAGAGCGGGGAGGCCACCGTGTTCATGGTCTGCATGATGGTGATATTAATCATGGACAATCACATCAGGCGTCTAATATCGAGGCTGGAAAAGCTCACAGAGAGAGTCAGGAGACGATACTTTTTTATTTCATGAAGGAAGAAAGGAGAGCAGAGCGCTGCAGACAAATGAGACCAGTGTAAGTTTAACTTATTAAACACCCGCCGGTTGTGTCTGTGTCATATGAGGAGACATTTCAGCCGTGATAGAATTACATGGGGCGTAGCTACCGACCACCACACACCTCCGTTAGATTAGTTCTATAGAACCATGAAAAGACCCGACCTCGGAGAAGGAGCTAAATAGTTATAGGAACTAAGGGAGAAAGCCCCGAGTTCCTGTATGTCCGAACACGGGAGAAAACGGCCCCGCGGATTAAAAGGTTATTAGAACTGCCAAAGGTTCCTACAGTCCGAAAGCGGCTATACACTCAGAGGAGCTCCATCCCCCCTCTCCTGGAAAAGGTAAATCAAACCAAAGAAAATCAAGAGGTCAAGGGAGAAGAGGGGGAAGGGGGAGAACCAGGACCAGCAGTGGTCAAACTGCAATTTCAAGAATGACTGAAGACTCATGCTGGAATAATACTGGGGTTCAAGACATTACACCTCCACAACCCATCTTCAAACCCCAAATGAGTTTAGTGTAACTTTAAATATATCCATCTGAATTTGTGAGATATTCAAGATCCATAATCCATTTTATTTTAGTTTAGAGTATGTTTTTATTTTTCTCCATTTATTTCAAATCTTTATTTTCTAACTTTATATAGTGTAGTGTTTTCACACTGACCACAGACCATTTCTCTGTTATCATCCTTTCTGGGTGATATTTTGGTCACTTTTGCATTTTGCCAGTGCTCTCACCCCTAGAGGTAGCATGAGGAGGTGTCTACAACCCACAGAAGTTGCTCACGTAGTGCAGCTCATCCAGGATGGCACATCAATGCGAGCTGTGGTAAGGTTTGCTGTGTCTCTAAGCACAGTGGCCAGAGCATGGAGGAGATACCAGGAGACAGACCAGGAGACGTTGAGGGGACTGTAGGAGGGCAACAACCTAGCAACAGGACTGCTATCTCCTCCTTTGTGCAAGGAGGAACAAGAGGAGCACTGCCAGAGCCCTGCAACATGACCTCAAGCAGGCCACGAGTATGCATTTTTCTGCTCAAACTGTCAGAAACAGACTCCATGAGGGTGGTATGAGGGCCCAACGTCTACAAGTGGGGCTTGTTCTTACAGCCCAACACCATGCAGGGCGATTGTCATTTGTCAGAGAACACCAAGATTGACCATTGGCGTCCCGTGCTCTTCACGGATGAGAGCAGGTTCACACTGAGCACATGTGACAGACGTGTCAGTCTGGAGACGCTGTGGAGAAATTTCTGCTGCCTGCAACATCCTCCAGCATGACCGGTTTGGCGGTGGGTCAGTAATGGTGTAGGGAGGCATTTCATTGCAGGACCGCACAGCCCTCCGTGTGCTAGCCAGAGGTACCCTGACTGCCATTAGGTACCGGGATGAGATCTTCAGACCTATTGTGAGACCACATGCTAATGCAGTGGGCCCTGGGTTCCTTCTGATGCATGACAATGCTCGGCCTCATGTGGCTAAAGTGTGTCAGCAGTTCCTGCATGATGAAGGCATTGATGCTGTAGACTGGCCTGCCCGTTCCCCAGACCTGAATCCAATCAAGCACATCTGGGACATCATGTCTCGTTCCATCCACCAACGCCCCATTGCACCACAGACTGTCCAGGAGTTGACTGATGCTTTAGTCCAGGTCTGGAAGGAGCATGGTTGTGGTTGAGGTGTGGGAATGGATCTGGCAAGGGGGCTTTAATGTGCATGTGTGTGCAGTCTATAGCACTGATGATGTTAGTAAAACCAGCAATAGAATTAAATCCCTTTCTTTACTGTAACTTGTTCTTCAGCCATATATGGAAACTTTATGTATTGTGTGACCAGTTGGTTTATTGTATCCACAACTCATGGGAGAGCACAGCTGATGGATGGCTGTGATATGCCCAGCCTGTCTCCCAGCTCCCGCTAAAATTTTCCAGTGGCCAAAAAGCCCAAAGTGGGGAACCTGCACATGTGGTGGAACAGGGTTGGACAGTGTGGCTCTGCAGTGCTGGCTCCAAACTATTGCAAGTCCATGAGAATTGATGGCTTTCCTTTAACGTAATGTAAATTAAAGTGGTGCACTTAATTGATTTCAAAATAGCAAAATGCTTTGTAAATTACCAAAATATATTTGGTTATTTAGACATATTTATTACTATAATTTTATTATGGTACTTTAACGAAATGCCCAACATGAGACAACACAAAAGCTTATTTTGTTAAAACATAAAACAGGAATCAAATGTGCGTAAGGGTGCTTTCATCCTAGCAATATTTGGTCCGGACTAGAATTCGTTTCCTCGGACAGTCCGCTTCTTTGGGCAGGTGTGAAAGCTCCTGCGAACTCTGGTGCGGACCAAACCAGAGAACTCTGGTCCACCTGAAAACGCGGGCCTTGGTTTATTTGTAAATGAACACTACCGACTATCCAGCAAACCAAAGAAAGGAAGTGATGTAGAGCGCAATGCATTTTGGATAGAAAAAAAAATAAAGCCAACAGCACAAAACCAAAGAAGCAGAGGTAAACAAAGAAAAAGTTTGAAAATGTCTTGTGGGCAGATGTAGAATAGGGCGGAGATGCAGGCACATACTGATATATGGTCAGAGGACTATATATCGCGATTGCTTGTGGCTAGGGTTATTGCCTGGACTACTGCAACTCCCTCCTTGCTGGCGCCCCGACTTCTGCCATCAGACCTCTGGAGCTGGTTCAGAAAGCTGCTGCTCGTCTGGTGTTCAACCTCCCCAAGTTCTCCCACACCACTCCCCTTCTCCGCTCTCTACACTGGCTCCCTGTAGCTGCTCGCATCCAGTTTAAGACTCTGGTGCTGGCCCACAGGGCAGTGGAAGGAACAGCTCCTTCATACCTCCAGGCTATGGTCAAGCCCTACACCCCCGCCCGACCACTTCGCTCTGCGGCCACCAGGCGCCTGGCTGCCCCGTCACTCAGGGGTCCCTGCGCACGATCGACACGGTCACGGCTTTTCTCTGTTCTGGGACCCCGATGGTGGAACGATCTCCCGACTGATATCAGGACAGCTGAGTCGCTGCCCATCTTTCGCCGTAGGTTGAAAACCCACCTCTTCAAGAAAAACTTCCCTGATCCGCCCTCTTAGGACAGCACCTGCGCCGTCCTAGTTCCTTACGCACTTATTGTTTCCTCCACCACTGGCACCCTCTATATTTTCATTACCCCCTACCCGAACCAGGGTTTGAATCCCAGTCCTGCTTTTCCTACCTCTTTTATTTCTTCCCCTACCCGAACCAGGGTTTGCATCCCCACCCCGCTGTGACTGGTGTGCAGTTGGTGAGAGGCTGGTTGGTTATCGCACTTACTCTAGCACTAGTTTTGCTCTTAGCTGTTTGGTAGTGGAAGGAAATGCACTTGTGATTTCTTGTGACCTGAAGTTCTTTTGCCTACCGATGTTGAACGCACTTATTGTAAGTCGCTTTGGTTAAAAGCGTCTGCAAAATGACCGTAATGTAATGTAATGTAATGTAATGCTTGTTGTGAACTAGCCGGCTGAAGGGGACAGATTTCCATCTTTGGTCCTAGCTAATCAATGGGCTGGGTTTTCTTCTACCTCGTGTTTTTTTCCTTACTGGTGAGCTCATTGCAGGTAATAGCGCCCCAAACGAGCAGCCGTTGTTACTACGTGATGTTGATCAGGTGGTTTGGTCCAATTTCAAAAGTGCAGTGTGAAAGTAAACCAAAACAAATGATGGTGTGAAATATTTCAGAATTCTCCACCTAATCGAACAGAGTCCTTCGGACTATCTTCGTGTGAAAGCGCCCTAAGAGTACTCCTGAATGTTCATAGGATTTGTTCTTAGGTAAGGAAATATTGGTGAATACCACAATCTTCTAAAAAAGTGTGTAAGTAGGACTTAAGAACAATTTTTTTCTTTAGAACTGTTGGAGAGTGAGGCCAATTATTTCCAGTTAAGTAGCTTTGGAGCTGGGTGAGAACAACTTTCTTTGATGATTTTGAGAGAAAAAGTCATTTCGAGACAGGTCTAAAGTTCGAAAAGACTGTAGGGTCCACGTCTGGCTTTTTTAATGAGAGGCTGGACAACACAATTAGGATGGTCCCAGACATAAGACAGCTATTTATTATAGCCAGGACTCTTGGGCCAACAACATCAAAAACATCTTTCAAAAAAGGCGAGGGAACAGTATACAAGCCACACACTGAAGACTTCAGGTGACTGACTACTTTAGTTACAGTAACAAGGAAAGAGGCACTGGCTCAAAATGGTCAAACACGGCTGTGCACACAGAGGGGACAGAAGGATCAGAAGCAGAAGGCCTAATTTGGATTTTATACCAGCAATTTGGTCAAGAAAAAAATCTAATCAAGTTCTCACAGACTTCTGGGGATCCTGGTGGGAAAGAAGAGTGGTTGATCACTGCATGAATTTAACATGGGGTTTCTGAAAGTTTATTAAGACAAGTTCCAACAGATACTTAGTTTTAACTGCTTTGACAGCTTTTTGCTGGGTTGAGAGAGAATCTCTCAACATATTAAAAGACACCTGCAGTTTGTCTTTCTTTCATTGTGCTAATTTTTTTCTTCAGACTTGTCTCAAGGCAAGGGTGACATCATTCAGCCAAGGTTTTGTTTTAAGTTTGGAGTATTTACTTTTTACAGGGGCTATGGAGTCAAGAATATTTGTGAATATTGTGAGAATGTGACTATATTAGCTTCTCTGTGATGAGTATCATCCCCTTGAGGACAGTGATATGCTTCCCCAGTAACAAGCCCTGGATCATTAGTGACCTGAAAAAGCTGCTGAACATGAAAAAGAAAGCCCTACTTGGGTAGCACCAGGGAAAATTTGTTGGGAGTTATGTCCCAACAGCTGAAAATGAATATAAGGTGTACAGAAAAATGATCAGAAAAACAAGTTTCAGCAGAACAATGTGCCAGATGTGTGGTCAAGTATAAAAAAAAAAAAGACCACAGGCCACATGGAGAAGGGGATGTGGGTATATCTGATACAACTGACATGAACATACAGTAGTGTATTTTTTACTTCGATACGATACCTGCCATAAATACCTCGATACTCGATACTGAACCGATACCACGGCGAAAATCTAAAAAAATCTGGAAAAGAGATGAATAATGGTCCAGCTCGGTCTCACTATGGTTTAATTTTCAGCAGCTTGCTCCTTTCCTGCTGTTTGAGCAAATTACTACAGAGCCAGTCTGAGCACAATCTCTTCTGTTAGCATATTGGCTTTTGCTTAACAAACTACTTTTCTGTCCAATATCAACGTTTGAACATTGAACACATTAATGACTGACTTACACATTTAAAATACTATTTTATTTTAAACAAAACAAAACAAAACATGCCACGACATGGTGGACAAACCTACATCATAGAATTACAGTGAAGTATTTCAACCTTTACACTCAGAATAAATAATTGAAAAAATATAATTGCCAAAATAAATAGCTTCTGAACATGCTTTAACAAAAATAAAATTATTGCTTTCCTCATGAACAATGAAATCCCAAATACACTCTCTCTCAACCTCTGAACGTCTGCAATATGTCACTTATTTGAAATGTCCACCTAGACATAATTATTAACAAAACAGCATATATGCCATGACATTACCAGAACTGATAGAATATTAAATAGCGTTTGCAAGTTATGCTTAAGTCAACATTACTAGCGTGAACAACATGCCCTTTCATAAGCTAACCAGTTGAGAATGATAAAGGCTCTATGGTAAGAATAGCCTACGGTCGCTACCTCGACAAGTGTTGGGGAAAAAATGCTGTTTCATACACTCGATAAGAAAGGGGCTGTTCGTGTAGGGCTAATGGTGATTTCAGTCACATTCGCTAACCTGTCAGTCTTTGAATTCTTTGTAAAGCTGGGGATGTCTGTCAGCGAGGTGCTTTGCCATATTTGACTGTTCCCTCCCTTCGTCTGCACTACTTTGTAACATGACTTAAGCACACCGGCTTCAGTGGGTCTGTTGGCTTGCCCTCACTATCTGCGAGGTAAGTGAAATAACCGAACCGAGCTTCCGAACTTGTCGCTACCTCTAGCGTTATTCTCTCCCTCACTCACTGCTCACCTGCTGCTGCGTGTAGCCAGAGAGTCTCTATTATGAGGAGAGAGAAAGCTGGCGGCTTTTTCCGGGTGGTACTGCACTCTAGGGGGCGCCAACGCAATGCAGAGCAGTCAGAACTCTCTGGTGGTACTATGAGATCCACCTTAGATACAGCCATTGCTTTGGATAGAATTTTTTATATTTTTTCATTTTAATTTTCCTAAAGGCAGGATAAATTATCCTTTTCAAACGGCACTTGGTTTGATTTTTTTAGACTCACTAGATTTTTTTAAAATACACATTTATTGTTAGTATCGCATCACGAGTGACGTCACGCATGTGACATCACTTTACGGCATGGTCAGTCCTAGCGCTGAGCTAGCAGAGAGGTGTTAGCTCAAATAGTTACAGATTTCAGCTCGTGCATCCTGTTATGGGTCTGCGTGGCTAGAATAGGTACTATAAAGCATATTAAAGTTATGGGCTTTGCTAACTTTAAGCTTTGGTTGTTGTTAGCAGCACCAGGTTAGCACTCTGGCACAGTGGACGAGTGCCGTAAAGCAGCCGGTCGTAATCAGCCGTGCGTTCTTCAGATTCCGTTAGCTAGATGCCAGAGGTGTCAAGTAACAAAGTACAAATACTTCGTTACTGTACTTAAGTACACTTTTAGGTATCTGTACTTCACTCCATTACTTATTTTTCTGCCTACTTCTGACTTCTTACTTCTACTCATTACATTTTCACACAAGTATCTGTACTTTCTATTCCTTACATTTTCAAAACAAACAGCCTCGTTACTCTTGGCTTCAGGTTTTTTTTTTTTTTTTAACTCTTGGCTTCAGGTTAATGTTTATGTATTTCATGTCATGTGCGCCATCCAATACAGATCAGTGGCGCCATCCACACCTAGTGAGAACGATTGTAATTGGATGAATCATATAACGCAAACACTCATCGGTTAGGCTATTTGTCAAATTTGTGCTGACACACAAGGAAATTGTCATTCGTCAGAAGCAAGCAGGTGTTCTACAAACTGCAAACGCCAAGCTGCGCGAAGTGTGTGCCACGCCACAATGTCGGATTCAGAAAAAGATGGCGAAATGTCTGAAAGGTCGGCGAGAGCGTATCGGAAGATGGAGATGGAGACCAACAAGACCTTCCTCATCCTTGGCCCTATCTCAAAGAATTTTTCAAAATAGTCGGGTGCAAAAATGACTCGTGGAAAATGCAATGCAAACTCTGCACACCCAAGACCCACGTGTAGAACTAATCAGTTTTCAAATTAAGCTTGCAATTCATATAGTGGCATCTACCTTATTGTGTGGGTTTTTAAAAAAACTAAATTGATATTTCAACTTTTACCAAAGTGTTTTTAAACTGCAGTATCTATACTTCTACTTAAGTAACAAATGTGTGTACTTTTGACACCACTGCTAGATGCTAGCGGAGACTGACTCGCAAATGCCAGACCTGTAAGAAAACAGAAAGATATAACTCCCAGGTTATTGTACTTTTGATATAAATCCACATCCCTCTGTCAGAAATCATAGTAATATTTTCAGGTTTCAGCCGCTAGCGGGGACATTTTTTGAGTTATGAGTGCCAGCCCTATGGCCAATGGTCATTCTGCACTCGCTCGCCATCGCCCCCAGACAAAATCAACTGAACTGCAGCCAAATTTTGTATAATGGGGCGAATAGGAAGCGGAACGGCTGTCTGTAAAAGGGCTGTGGTGTAGCTGAGTGTGCGAGCTGAGGAGGAAAGAAAGTTAGGCAACGCCCACTAGCCCCTGCGTGCATGGAGTGTGACCAGAGACTTGACAGACTTGGCGCGGGTCGCTGCACAGACACAGAATGTTATTTTAAGAGAAGTACCGATACTAAAATAAGAACGTATCGCATCGTTTTTTTGCGTCAGGGTATCATGATACCTTTCTAGTATCGGTATACCGTCCAACACTAACATACAGTACCACTGTATGTTATAGTGCAGGCAGACACCCAGACACTTCTTCTACAAAGCCATGGTGTTGTAACAAGCACATTATGTGGTTCAACACTGTCTTCCTGAATTATGAAAAGCCTTCCATGAAAAAGATATCTTGGATGGGAGCATATGTTGTTCTGAGCACTGATGACGCATTTCTATATCTATTTCTGTGCAATTTTCTTACTTCCATAAATACCATCGCATCCCTATATCAGAGATGCAGGCCTTTAGGTTCACAATTATGTCACAGACAATTATTTCTTATAAGTAAGTTCCACATCAAAATCATGCCAGTTTTTTAAGCAGTGCTACCTTATGGGCCAGAGATCACAGGCATCTAATATTGATTTAAAGTATTGTCCCTGAGAGATGTCTCCAGATCCCTAGAATATTTTGATTATATAATGTCCCGTAGATGATGATACAGTGTTTTCACAATTTTATTACAATGACATTCTGAAATTGATTATTCCATTAATCAATCCATCCATCCCATTCATTTTGTCTGCTTCATCCTATTTAGGGTCATGGGGAAGCCAGGGCCTTTCCCAGCTACCATTAAATGAGACACACCCAGGACCAGTGTTGGTCAAGTTACTTTTAAAAAGTAATTAGTTACAGTTACTAGTTACTGCTCCCAAAAAGTAAGTGAGTTAGTAACTCAGTTACCACATTGTAAAAGTAATTAGTTACTCAGCAAAGTAACTGCGGCGTTATTTTTTATGTTCTATAACGCTGTTACATTCTATAACATCTTTAACATCAAATATGTTTATATTAACTGATTGAAGAATAAAAACACTATATACAGTAATTTAGAACATTCAGTGTTTATTTGAACTCAATAGATTGCAGCCTGCCATATGATGCATAGAAATAAAAACATAAATATTGAATATAAAATGGTGATGGTGGTCACCTGTTTCTCACCTGAAAAAACGAGTGTTGTTTGTTTTCGAGTGGCTCCGTCTCCTTCGTTGGGGCTCACGCTAGCTGCCTTTGGGCTTGGGGTTGGGTTAGCAGCTGCAGAAGCAACAAGTGCTTCATATTCGCATGGGTTGATGTAAGGTGCTTCATTAGTTTTGAGTTACTTGAGGCAGACGTGATAAAGTTTTTTTCCCTGGCATAGCGTGCATGTTACATACACATTCTTGCCTTTTATCTCCACGAGTGAGAAGTAGTGCCGGTACTTCCAGTTAGAGAACGCTACCTTTGAACTTCCCTGGCTTGTTGACATTGTCGCTGTCTTGTGTGTGTTTAGTAGTAGCATCAGCGTGTGCAGTGAGACAGCGTGAGCAGGTCATCCGCCCACACAGCCAATCATCATCGCATTTGCAACGGTGTCATCATCCCCACCCCTGCTCTCTCCAGGCAGCATGCAGCTGATGTGTAGCCGAAAGCCTACAACCAAATTGTAGTAACGCGCCACTTTATATTCTCAGTAACGATAACGGCGTTGTAACAATGGGAAAAGTAATTAATTAGATTACTCCGTTACTGGAAAAATAACGCCGTTATACTTAAACGCCGTTACTCCCAACACTGCCCAGGACAGGCCGACATGAAATTGAATTGTACTTAAATTGCTCCACAATTTGTCAGTCCAGTTTTTTTGCACTGAAACCTGTGCACATCTTCACTTCTGAGAATCTCTACCTCTTTAAGGTGCTTTTTTTTTTTAGGTCCAATCATGTTACTGACCTGTTAATCAAATTAGTTGAAACATGATGCTCCAGTTGTGACTTTTTAATATCACATATTTTTTCATATTTTTATTGCCACTCACATTTTTAAAGACATGTTGCTGCCATCAAATTCAAGATGAACTATTTGTCATGAAATAGTAAAATGTCTCACTTTTAAGGTTTCATGTTTTTTCTGTTTTGTTATGAATTTAGAGATATTTAAAAATACCTGCATTCTTTTTAATTTACATTTTATACTCGTCCAAACATTTTTAGAATTCGAGATTTTATTTTAGTTAATACTTGCACCAAGATGAAATATATTTATATCTATTCACTGTATGTTGAAGTGCTGAGCAGCAGATTTTGCACTATATTTTTGAGAAATTCTAAGTGGCCATTGCAGGTTAGGATAGAAACTAATTACTTCTTCCTTATCCCATACAATGTGCCCTACATATTTGTACCTAGATTTATGATCATTGGACTAAATATCCTGGTGTGCATATTTAGTTTTCATACAACACTAAATAACGTATTTCACAATATGCACATTAGCTTAAAGTCCAAAGGCAAACTTAGGGATTCGCAGAGAATTTGTGTACAGAATATTGAGCTTGACCTATATCGTCATTCTGACTTACAGTGAGCTTGAAATGGCCTTTCAAAAGGTGCTTTTTAGGCATCAAATGCAGCCAGATGTGTTGATATTTCTTAAGAAACTTATACATGCACTTTTAAGTTTGGAGGTAGTTTGAGCCAAGTTTGATGTTTCTCGCTTATTTCAACTCATGACAATTTGAGTCACAGCACAAGAATGGGATAAAGAATGTAATAAATCAAAATAAATACAGAGACAGAAGGGTTTGACTGGGGTTCAAACCCTAATAAACCAAAATAACATAGTTCTACTCCTTATTAGAGCCCCTAATATGGAAATACAATAGGGTTTTACCCCCTACTACCCCTTTGAGGGTAGAACCATAATTACTATCTAAATGATCAAAACTGGAGGAGCAAAGCGAGATTAAAGAAAACTATTGCCTAGAGTAGGAACATACATTTCAACTAGTAGTATAACAATAATCACCAATAAATAATTACATTTTCAGATAACACCAAAACTGAACAGTATGATTATAATCTTGCCTACCCAAAAAAGGGAAAATAAGCAAACAACAAAACATCAAGATGGACACCAGGCTTGTTTTTTGTGTACTTTGTTATATTAAAGTGAAAAACAGCAGTACCTCCTCACGTTTGCAAATAATAAACAAGTAAAGCTTACATTTGTATTACAGAATTATTCCAATTCATTTCAGTCACAGAAGTTTTCATTCAGATTTAGTTTTCTGACCTGCTGTGAAATTTCAAACTGACTTATGGCACTAAGAATTGGTAAATGGAAATCTAGTCATTGCTCTCAACAGACAATGTACCTCACTAAATCAGTGGCTCAAAAATCATAGATGCAACCAATTTCACTCCAAACTGGAGATACATTTACAGAGCACAAAGCTGATATCAACAGATGCTCAAGCATCAGAACCCTCTTACAGTCTTACTTTAATACTATCACACCAGCAGTAGTGTGCTGTAGTAAAGCACACTGAAACTGCACAGAGGAAGAAACCCCACCCTTTCCTGATGAAACCCATCTATAGGCACAGTCATGAAAACTGCATGTTTTTACATCATATGTGGTGCCTTAGAAAAGTACTTTTCTATGAGAGAAAATTCATTGCCACTGCCATAACAAGCCTGGGTGTTGCTGAAAAGGTGGATGAAACTGAGCAATGACTAAGGGGCACAGCCAGGATGAGACATTGGGTGAAAGTCAAAACTCATCACTGTAAACATAAGAACTGAAATAAGGAAAAACAAACATATATTGCTTGAATGTTTGCTGAGGATTTAAGTTATTGTTTGTGTGGCCATCAGGTGGGTAGGTGTCCAATGAGTTGTTATCTGAGGGAGTAAGGAAATGACTGTAGAAGTCGCTGCTTCTCAAATATACCTTACAATTAAAAGACCTATTGGAGTGCAGTTTGGGTTTTACGCCGCATAATGTATCATCTGTCAGGTAAATTGCTCGTCAAAGATAAGTTCCACAGTGCTTACTGTGAAGGCTGTGTGAGAGGAGTGGCGGATTTATAGGGTTGAAGAATGACATTCACAGACGACCCCTTGTGTATCCTGGAGTTTAAATAGGAAAAAGGAGTTCAATTGCTCATCTGGATGATAACCTGTGACGTTACTATATATATGCAGTGGTGTAAACAATGGCTTTATGAAAGCTAGAAATTGATAGATAAAAAAGGCATATACAGTTTTTTTTTAAAAAAATAACTGAAATTAATTGTATGTGAACAATTGTCCAAGTCTGGATGACAACTTCTTGCCATGTAAGAAATATTGACATAGTTGGGGAAAACATTGGTAGGACATGGAAAAAAGATTCTGAAATAAGCCCTTCAATGGAAACTTTTTAGAAATTCAAGAAAACAGATTGGTGCAATGACAGAATTTAAATAATTACATTAAATTAAGCACATCACTATAAAACTTCAAAACAGAGTTATCAGTGCTATAAGCCTTGCTTCCTTCTATTACACTATTTCCCAGATAAAAACACTGTAGCTTTTACCTTAATTTATTTGACAGCTTTAATTGTTTTTTGTTTGGGTTATCCTTTTTAAATCGTATTTTGACATCCGAGATGGATGGAGCTTGTGCCATTACTTTAAAAATTAAATTTAATATTCATTCTATATTGTGTATATGCTGTAAATATATTACTTATAATGTTGTTCATATAAATGTTTCAGGGGAAAGTATGCCATATATCTCTGTATTCTTCGGTCCTGTGATTGGTTACAATAGCATCAATCTGTGTTCCGGACCTGCACAATAGATTTTTAACAAGAAATCAGTGCTTCAAAATATGATTTAAAGTAAGTTGACCAATCACAAAAACATCCTTTGAATCAAAATATATGAGCCAAGAAGCTGAAGAAACAATGAGCAGATTTTAGTCAGTTACCCAGTTAAGCCATCTCACTTTTAGCCAGTGGGTGACACTGTTTGCACAACTTACTACCAGTTCATCTGAGAAAACTGCAGTAGCCATGAATGTAAGAAACATACATTGTTTAAATGCATGTGTGTAGTTTTTCATTTTTTGTGAATTTTCTTTATGAAGTACTGTCTCACAATAAAAGCTTTCAAATTAAAGCTATGAAATAAAACAAGGAGAAGATATGTGTGCAGGTGTACAACATACAGGAGGATGCACATAATCAGAAAGTACTTCAAACGTCATTCAATGTGGAAAAATGCCATGTTATAATTAATTTCACCTACAGTCCTTTTACTGCCACTGTATACCTACGCGGAGCTCCATATTTTGCCCATTATAAACCCTTGATCAACCACAAAACTTTATAAACTGGTAAATGCTGTTTAACTGGGGAAAAAAAGTCAAACTCAGGGCTTTTAGTTAATTGAAATATTTAATCGTAATTAATCACACGAGTGTCCATAGTTAACTCCTGATTATTTGCAAAAAAAAAAAAAAAGTTTTATATACATTCTAAATGGATTATAAACTTTAACACTCATCAACATAGGACCAAACAAATATGCTTGCTTTATGCAAATTGAAAACACGTTGCAAACTGCTCGTTGCAGTCTGCATTTGACCACTGGGTGACAGGGAGTGGGGATCTCTGCATCAGCCTTGTGTTATGCTATTAAGTGTCATAGTTTGGGACAGAGGGGACAACTAGGTTGTTCTCCTGAGAGGGGAACAGGGAAGCCTGGTAAGCATTACTAAAAGTTCGCCAAACCTCGGCCACCACACAGGAGGGAGGGAGGATGGTCTTTGGGTCCGAAGAATCTGTAGAGGCAAATTGTCGAGAAAGGTTTAACATTACTAAGAACCAGGACGGTATGAAATGGTGAAATCAAACCTCCCAAAAAATAAAGACAAGCGTGTTTGCCGGGAATTTAGCCGTTTTACACTTTGGAGATATGAAAGGTTCTTATAGGCTGTCCCTACTATGAAAGAGTATTTTTCTCTCTCAAGCCAATGGCGCCGTTCCTCCAAGGCTAACTTCATAACCAACAATTCTCTGTTACCAACATCAGAATCTCTCAGCCTTGGAGGGTTAGCGAGAGAAATACACACATGGGTGTACCTTCTGGTCGTCCTCGACAGCGGCAAAAAGATTGCCCCCACACCAATATCTGAAGCACCTACCTCCACAATGAATCGCCTGGAGGTCAAAAGTCATAACTAAGTACTCAGAATGCCCAAAGGGCATGTTGAACTCCGTCTTCCATTTGTCTACCTTGCATACACTAACTAGATGATAGGCATTGCGAAGTTCTAACTCAGTGCAAACTTGGGCACCATGCAAAACCTCAAAGCAGAGCTCAGTAAGGGGAGAAGGTATTTATTATTCACCGTGATATTATCTAAACCTCTAAAGTCAATGCAGGGACGATGGATGTGAACCAAGATGGTGCCAGTATGCTTGGCAGCTCGTCGGTCACGTCAAACGCTGTTGATTTTGTTTGCTGTTGCTCTGTTCATCTGTGTCTACTTTTCCGAATGTTTCGGCTCTACTTGTTTATGATCACCAAACTCTTCTCAACATCCGAGTCTCAACTGAGAGGGAACTGAGCAGACACGTTCTGGCGGACTGGACCGAAAGTCTCCCTCCCTTAGTGGCGGATATCCCAGCTCACCTGCGCCGTACACCTTGCGCCCCTGCCTGGAAGAAGCGGCGAAGAAAACAAGGGAAACGGGACGGTGTGCTGGTGAAAATCTAGGCCTACCTGTTGTCTTGCTGTGTGTTTGATCCTCACCTCCGACATGAGGGTTTTTGTTATTCTTCTGCTGTCAGATGTTCACTGCAGCTCAGGAGTTCCTGGATATGAGCTTTAGTTCCAAGCCCTCCTGCTGGTGCCTCCAAGCTCACGTTGTCTTCCGGCCCTCAAATGATCTCTGCACCGCTGGGCCTGCCGCCGATGCAGAGCTACGCTTCTCCCAATCTGAGGCTTTCACCCAGTCCGCTGCTTCTCTCGGACACCTGATGGCTCCAACCTTCCGTGACCTGACAACGGCGCTTCCTCCTGGACACCACCGAGCATGCAGAGGTGGCGTTGCGTACACTAACCTCCGCCCGCTGAGACATGCAGCGGCATCTATCACAGTGACTCCCCAGTTCACACCGAAGATAGCTTTGAAAAATGCAAGATCGCTATCAAATAAAGCGTTCCTGTTAAATTAATTTTTCACATTTCGTGAGCTGGATTTTATGTGCCTGACAGAGACGTGGATACATGCTGGTGAGTCCATAGCTTTCTCAGAAATTCTCCCTCATGGCTGTACTTTTCTTAGCTCCCTGCGGACCACTGGAAAGGTTGGTGGAGTAGCCTGTGTGTATAAATCCAGCTTTGTAAATTCATCTATGAATGAGTTTGGTTATCTGTGCCCTGAAGAGATTGTAGCTCTCTTTGATTCAAAATGTACTAGCATCCTGAACTCTATCGCTCCTATTAAGAACAAATCCTCCAAGGCCCCTTCTGAACCGTGGATAAATGACTCAATCCGAGCTCTCAGGCACTCCTGTAGGAATGCTGAAAGGAGGTGGAACAAGGACAAGCTACACGTATCTTAATAATGCGTGACAATCTATCAGAGTATCAGAATGCTGTAAAAGCCACCAAAGCTAACTACCGCTCAGACCTCGTCTCAAACAACCTCGACAGGCCAAAGGTTTTGTTCAATGTTCTGGACTCTCTTTTAAACCCATGCACTGATCCCATTGTATCATCACTTGCTCATTGTAACGATTTTCTGGACTTTTTTTTCGACAAAATCTCTGCTCTGCGGACAGTTCCGCCTCTTGTTGTCTCTGACCCCTCTGGCTCCCCGATGTGCCCTGCAGTATTTCTACAGTATCGCTGTCTCAGCTGCTGGATGTAGTGCAGAAACTATGCCTCACAATTTCCCCTTCAGACAGCATTCCCCCGTGTCTTTTTAAAAAGGTTTTTATTTCAGTGGGCTCATTCATTTTATTATTGTTTCATGCTTGTTTTAGCTCAGCCTGTTTTCCAGCTCCTTTTAAGCATTCCATAGTCCAGCCACTAATCAAAAAGCCTAGCCTTGATCCATCTCTCCTCGCTAACTTTCATCCTATCTCTAGACTTCCCTTTCTTTCAAAGGTTTTAGAGAAACTAATGGCCACCCAGCTGTTGTCATTTCTGTAGAAAAATGACATTCTTGAAAAATTCCAATCTGGTTTTAGACCTCGACACAGTACAGAATCTGCCCTTTTAACAGAGTTCAATGATCTTATTTTAACTGTTGATTTTGGGTGTGCTGCCATCATGGTAACATTAGATATGACAGCTGGATTTGACACAGTAGATCACAAGACCCTGCTGTCACGCCTGGAACAGTACGTTGGTATCAAGGGTGCTGCCCTCATGCTGCTCCAGTCCTACCTGATTGACAGGACCTTCTGTTCATTTGGGAGATTTTTCTTCTAGTGTGACCCCTCTAACTTCCGGGGTACCTCAAGGATCAATTTTAGGCCCTTTATTATTCTCACTGTACATGTTTCTCCTTGGATACATTCTCCACAAACATAATGTGACTTTTCATTGTTACGCTGATGATGTTCAGATTTATCTCCCCTTACATATGAACTGTAAAAACTCTGTACAAACTCTAAGTGCCTGTATAACTGAAAGTGAGACCTGGATGACTCTCAGCTTCCTAAACCTAAATGACAGTAAGACAGAAGTCACAGTGTTTGGGCGTCATGGACTTTACAGTTACTGTGTAGATGCTCTGCCCACTTCCCTTGGTTAAAAAAAACTGCTCCGTCATGAAGAGCCTTGGTGTCACACTTGAATGTTATTTTAAATTTGACAGGCCAATTGGATCTGTAGTCAAAAGTACCTTAATCCAGTTGCGACTTCTGGCCAGGGTAAAACCATACTTTTCTCCTTGTGACCTGGAGAAGGTGATTCATGCTTTTATTTTTTCCAAGACTGGATTATTGCAACTTGTTGTACGTGGGTTTAGACCAGTGCTCTCTGCAGCCTGTGCAAAATGCTGCTGCTTGGCTTTTGACAGCTACAAAAAAACGGGAACATATAACCCCAGTTCTGGCCTTTCTGCACTATCCAGTTCAGAATTAATTTTAAGATCCTGATTTGGATGTAGGATGGATGTTTTTAAAATTTCATACATGTTCACAGACCAATCAGGGCTCCGAGGTCAGCTAATGAACTATACCCTGATGTACCTAAATGCAGGTTAAAAACTGACGGCAATCAAGCTTTTGCAGTGGTTGCTCCTAAGCTGTGGAATAGTTTACCGCTGCGTATCCGGAATTTGTTTTAATCCTCTCTTAAAACTCCCCTTTTCTCGCAGGCTTTCGGACCTGGGTGAGACGAAAGTTGTCTTTGTGTGTCGGGTGTATATATCTTTTGCCGACATTGTCTTTATGTAATTTTTCTATTTAAATTTTTTTATGTAAAGCATTTTGGTCAACCTAGGTTGTTAAAAACGTGAATTTGACGAAGTGCACCGTCTTTCTCATCAACAAAAAAACCCCGGCCCCTACAAGTTAGGATGATGGTCCATTGATACCAATTGCCAAGTAGTCATTAATGTATTTTTCCATCGATGTTCGGACCAGGAGAGGTTGCAGAGTTTACAAGTTGGGAGAGACGCACTAGGAAGAAGAAAGAAGAGCTTTATCCTTACTGAACAGCTCAGCCCAGCCGTGATATACGGTGGGCACCAGATAAAGATCAGGAGGTTCAGGATGTGGTGTGAGTTCCACAGGGCATGTGTGAGCAACTGGCGAACTAAGAAGCGAAGAATGGCATGAAGGACTCCAACACACCACTCTCCTAGCCTGAGTGTAGCAGGCAGAGCAAGTTGCATAGGTGGGAAGTCTAGAGAGGAGCTTCGACTCACGAGTACCCCCAACTTTACTGGTGACCCAGCTCTTTTGGCACTGGACGTAGTCTTTGGCATGGTCTGGCTGGCCACAATGAAAGCATCCACCAGCCTTAAAGCATCATTGTTTCTCCTCCAGAGTTAAACAACTGTATCCTAGTTGCATAGCGGGCTCTGTAGACTCCTCACTGGAAGATGCTCGGTGGAACAAAGTAGAGGGCGGGCAGGAGAGAAATGGGGGAGAGGTAAACGAGCGAGCAGTCTTGTCTCGTCTTCATTCTCTCATGCGGTTATCTACCCTGATGGCCAGAGAAACCAAAGCATTTAAGACAGAGGGTCTTAAAGGGTCAGAGGGTCATGGAGAGATAGCTCATCTTCAACAGAGCCTGAAAGAGCTTTAAAAAATACCCCCGAAAGAGCCTCATCATTCCAGCTGAAATATCATACGACACTGGAGAAAAAAAATCCACAACATTTCTCCAGGTCTCCAAAAAAAGGCTCTGGATCAGGGATATACGTCTCACGCGGAGGAGCAGGAACCCTGGGGGTAGCAGGAGAAATTAGAACTGAAGACAGAGATGATATATCCACAGATAGTTTAGCCACTTTTTGGAGCAGTGACTGATTAGATCAGATGATTGATTGAGTCCAACAAAGCCGTAAGGTCCTGCTCGTTCTGACCAAGTAATTAACTGTGTTTGGTTAATGCCTGCTGCCAGGTATTAGACGTCTCACTCGTAGCTGGGTCCATATTACTATTGGCCAGATCGTTCTGTTATCACTTAAGTAGTTGTTACAGGTCGGACCCAGAGATGAGCAGAGGCAAGCAGGTAATAGGTAACAGATTTATTAAAAAGGGTTAACAAAAAAGGCTGAAGTCCAAAAGTAGACTCAGGAAGAAAACTCAGGATCTGCAGGAAGACACACGGGTAAGTCCAGGTATTAAGAATGCCCCAAAGTGACTTATCCTCTTAGAGGAGAAAATGAAGTACTGCCCGGTCCAGTGCTGTGGTTAAACAAAGACTGACTTTTCCTGGGACAATGCATATGCAGTGACAAAGGGGGCTCCAAGTGGCTGTGACTATGTGATACAACATGATAATGAACTCTGTGAATGGCAATACTTCTGTGAAAAGGCAAGCGAAAACACATTGACTCAGTAACTCAATAAACTCTGACAAAACTCTATGTACTAATACTCAAGAGAAGGATTGTACCACGTATGGATAACCAACGATGTAACGACAAGAGAGCAGAAGACTGGAGCTTAAATACTTAAGTAGTGAGCCACAAGCCATCACAGGTGAGCTGAGTGAGCATCAGCCAGTAGTCACAGCACCCGCCAGGAAGTCTATGAGCCAGCGCTGGAAACTCTCTAAAAATACATGCATGTCAAACACAAATCCTCAGAGTAAGTGATATTTAAGACCTTGAAATAGTACAATAATAACTCAGTTCACACCGACAGTAATAGCAGTCATCTGGCAGGGTTTCTGAAGATGAACTTGCTATTTAAAAGACCCTTTTTTTCATTGTCCATTTTAGCTTGCCATCCACAAGATTGTGCTACATCCCTTCTTGATTTCCCAAACTACGGGGTGTAACAAGGGCCACATTCACAGAACGTGCCTACGTTAATGTTGCACAAAAACATTTGTGGCGTAAAGAGGAATTTTCGCTAATTCACAATTAACGCATTCGTTTTGACAGCCCTATCAAAAATAATAATTCACCACCTGGATTTTACAAAACAAATACTGGTAAGAGTTTAATATGTTTCAGCTGGCAAAAGGTCATTTAACCGTAACAAATGCAGTAAGTAGTTCTTCATTCTTCAGAGAACATGTTGGAATACACATTCTGTGGTAATGGAAAAACAAATTATCAATAATGATCACATTATTGGTCTGATCGGGCAAACAAAACAATAAAAGAGTTTCCTGAAACTACTAATACTGGGCTGAAGTATCAAGACCTGTAAATTTATGTTAGTTTTGTTATGTCCTTTCTTTTTCATGGGACTCCTGCTCTCCTGCGGGTGTGGTGGATGGATGGCTGGTTGCTGTGGCTCTAATTGCTGACTCCACTCACCTGCACTGGATCCTGGGCCTGACTAGCTCCAGTCTTCAGTCTGCTTGTCGCTAGATCGTTGTTTTCATCCTTGTGGTACAAACAGGCTATCTCATAGTATTTTTATTTTTTTATTTTTGCTGTTCACCTAAGCTTCAAGTTTTCCTCTCCTGTTTTCGTGTTCATAGAACACCTGCTGCCTGGATCTGCTATTTGCCCTCTCTTCCTTCTCTGAACCACAGCCAGTTTGCCACAGCTTTGATCACAGCCCGCCTCTGCCAGCTACAATAATGGTCTCAGCCACAGTTTGCCACAGTCCCTGCCCCTGTGTTGCAGGAGAGTTAACCCAAGCCAGTTTACTGTACTGGTTAGTAACTCTCTTTTTGAATATCCATTTTTTTGGAAGAGGGTAACCTCAGCTCTAATTCTGTCTCTCTTTTCAGAGACCCACTTTCACCTCCAGGAATTATTTTGTTCTATGAACAAGAGTAAAGTCTCAGTGATTTTGTGATCCTCTTCTTCATTATAAGTAAACCTACTAACCTGTTCTCTACTGCCTTTGTCTGGGATTGGTATTAATTACCTTAAAAAAAACAAAAGAACATGACGTGATTGTCCAGCACATTTAAACCTGAAAGGATTGTGGTGAATCATGATCTGTGAGGAATAAATGTGGTTGGAGTCAAATCAGCACCTCCAAATCTGAGACCATGGTCTTCGGCCGGAAAAGGGTGGAATGCTCTCTCCGGGTCGGGAATGAGATCCTTCCCCAAGTGGAGGAGTTCAAGTATTTCGGGGTCTTGTTCAGGAGTGAGGGACGAATGGAGCGGGAGACTAACAGGGTTTGCAGTGATGTGGGCTCTGCCTGTCGTGGTGAAGAAGGAGCTGAGCTCGATTTACCGCTCAGTCTACGTTCCTACCCTAACCTATGGTCACGAGCTGTGAGTAGTGACCGAAAGAACGAGATTGCGAATACAAGCGGCCGAAATGAGTTTCCTCCGCAGGGTGTCTGGGCTCTCCCTTAGAGATAGGGTGAGAAGCTCGGTCATCCGGGAGGGGCTCGGAGTAGAACCGCTGCTCCTCCGCATCGAGAGGAGTCAGATGAGGTGGCTCGGGCATCTGGTTAGGATGCCTCCTGGACGCCTCCCTGGTGAGGTGTTCTGGGCCCGTCCCACTGGGAGGAGACCCCGGGGAAGACCCAGAACACGTTGGAGAGACTATGCCCCCGCGACCCGATCCCCGGACCAGCGGAAGATAATGGATGGATGGATGGATGGATGGATGGATGGATGGATGGATGGATGGATGGATGGATTGATTGAGTCAAATCATGAATGACTGAGACAGGTTTTTACTTCAGTTTGTCAGTTCAAGTTATGTGCCCAAATAATGAGGTCAAGTGAACGACTGTGTTTTTCCTTCAGTACGTTTATTTATCTTCACTGATGGCATAGGCATATTCTTACAGAACTGAATTACTTAAAAATTTCCATCAAATAAATAGAAGTATGTTTGTAGCTTGAACAAGTGATAGGCTCATAACTTGGAATAAGTTAGTAAAAATAAAATAAGTTGAAATATTGGATTAAACACTAAATCAAAATTGACAACTAACTGCTATTTTAAACTGTTTAAATTTGACAGACATTGCCAGGCTTGAAAGTTTGAGTTCCTTCAAATGTTTCTCTCTTACAGTGATGCACACTGACACATTATTTGTAAAGAAGCATAAAATCAATCAGTGTTTTTAACAGCTGTAACTCTCAGCAGCATTCATCACCGCTGACTTTTTACAGTACTTTAACCAATCATTTAAATCTGCAAAGTCTAACTGGTTTGGAAAATACAGGATTCATAAATAGAAGCAGTGTTGTTTTTGACAACCATCTTAGATTTAGTCTTAGTCTTAGTCTTTTGGACTAAAATACTTATTAGTTTTAGTCACATTTTAGTCATTTCTATATGTGATAGTTTTAGTCCAGTTTTAGTCGACGAAAAGTCAAAAAGGGTTTTAGTCTAGTTTTAGTCGACGAAAAGTCAAAAAGGTTTTAGTCTAGTTTTAGTCAAAAAAAAGAGAAAAAATAAGTATAGTCTACAGTGTTAAGAAAATAGTATGGTCTTAACTATCAAACAAGCAGACCAAAAATACATAGCTTATTAACTGACCCTGTACTAAAGCTTTCTGATTTTTCATTCTGTACTGTGCGTGTGTCCCAACTTTACTGTAAGCGCACTAAACGCACAGGTCCTGGTTAGGGCTGCACAACGTCACTTGTGGCTTTTAGGCTAAAGCTAGCAGACTCTACGTATAACAGTAACTCGACCTGTTTAACATATCAAGTTACGTGCTGACAGAACGTACACACAAAGAGATAACCACACCGTCACTGAATGTAAACATGCTGCTAAACATGCTGCTAAAGTAACACACACATAATGAATTGACGTTAGCGTAACAAAAGCTAACTTTAGCCTGAAGTTAGCAGCCCATTTGCGCCAGGAGTATGTGGAAAACGTACTAATGTATTAGCTTACTATGAAATTTATCGATTATGTTAACAGCATTTGTAACTTACCTTTGAAAAAATATCCCTGTGGCGATACTTTTTAGGTTTTAATTGACACACACAATAAGCAGAAATGTCATTCATTTTAAACGTCTGACAGATCACCCACTAACATTTTTGTCCATTCTCGTCTTGTCAAGGAAAACTCACACACGTCTCGTCATGTTTTCGTCATCAGACAGCTATGTTTATCTCGTCACCGTCTCGTTATCGTAATGAAAAAAAGTGCCGTCAACGAAATGATTTCGTCATCGTCATCGTTGACGAAAACAACACTGAATAGAAGGGGATTTAAGACACATTGAGACACCTAATAACTGAATAATATTCAGACTAATAACTGATAAAAAGCAAATGAAATGGTGGTTGACCCCAGGACTCAGTAACTACCGAGTGCCAAAGTTTCGTAATCTTAGTCGTCCATAGGCGCCTTCCCACTGTAGGCACCTTTTGCAGTTCCTATAACCTTTTCAGGAATAGGGCGGTTTTTTCGCGAATTCGGACATACAGGAACTAGGGACCACGGGCCTCAGTTCCTATAACCATTTAACCAGGCAGGGTCTTTTCTGGTTTCTATAGGAACATATATGACCAAAGGTGTTTGGTGGTTGGTAGATACACCCCTTGTCAGATTTCCACTTCTTCATTTCCGCTTCTTGTGGTCCCTAATCTGCTCAACGTAAACGGTAGAATAACGTCTGAAATGTTTACTCATACAATACGGACAGAACCGGCGCATGTTTGATAAGTTAAGCTTACACGTCATCTCCTTTGTCTGCGGCGCTCTACTCTCCTTCCTTCCTTCATGAGATGAAGATGTTAGACGCCCGATGTGATTGTCCATGATTAATATTACCGTCATGCAGACCATGAACACAGTGGCCTCCTTGCTCTCCATATTAGCTTCTTGGTGGTGTGGTTTTCTTCTCTCCTTACTTTTCGCGGGTTTTGTTTTGTTTTTTTGTTGAGTGTGGTGCTAAAGTGACATAGTTGCATCACATCAGTCCCTATCAAGGTCCATGACTCATGTGCGAAGGCAAAATGAAACAGTTTCCCTGGGGAAGGGCAGTTCATAGAACGAAATTCGATGTGGACAGTTCTTAGAACTGCGTTCTTAGAACTTCTCTGTTCGAATGCAGCTATTGTTTGGATGATTCTTTAGGTGATTTAGCTAAAAGTTATGCTGCTGAATTATTTCTTACAGGACTTGTTGTTATTTTCAATGACAATGAGAAAGATAGATCTTAATATCAATGTTGCTGGACTACAAATACATACTTCACGTTATAACTTCAAAGGATACCTGCTTCTCATGTTCACACATCCATACACACATTTCCCCTCGGTCTAAAAGAAAACATATTAATAATAGATTGTATAGATTTAGACAAAGACACAGGTAGGTGATAGAATAATGAAAAAATAAAACATAAAGTAGGAGAAATGGTTAAATTATTGAACTGGGTATGTGCTCTTAAAAATAAAAAAGACATGGCAAAAAAGGAAATCTATTGATTTCTGGGAGTGAAAAAATATTGAAGAGGCAAGTAGGTTTGAAAAGGATGGATGGGGTGGGGTGAAAGGGAGAGAGAAGGTGTGGCATCAAAGAAAGTTTAACAGAGTCAGCAACAAAACGGGAGTCGACTCATGTGACATGATGAAAGAGAAGATGGGACTTGTATCGGAGTATATCACAACTCATCCACCAATTTTCAAAGAGGCATAGAGACAGAAAGAGGAAACAAGGACAAAAGGTGGTGAGGAGGGAAGAAAGGAAAATAGATAGAAGATAGGAAATACATTTTTTAAGAAATCTAAGAGGAAAATGTATCCGTTTGCATTGCTCTGAAGGACAGACCAGTGGCTGCGCCCTGTACCGACTATGTGACGTCATCTTCATAATTCTTCACTACGCGTGTTTGCCATCCCTTTTGTTCTTGTGTGAAATGAATGCCTAATTGCCTTGTCTTTTCAATATTATTTCACCTAATACATCAGCTGTTTAGAACTATGAGATGTCATTTTTTTCCATACACAGTTAAAAAAAAATTTTTTTTTAAAAAGCATCCTGATTCCCATTCTCTAGCAATGTGCACTGTGCTTTTATTTTCATACTGGTCTGGTGTTATTTCTCCATTAACTTCTACGGGCAGGTTAAGAATGGCAGTAACGTGTTCATCATGGTCTGTCTACATTCAGTTACTGTAGCCAGGCACTCTAACTGCTTCCTTCACTTCCTCGTCATTCATTCTATTATACCCTTTGTGTTATTCAGTTTGCAAGTGCATGTCAACTGTTTACACTATACATTATATACTTTATATCTAGTGCATCATTTTACATAATAATGATCAGAAATGCATGCCAAAGGCGATTATGCATTTATGATCATTATTATGTAATAATCAGTTATTTCAGCTGCTTGAATCCCTGCCCTCTGCTGTAATATCTACCTCGTGTATTTTGTTTAGAAAACTTAAAAGGCAAACGGTTTTTATATGCTACCTTTTTTGTTTTCCATCATTGGAAAGTTTTTAGGGTTACGCCTGTAATTTAATTAGTGGGCTTTTACATAGAAGTCACAAAGAAAATCAAATGTAAATCAGTCATCAACTTCGATCACTGTTGACAGCTTTTGTCTTGTGTGAAGCCCGGAATATTAACTTATTGGAAGTGGGCTTCACTGAATCCCAGCAGAACAATATAAATTTGTTACCAAATTGGATTATTCTTAAATTTAATCTGCAAGGTCAAAGCAGAGAAATCTGATTTTTAGATTTAAGTTTCTATATGAATAATGCTACTTCCCATCCATCTGCCTACCTCACTACAGTAATTCAGAACAAGTTAAATGTTGTTGTTTTTTGGCCATTTCTACAAAACATTCATGAAAGCAAAACCACGTTCCTTAGGGCCCTACTTGGCACTGCTCAATACAAACATATTATGGATTGCACTGGTCACTCTGGTGTTGGTAACTCTTTAAACCATGTGATATGCCTTAAAAAAATATCACCCACAACACTTTAAGCTGAGTTCATCAAAATACAAATCTTAACCATTATATTGTATTCATCATGCTCATTGCTGTAATTCTCAGGATGAGCTTAAAAGTACTCCTCCTGTAAAATGCTTTAGGGATACTAAAGTTGCTTTGAGTTGTATTATTCGAAGGCTGCATGCTCATTGTGCTTTCATTTAATTTGTTGTATCAGTTATACCATAAGCATAACACAATCCCAATCTTGACTCAGGGATTCAGGTAGATGCAACCAAAAAGGTGTTCAACTCTCATTTTCTTTCTGTTTGCAACTATTCTAAACAGGTCATTTGCAGAATATGCAAACTCAGTTGCCATTAAAAAATAATTATTTGTTTTCTTAGTTCTTTGTGAACTAATCATTTATCCCTATTATACAGCTTATTAATTATTTAAATCGTAAAATTCGGCAAACTGAATTTCATAGTTTTCAGCATTGTAGTTAAGAGCTGGTCAAATGCTATTTAATCGCATTATTTCGTCCATTCATTTCGGGAAGGTGCTGCTGTATCGGCAGCCGTGCAAGGTATTTTCGTTTCATTTCATCATTAGGGTTGCTGGTTGTCTTGAACAGTGTTCTCCAACATTCAAACTAATTATTTTTATCCTCTCTGCCCAACCCTTTGAGTCCTTAAGTCACAGTGGTAAAAGTCAGCATATAGCTGGTGGTGGTTATCTCGTCTAAGGCTGACCACATTCATCTTCTCCTCCTCTAAGCCTGAATGCAGGCAAGTTCTCTCTTCCTACAAGCCTGAATGGAGGCATATCCCCTCCTCTCCTCCTCTAAGCCTGAATGCAGGCACATTTTCTCCTCCTCTAGGTCTGAAGACAGGCATGGTCTTTCTTCCAAACCTGAACATGGGTGCATTCTCTCGGCTCAGCCTCATCCCAGCTCTTTGGTCATTGTAAGTAACGTCTCTTTGCTTTGTGCTCTAGCTTAGAATTCAACTTTTTATTTGATCTCTCCTCATTGAACAAATTGGAATATTGTGGATGTACATTCCACTGTAAGATGTATTACAAAATGTCTTAAATATTCAGGAGGGACTTCAATGATCTTTAAAAAAAAAAAGAAAAAAGCTCTGTGAAGTCTATGGTGTTTATTAGTGGCTCCCTTCTACCAGTCAGAAAATCAGTTGAAAGATTTAACAGACTGATGAATGGGCTCTCAACTGCCCATACTGCCCTTCATTACATTTTATTAACAATACCAAAATCTTCTAGGACCGCTGAACATATTGAGAACAAAAGTCCTCATCTAAAACTCCCGACATCATTCATTTGCTCACTCTGCAAAGGAAAAGACAAAAGCAGATTGACAACGGGAGTGGTCTCAAATCTTTGAAAGGAATGGGAGTTTTGAAATCAGCCTGTAATTTGACTAGATTGGGGGGTTAAGACTGGATTTTGTGATCAATGGTTGTACAACAGCATGCTTGAAAGCCACAGGAACAGCACTGGAGGTAAGGCTGCTATTAACAATATCACTGGGGACTAGTGATACATTACACACTGCACTTGGGAGAACATCTTTTAAGAAGATATTGTGGTAAAGTACCCGTGGGAGAACCTGAAAGTTTCAAGACTTGTCAACCTACCTGCCTTGCCTAAGGACGATTAATCACCTCCTTTAACTCAGCCTTTTCTTAGTTGTTCGTATTCAGTTTTGGACAGCATAATGGAGGTGTACGCTGGCGCGTTTTGGCTGGCGCGTTTTGGCTGGCGCTGCTCTGTCTCATATCGCTTAGTTAGCGATTTTTCTTTCTAAATTGAGGTTACTTTTTAAAAACAATCAGGACCTTGTCTTTGCTTTGGATTACAGCCCTCATTTGGATTTTTATACCCATCAAAGCTAGACAAACCGGAACCCCCCCCCTTTTTTGGATTTCTGCCCTCATTTGGATTGTTTACATCAACAAAGTTTGTCCAACCTGAGAGTAACTCTTCCGCTGCTTCAACAAACCGTGTTCTGGCGTCTTTGTTTACCACTGGGAACTTGAGCAGTGCATTCCTTCCATCTGGACGCCCGTCGCACAACTGACACGTCATCAGAGGACTGCTACCAAGACGCTATTTGATGCTACGCAGGACAGAAAACGTGGAGTGGATCACAGCCTACTCCGGCCCCTACAGAGACACTCCACTCCAGCTCCCCCTGGTAAAATTAAACTTTTAAATGCACAATCCCTTAATAACAAGGCAACTTTTATTCATGACCACATCATAAATGAGGAAATACACTTCATGTGCTTAGTTGAGACTTGGCAACAACCAGAGGTCTACTCAAGTCTAAATGGAGCCAGTCCCCCTGCCTACACCTACCTCAGCAAAGCCCGCACCACTGGCCATGGTGGTGGCCTTGCCGTAGTGCACCGTGGGAGACTTTGAGTTGTCCCCCCTGTCCCTGCCTGTTCACTCCTCTTTTGAATGCCTTGCGTTTAAATGCAAACCACCACTTTCCACTATACCACCCCCCCAACCCAACCCAGCCTTCATCCCTGATATACATGACCTCCTTACCACACTCTGCACAACCCCAGGGAAAATCATCATATTTGGTGATTTTAATATTCATGTTAACAACCCCCCTTCCTACTCTGTAGCTGAACTCTTCAATTTCATTGACAGTCTCAACCCCACCCAACACACTCCAGAGGCCACGCCCTTGATTTGTTAATCACCAACTCTACCTCCATCAGCAATCTCTCAGTGCACGATCTGGGCGTGTCTGGCCACAAAGCCATCTCATTGGAGCTACCCACCCCGTCCCCCCTCAATAAGCCCAGCAGAAAAATCAGTTTCAGGAACTTTAAAAACATCAACCCAGTCACCCTGACTACTGACCTCCAACATCTGTCCACTGCCAACCCTCCTTCAGTCACAGAATCTGTGGATTTCTACAATTCGCCACTCAAGCCTAGAACTGTCACCTTTACACGTACAGCCCCCTGGTATACCAGTGAGCTACGTTTGTTGAAAAGAACGGGGCGTGTCCTTGAACGGCGTTTCCAGGACTTCGGACTTGCGGTTCACAAGCTGGCCTACCGGGAACACCAGAAGGCCTACAGCAAGTCCCTCAGTGACACATGGTCCCGGTTCTACTCCCATATAATCAACAATAGCCCTGGTAATTCCAAGCAACTTTTCTCAACCTTAAATCACCTCCTCAAACCTCAGATCCCCCTACACTCAGCACACAGGAGCGGTGCAACAGCTTCATCTCCTTTTTTAAATCTAAAGTAGACAACATCCGCTCTGTTCTCTCTAGCCTCCCCCACACCTGTGGTGTCCCTCAAGGTTCCTTTTTCGGCCCCACCCTCTTCACACTGTACATGCTCCCCCTTGGTCGTGTCATCAGCCAGCATGAAATATCTTTCCACTGCTACGCTGATGACACCCAACTCTACATTAAAACAAACCCAACCCCCTCTGCAGCCCAATCCACAGTTTCCACCTGCCTGGAGGAGATAATGGCGTGGATGACGGCAAACTTCCTGCAACTAAACAGCTCAAAAACAGAAGCCATTCTTGTTGGCACTCCGCACCAGATCCGGTCATCCACTATCACCAGCATCACCTTCTCTGGCCACAACATTCACCTTTCACCCTCAGTCACTAATCTCGGTGTTAGGATGGATCCTCACTGGACCTTTGAGGCCCACATCAAACAACTCTGCAAAACCTCCTTCTTCCACCTCAGAAACATTGCCAAACTCCGCCCCATACTCACTCTCCCTGATTCCGAAAAACTTGTCCACGCCTTTGTCTCCTCCAGGCTGGACTACTGAAACACACTCCTCATCGGGATCCCCAGCAAGAACATCCAGCAGCTGCAGTATATCCAGACCTGTGCTGCCAGGATCCTGATGGGGGTGCGGAAGTACCACCACATCACACCCATCATCAAATCCCTCCATTGGCTTCCTGTGCAGTACAGGATCAAATTCAAGATTTCCCTTCTGTTTCACCACTGCCTCCATGGCATTTATAAATAAAATATATTATTATTATTATTATTATTATTATTATTACTACAAGTGAATGCGGGGGCGGCTGTGGAAAAGGCTGCCTAAAGGGGACTGCCCTTTAACGGGCGGAGCCTAGACTGCCAGTGAGCAGCATGCAGACCAGGAAGAGCAGAGATGAGAAAGGAGCTGCACTCGAGTTTACAGTTAAAGTTTGTGTTGTTTAGTTTGCTGTTTACAGTTTGTTTGCCACCTCATTTTGATTTGTGTGCGTGAAAAAGGAAGAAACATTGCAAATTCAGAATGTAGTTTACTTAGCAGAATATACCAGTTTTTTCTCCTCATTGATATGCTTGTTCATGTGCACATTTAATGAGAGCTACCAACGTGGGTTTTCATGTGTTACTTTTATTTAGAAGCAGCATATTGAGAATTATTAATATTCACAGTGTAACTGTAATATAAATTCAGTTAGTTATTTGGACTTATTTAGATACTGATGTAATATCATTATTCTTTATGTTATAGAACCACACACAGTTCTATCAAGTGAGGAATAAACAGCAAATGGAGTGCGACTGATCTATTTGGACTTCCAACCGGACTCGCAACAGTGACCTTCAAACCAGCACAATTACATTAACTATCTTTTAATAATGAGGTTTTATTGAGGGGAAATAGGTTGTCGGTAGGTCACTGCACACAGTACTGGATGAGCAAGACCTAATTTGAACACAATCAGCTCAAAACTTAAGAAGGAAGATGATATCAACAGGTAAGTTTGCATCTAAACTTCTTCGTAAAAACAAGTCACTATTCCTTGCAGCTGTACTTGAGTGTCTGCAGATCATAGCCTGTCATGTCATGGCATGTATGCCGTTTTGTTAATAACTATTTCTAGGTGGACATTTCAAATAAGTGACATATTGCAGAAGTTCAGAGGTTGAGAGAGAGTGTATTTGGGATTTCATTGTTCATGAGGAAAGCAATCATTTTATTTTTGTTATAGCATGATCAGTAGCTATTTATTTTGGCAATTATATTTTTTAAATTATTTATTCTGAGTGTAAATGTTGAAATAATTCACTGCAATTCTCTGACGTACGTTTGACCACCATAGTGTAATGGCATATACCATGTAGTGGCATTTTTTCGTTTTGTTTAGTTTAAAATAAAATAGTATTCTATATGTGTAAGTCAGTTATTAATGTGTTCACTGTTCAAACGTTGATATTGGACAGAAAAGTAGTTTGTTAAGCAAAAGCCAATATGCTAACAGAAGAGATTGTGCTCATACTTGCTCTGTAGTAATTTGCTCAAACAGCAGGAAAGGAGCAAGCTGCTGAAAATTAAACCATAATGAGACCGAGCTGGACCATTATTCATCTCTTTTCCAGATTTCTTTAGATTTTCGCCGTGGTATCGGTTCAGTATCGAGTATAGAGGTATTTATGGCAGGTATCGTATCGAAGTCAGAATTTTGGTATCGGAACAACACTACTAGACACACTCATACATATATGTACTTAAAGGATAAGACCGGTTTTTTGACATTGGGCCCTTGATTTCACATTATAACATGATGTTCTACTCACCCCTGCTTGTTGTTGAACATTTGGAGCTGTTCCGAAGATATTCGCGAGGCGTCTGGCTGCTCTCTTGAGATATTCGGCCATGAAACGGTTTCCTATGGGCAAGCTTATACAGGCACAAACTATGCTGTTTATAATTTATTAATTACTCTACACTAGCACTGATAACGTGGAGGTGCGTCGCTTACTTAAAAAAAATCCGGGTTACTAATTTTGAATTTTAGCCGAATGAATTAATAGGCAGCAGGTCTGTGGGCTGTCTGTGGCAGTAGCACGACGATGACGTCAGTAACACCCACTTTACGACAAAAAAATCAAAATTACAATAACCCGGATTTTTTTAAGTAAGCGACGCACCTCCACGTTATCAGTGCTAATGTACAGTAATTAATAAATTATAAACAGCATAGTTTGTGCCTGTATAAGCTTGCCCATAGGAAACCGTTTCATGGCCGAATATCTCAAGAGAGCAGCCAGACGCCTCGCGAATATCTTCGGAACAGCTCCAAATGTTCAACAACAAGCAGGGGTGAGTAGAACATCATGTTATAATGTGAAATCAAGGGCCCAATGTCAAAAAACCGGTCTTATCCTTTAACATTAGAATTACACTGAGCACAAACAGGGATATAAACATTGCACCTACAACGACACACAAACACTTCACACACATTCAAATGCAATTCTGCATCCATTAAGAAATGCTTATCACTTGGGTTAAGAAGATCTACTAAAATATTCTTTCCAATGCTGCACTATATCCCTGAATGACATCAGCATCACTTTATTACTGTAAACAGTGATAGTGAAGGAACACTTCTCCCACCTGAAAGTTTGCCGTAGTCTCTTTATGGCTGAACAAAAGTCATAATCTATGGCCTCTCAAAATTACTCCCACACCCAAGTTTTTGGATCTGCAACTGCCCTAGCTGCATTCCACTTACATTTCACTGTTGGTTCCTGTTAGCTGTCTGCAGAATCGAGCAAGCTTACCAAGCTCTGTAGAACTCCTTCACCCTGATAGTTCAGTTCACCTCAGTTGTCCACCACTAGCACCAATCAACCTAAAACTACAGCTCTGTGCAGTCACCTCAGCAATGAATTTCCAAAACACAGCTCAACAAGACTCAATTTACCCAGCCTCCGTCAGAATGTCAGAAGTTATATGGGAGACGGGATGAAGACCTCCCGGACCAGGACCTCCACCGAACACCCCAGACATCCCTTCACTATTCATCTGGGTGCACTGTGCCTGTCCAGCATCTTCCCCCGCCACCTGATCCAACTCATCAGCTTACAGCTCAATAATGTCCAAAACATAAAGTTGCAGATCCAATGATTTGATTACAAAATCAATCATGGATGCAACCTAGGGAGTTTTGTCGCCAGGTACACTCCTGTGTTTGAACATAGTACATGTAATGGACAAACTGTGACTAGCACAGAGGTCAATTAACAAAATACCACCTGGGTTCAGCTCGGGCAGAGTATTCCTCCCAATCACACCCTTTCAAATTTCACTTTCAACATCCATATCAGCATTGAATTCCCCCTGCAGCCAGTGCACCTACTAGAACCCCACCCAGAAACTCTAAGAAAGCTGGATAATCTGAACTGTGGTTGGGCACATGAGCACAGGTAGCAATCAGGGCTCTTGAGGTCAACCTCTGGTCCACAAAGTAAAACTCCAACATTTGAGTACTGAGGCCGGGGGCTTCGGGTAAACCCATTCGCACTAGCTGCCTCTCACCCAGGGCGACTTCAGAGTTTTCAAAATTTGCTCATTTTGCTCTGTATGCTAGTTTGAGCTCTCTATGTGGTCTCTCATAGGGTTTTAACATGGGTAAAGGGTTATCAAGTTAAATCTATTTTATCTATTTCAAATTTGCATTATAGCACAAAGTCATTTCACAAATCTCAAAAAAGACACAACCTGAAAAACAAGAGTTAAAGTGGAATGCCGTAACCAACTGTTATGAATAAGGAAGCTACGACATGGTTGAGAAGGGAACTGTTGAACTGTGCGTGTCATACTTTGACTGAAGCATGTTTCAAACATTTCAATGAGACCTCAGGAGATTGTGTCAGCTTGTAAAGAAAAGGGCATAATGTGACTCTTTTCGCTTGGTGACATAAATCTTGTTCAACTTTCTATCATAAAACAGAAAATGGAGGTTTGAAACAGGTTTGCAAGAAAAAACTCCATCAAAATATCTAAAACTCTGAAGTGATCCAACCAATAAAGTAACCATCTAACATGAACAGTTGTTTCAAATGAATAAAATTCAAGATTTAGGAATCAATTTGTACTGCTCCTATGCAATAACACAAACACACAATACTGCCACAATAAGATCTACAGTTACTACTGCTGCGACTAGGAGCTCACAAACTTTACCATGGTGAGGATGTATGCTGTTGGCCGGCCAGGTGAAGAGTCTTGGGCCGGGTGGCAGAGCAGCTGCCTGCATTTGACGGCCGCTCCCAGTAGGGATCACTGTGAAACACATACATAAAAAAAAAAGAAAAAAAAGAAACATGGAGAAGGGAGAAAAAGGTAGAGAAGATGAAAATGAACAATAGAGACATGAGACAGATAAAAATTAACCATAATAAGAAAATAAAATGTAACAAATATAATCATACACAGCAAAATGTCATGGACTGCTACACATTTATCTGCAAAATAAGATTTGGCAAGCTGTAAATGATAGTTTGGCAATTTCTTCATTTATAATGTTATGAACAGCTGGCATTTCTTACTCAGTAGGCTCAAAAAGAAGAAGAAATAGAAAAGGAAAAGTCATAATATCAGTTAAGGTATACTAACTGTGACAACACAAAAGCTGTAGATGTGTGATCGTTGCTAGTCTAAGGGGTACAAACTCATCCTGAGAAATATTTCAAACTCAAAAAAATATATTTTAAATTCTAGAGACGATCCCAGTTTCTATATCATGTTATTTAAAGAGGAAACAAAACAGTAAAACCAAATGATCATGGCTAGAAATGCACAAACCCCTCAATAAATTCAAGCAAAGAGAGAGCATTTTAAATCCAACTCAAGTCTGAAGCTTAAAGGTGATAGAGAATGGTTGAATGGGGCATTAATCCTTGTTCTGTGATGTGATATGTAGCCCAAAAAAATTGGTTGGGTCTGTAATGGCTCAGAACCTCCCTAAAAGGCTCTCTGAAACAGCTGTTACTATGCTGGGTTTAGAATGCGTCGTTTGCCCTTATTGGCCTCGTTTCAGAGCTGGGATTGCTGAAAAAGTGACATCACTTTTTCACAAAAACGGATTGGGGGATATTCTGGGGGATATTCAAAAAAGGGGGAGTACTTGAAACAGAGGTTCTGACACTTGCTGGCACTTCGTGTGTACTCCCCACAGCGGGGAGACTCAGAACTAACCAGCCGCGGCCGCTGTATTTGGGCAGCATGGGCAGAGCCCCGCCTTCCACACCCCAACCTTTCTTTTATAGATAAAATATAGATAATTATAAATTATAGATAAAATATTTATTTCAACTTCAATCACAGTGGGAATCGTATTACACCATAATGTGGCTTGTGACGGACTTTGCGAGTGGAATCTGTTTTTATTTTCGCTGAAATATAGCCTACCTCCAGTGTGGCTGCTTAACGTTAGATCTATGGCCACTGGCCAGGGCAGATGCCTGGTCTGCCCTCAGCCAAGCCCGGCCCCGCCGAACTCTCGAGCACATTCTACCAATCAGAATCACTGTAGGCCCCTACGTAGCATAATATCATGTTACATTTAGCGCGCCTGTATAGATGCTATTGGGGCAGGTGTATGATCTGTCCTGGACATGGAAAGGACTCAAAGAGTTTAAGAAATATATTACTCCGCCCATCTAGCCAGTGGGAACTTCAGTGCCACCAAATTCCCCTACAAACTTGTTGGATAAAACGGATAACTATGTCGGATTTGATGAAGGATATTGGCTGTTTAATCCGGATTCACGTTTGTGGTAGGTAAAGATTTTACTTTATAGTTGCTATCTTACAAAGTTTAAGTGATAGTGAACGAAGTCTTTGCTAAATGGGAAACTGGGAGTGATTTAATGAAATATCTTAGCTTGATGAGCAAAGCAATGTTGAGACAGTAAACAATGTGTTGACAGCTTCGTACATGTACAGTAGGTTACTTGTCTGCTAGCTTAGGTTGAAGTACTGTCGGTGTGTGTGACATGAAGCATTTTTCGGGAAAGGCAAAAAAACACGAGTCCAGCAAGGCGCATCTGAATTGTGCCATGAAATTAGCCATGCAATGCTTTGCGACAAGTTTCCCTCTAATTGAAACATAGGTAGTATTCATTCCTTTCACAAACTTTCTCTTCGCTCATTGTCACGTGGCTTTTGTGTTTGTTATATGGCAGACTTTTATGCGAGTGCGCACCCCCCCCCCCGCGTATGGTTGCAGAGACTATTGGCCTATTGCGTATGCTCCATAAAAGCTTGCATTTTGATAACGTAGATCATCTGCCCCGCCTATTTTCCAGACCACGAGCCGCTATTGGAACTAACACCAAAAACGTGAAAAAGATGATTTTGATTCTCTATCCCCTTTAACTTTCAAGGAAGCACCAGCAATTCATTAGTTTTGTTTCATGAATATTTGCTCAAAATAATATTCTTTGTTGGCAGGTAAAAATGTGGTGAATTTTAGGATGCACCTACTGGTTGACAAAACAGCTCCTGCCTTCTGAAATATTCAGCAAAATAAATAAAGCCCCATTTCTTTTTTCATTACTCTCGTCTTAAAAGCTAAACACTGCCGAATGGAATTTGACGGGAAGGAAAAATGACATGGAGTTAAATAGAAAACATAAAGCAGCCCCAAAGTGACTGTCTGTGCTGAGAGAACTGTTTAAATTCCATATACCCAGCAAAGACCAGCTGTCAAAATCTATGTCTGAATGGATTTTTCATACAGAGAGATGAAGGAGAGGCAAAGAGAATGCAAGAGAGAAGAGTAAAAATCGGAGTCAGAAGAAGGGTGAGGGACAGAAAGAAAAGTGGAAAAAAAGAGGAAGAATCAGTGAAGCGATGCTGGCTTGCAGGAGAACATTAGCTGTACTGTATAGTGTACCATAAAACCATTAGCATTGCCAGTCTTGCTTTGTGGACAAGGATTACTGTAAAACACAGGCCAGCCCACCGCTATTGTTGTTGTCAGAGGGCAACGCCAGCATAACTTATTTTAGTTTATAGCAAAAGGAGAAGGCAGAGCTGTCCAAGGTCCAAAGATTATATTACTTTTTTGATTTAATCTCTATCTCTCAAAGCATGGAGTTCTTTGCTGTTTATAAAAGCAAAAAGCTCGAAGTGGGTTTCAAGACAGAGACACAAGACAGATATTATCAAATTGACTTTCAATCACAGAAACATTGATTGTTACTGTTGGCGAATTAGCAAAATTGCGACTCACAGTATTTTTTAAAACAGACACGTTTGTCTCTGGGATTCTGACTCCATCCATTATCAGCTCATCCATTTCTTTCGATGAGCTGTCTGGCTTTGAATACAATGAACATAGATTATTTTTGAAATAGAGTTTAAAAAGAAAACTCCACATTCAATGCAGCCTAATATGAGCATAATAATATAAGTAAAAGTAAGAGACACAGAATTGAAATCCCGCCAGCTTGTACATCACCAGGGTTACAAAGATTAGGTGTTGAGGGATCAGGACATACTGATGGCAAGTGGTCTGCTGGACCAAAACACTCATGAACTACAGTAAAAAATCTCACTTCGCTGGAATGATATTTTCAGAGCAATCCCTGTGTGCATATGTGCAGATGATGTGGGACCAGTGGATACTGAGAAGCCCAACATCTAAATCATAAGAACTTCTAATATTCAGAAAAGGAATCTGGTATCACAACTAGAGATTGATGAAGGAGAACAAAGATGCTGCAGCAAGGTACCAAGCCCCATAAGAAAGCCCTGATAACCGTAACACGAGGACAGCTTACCAGAGATGGAAAATCATAACCTCAATACTTGGAACCTGCATGGCCCTTTGCCAAGGCTAAGACACAAAGTACCTTCGGAAAAGTCTGCTCGAAGATGTGAATACAGCCCTACATAATATACCTACTCGGACCCTCACAGAGACCAAGAAGCTGATATACACTACAGCTGCGGTGACATTCAGAGAATTTTGTCCCGGGCCCAGCCAAACCTGTCAGCGGCCCTGCTCACAGTGGCAGGGTAATATGATGAGAACAGACCCACCCAGAACTGAGAAAGGAAACAATACTGGAGGAGCATATGGGAGAAAGAAGCATCCCATAACACTAATGCTCCATTTCAGGTGAATCTGAGAGCAGACTCCCAAAACAGGATCCAGGATCTTAGGTCTTTGTACGGCACAGAAACTCCTGCCAGGCATCAAAGTACATAAGATGAGTAGGCACGTGGCTCAATTCATGAATGAGGCCCAGAGGGGGATTACAAGAAATAATAGAGGAGCTAAACATCAGCTACTGATGGAAAGAACTGTCACTCAAGACTGTAAGATCAGACATACTCAAGAAAGTGGTGTTCCACTAATTTAAAAGAATCTCATTTTGTCTGAAAAGAGAGTTTGATAACATGCAAGAAAGCTGTTTGCAAAGCTGGAAATGCTACTCATTCATCCTTGATAGATAGAAGAGAAGAAAAACAACCCCAGGTTTCTTTTCAGCACTGTAGCCAGGATGACGAAGAGCCCTAGCTCTGTTGAGCCATGTATTATTTTAACTGCTACTAGTCATTCTTGCCTTCATGAGCTTCTTGATAAAAAAAAAAAAATTCTATCAAAGAGAAAATTCAAGAAATCCTTCCCACTATTGCCACTGATGTATCATCAAATAAAGCAACTTTATAAACATAATTTGTGTTTTGACTGTTTCTCGACAGCGCTCTGATCATCTCGTTGTGGCCTTGCCCAGCAATACCTTATGAAGCTGTGGAGTTACCAGGCCGCATCCTACACCGCCACGACAGAAGCCAGAACTCACAGAAACAACGAGACTGGTGTCTTTGCATTTATATTAGTAAAAAATTGACTAATAATGCCAATACTATAGACAGTCACCGCTCTCTAGGCTTGAGAGTATTTGACAGTTAAAAGGAGACCTTTTTTCCTCAACTGTGAGATTTCATCAGGTGTTCTGATCATGACAGCATATATGGCTCCTGATACTAAAGCTTACTTGGCACTTAGCCTCCTACATAGTGCTATCACCACCCAGGTAAATAAATATCCAAAGGAAGCATACATAATAGCGTGGGACAACTGGACCACATATCCTTGTAAGTTACCAGCTTACACCTCCCTCAGGAAAAGTGAACCCCGCTGCTTTAACGAGACTGTCACGTTCACGACAGTCTGCTTAAAAAATACAGACTGGAGTATTTTTGGATCTCAGGACCAGGAAGAGTACACTACTTCTGTACTCTCCTACATCAAGCACTGCACAGACACCGTCACCACTGACAAACACACATCTGGGTGAATGCCAGCCAAAAAATGACAAGAGAGGTTAGGACCCTGTTTAGGAACAAAAACGCCGCCTTTAGGTCCTGTGATGTGGAACTGTACAATGCAGCCAGAGCGAACCTTAAAAGGGGCATCAGACAGGCCAAGTTGGATTACAAAAAATTTGAGGACCACGTCCACAGCAACAACTTGAGGTGGGTGTAGCTAAGGGTCCAAAACCTCACCACAAACCCAGACAAAACGCTGTGGATGACAATGTTGTGCTAGCAGAGGAGTTGAACTGCTTCTTTGCCAGCTTTGACCAAAACATTCTGGAAGTTGCTTCATCACATCAACCAGCCAATACCAGCAACATCTTCAAAGTGGGGGAGCATAACATGAGGCACATGCCAAGGACAGTAAACCCCAGAAAATAATCCACTTCAGTGGTTAAAAATGCACACTGAGTGTTTCTCTCTTGAATGACATAATAGTGGTAAACTTATGTTATGCTAGTATCAGGACAATATTTGGACTGGATTTTATATACATATCTATCCATCCATTCATCCACTTATTTACTATTTACAACTCTATTCTTTCACTCCTTCTATTGTTATCTGTCCTGTTTCTTTTTTATTTTTACACTTAAACTCCCCTCTCCCTTCTTACATCCTAAAATTCTTCCTTTTTCTTTATTCCATCTAATTGTCAGTCCATGCTTCTCTCATTTGCATTACTTCTTTAATCCATTCATTGCTCACTATTAGGTTCAAATGTCCTGCGGTCCTTCGAAAAGTGATAGACTGCCATTCTTCCCAAAATGTTTTAACAAACTCCCCTTCAATGTATGGCTTTTTAGCCCGTGCAATATTCCAAGTTGATACGATGAAAGCGCAACGGTCTCTGAGAGCTTCGTAAATTTTGGAAAACCTGTACCTGCTTTTCTGCTTGGCTTTTCAAAGTGATCAACTTGTGCTTGCGAAATTCAGTCCCTTTTGGAAATTCCTGGTCGATGTTAACAGGGCTGAAGTGGCGCTGAAGATTTGAAGCTTTGAAATGCACTAATGACGCCTGACATATAAGGCAAAATGGCTTGCCATTACGTTCAACAAAAAAATATGAACTCTCCCACTCTGTTAAAAACGACCTGTGTTCATCTTCATATTTTCGTTTAGCTATGCATTTTTTCCCTGCCATTTTGAGAGCAAAATTGACACAAATTGTTTACTCAAATGGTTTTACCCATACTGGGAAACTTGGCGGTATTTTCATCTCACACGCAGATACCGAAGATACCGTATTTCATTCAAATGAAGCGAACACGCACATTAAAAAAAACAAAACAAACACAAATTTTGATATGAAACCAGACAAAGAGCCGCATGCAGCTTGGGAGCCACGGGTTGGCCACCCCTGTCTTATGGTTAAAAGTGCTTTGCCTAAGTGTGCTATCCACCCTCTCTCCTTGCCCCTTCTGAGGACTTTGTAGCTTGTTAAATGTAAGACTTAGGAATGATGCTTGTGGAAATGCTCTTATCAGCTGTATTTTCCTTTTGCCTCTTGTACAAACCCCAATTCCATTGAAGTTGGGACGGTGTATAAAATGAAAATAAAAACAGCAGACAACGATTTGCAAATCTTTTGTGACCTATATTCAATTGAATACATTAAAAGACAAGATATTTAATGTTCAAACTGATAAAATTTGTTGTTTCCTTGCAAATATTCACTCACATTGGATTTTGATGCCTGCAACACGTTCCAAAAGAGTTGGGACAGGGGCAACAAAAGACTTGGAAAGTTGAGAAATGCTCCAAAAACACCTATTTGGAGCATTCCATTGATGAACAGGTTAATTGGAAACAGGTTCGTGTCATGATTGGGTATAAAAAGGACATCCCAAAAGGCTCAGTCTTTCACAAGCAAGGATGGGGCGAGGTTCACCACTTTGTGAGCAACTGCGTGAGCAAATAGTCCATCAGTTCCAGAACAACGTGCCTCAACGTAAAATTGCAAAGAATTTGGGGATATCATCATCTACAGTCCATAACATCATCAACAGATTCAGAGAATCTGGGGACATCTCTGTACGTAAGCGGCAAGGCCGAAAACCCACATTGAATGCCCGTGACCTTCGATGCCTCAGGCGGCACTGCATCAAAAACAGACATCATTCTCTGAAGGATATTACAGCATGGGCTCAGGAACACTTCGGAAAACCGTTGTCAGTTAACACAATTCGGCGTTACATTCACAAGTGCAAGTTAAAATTGTACTATGCAAAGCGAAAGCCATATATCAACAACACCCAGAAACGCCGCCGGCTTCTCTGGGCCCGAGCTCATCTCAGTTGGACTGAAACGAAGTGGAAAAGTGTTCTGTGGTCTGATGAGTCCACATTCCAAATTGTTTTTGGGAATAGTAGACGTCGTGTCCTCCGGACCAAAGAGGAAAAAGACCATCCAGACTGTTGTCAGCGCAAAGTCCAAAAACCAGCACCTGTGATGGTATGGGGGTGTGTTAGTGCCAATGGTATGGGTAACCTGCACATTTGTGAAGGCACCATTAATGCTGAAAGGTACATTCAGGTTTTGGAGCAGCATATGCTGCCATCCAAGCGACGTCTTTTTCAGAGTCGTCCCTGCTTATTTCAGCAAGACAATACCAAGCCACATTCTGCACGTGTTACAACAGCCTGGCTTCGTAGTAAAAGAGTGCGGGTACTAGACTGGCCTGCCTGCAGTCCAGACCTGTCTCCCATTGAGAATGTGTGGTGCATTATGAAGCGCAAAATACGAGCACGGAGACCCCGGACTGTGGAGCAATTGAAGTTGTTCATCAGCAAGAATGGGAAAGAATTCCACCTACAAAGCTTCAGCAATTAGTGTCCTCAGTTCCCAAACGCCTATTGAGTGTTATGAAAAGGAAAGGTGATGTTACACAGTGGTAAAGATGCCCCTGTCCCAACTCTTTTGGAACGTGTTGCAGCCATCAAAATCAAAATGTGTGAATATCTCTAAAGAAATAATAAAGTTTATCAGTTTCAACATTAAATATCTTGTCTTTTTTTGTATTCATTTGAATTTTGTCAAAAAGGATTTGCAAATGTTTGCTGTTTTTATGTACATTTTACACACCGTCCCAACTTCAATGGAATTGGGGTTTGTAGGAGCAGCACAGGACTTCAAAATGGGTCAAGTTTAATGTTATAACCAAACTGCCAATGCTCTATTTGATTGGAAGACTTGTTGGAAAGTGGAAAAGTACTTACACTGAATCAAAGCACACAGAAAATCTACTATATGCACAACGAATAAACAGTAAAACTTGAAGCATACATTAAAAAATGTATTAACATACACACACATACACTCATACTGACGCACACACAATTTACTCGAGAGTAAATTAACAGAGAGATGCACAAAGGCAAGTAAACAAACACACGGTGAATGAAAATACAAACTCCATCAGGCCAAAAAGGCAGTGGTGTGAGGAAATACAATGGGTATTGCTGGGCGCCCAGCACAGCTAAATTGCAGCCAGCGAAGGGGAGATCTGGGCCATTTTTCAAGGCTGACTATATATTACAAACTGGCTACCAGGTTATTGTCTGACAATACTTACACATACACACACTTTTGCGTGCACAACCACATACACGCTCACTCACAAAGTGAAGAAAGTAATCCTGGTTTGTCCTGTTGTAGCCCATGGAATCACAGAAATGTGCTCTTTTTCCTTTCTCTAAACAATTTCCCCTGAATAAACTGTGACTGAAAATGTGTCAGTTGAGCAACCAGTCATGATGCCACACCAATGTGCACAAAAATACACTTGAAACATTTTGTTCCTGGGCAGTAATAATGATATAGTTCAGGTTTAGATATCCAGGTCCAGTGCAGCAGTAAACCTAAACAAGGGTTTCACTCCACAACTAAATCGCATCCGAGTGGTTTCAGACCTACTTATAAAATATGTCTTTAACATCTATCACTCTGAGGACCAACTCGAGCATTAGTGCTTCAGCAATTTTTTAGAAACTGAGAAAGTTCCTTAAAAGAAAGGAAACTATTAGACATATTTGAGAAATCACTGCATTTAAAAAGTAAACTGCTAAGATTTCAAAGAGGATTTCTTTTTAGGACTGTAAGTATTTCTGAAAAAATATGACAATTTCAGACAATAGATATTTTGCTGGAAAAATAATAATTAATTTGGAAGCATTTACCATACTTTTAGAAAGTCAAGACATTTTGTCAATTTACAACAATTTAAAAATGTACTTTAAAAAAAATAGAAATAGATAAAATACCCTTCAGAAAGTGAGAATGTGTCTATGGGATGTGAAGATGTTTGAAAAATGGCAGCCGAGTACTGAACAAAGATAAAGATCTAATTTTCTGATAGGAATTAACAAACAGTTACTAGCATGAGCAGGCATAACAAGCTGCAGGCCTATTTTTCCTCTACGTGAAGGGTCAAATACTGGATGAAAGAGTCTACCTACAGCAGCTGAAAGAACACACACACTTGTACAGACACACGTCACACTTTGTTTCAATCCACACATAGCCCTATAAAAATGGTCCCACTCTCAAAATTTTAAAACAATTGTTTCTCACAAAAACACAAGGACAATAGCACACACTGACACAGAGTTGTGTGCAATGTGTCAATCAAACCCCAGGGGCCGGATGCATCTTTCTGACATTTATAAAGAAAGACTATGCAGTTCTGTGCACACAAACACAGACCTGAAAAAAATGTAATGCATGTAAGCAAATGGAGATGGTGTCGTTTGGCTCACAACAGAAAAAAAAAGAAAATCAAAAGAAATAACTATTATAATCATGACACATGACCAAAATGATAGCTGTTTAGAAAAAGCAGTAAACTCCTCATTCAACCCAGGACATTTTTCTACCTGTAATGTAAATAACTAATCATTCAAATATCCCTTTGGTTTAGGTTCCTTTGTCTATCATGTTTTCTAATGGAAAATGGATGATGATCAATTCCAAAAGCTTGCAATATAGGTGGATCACTGACTGGTTGTTTATCAGATTGTTGTTATAATTACATTTTGTGTAAGATCTAAACAGGCAAGATGAAAGTATTACATAGAGATAGCCATCCATTGAAAGGCACGATTGTCTTTTAATAATTTAATTTTTTTCACCCTTTTACTGCACTGTAAAAGCAAATTTATAAAAGTAAATCAATTTAGACAAATTCAATCAAATTTTTTTATATAAAAGTTTTCCACGTGATTACCTTATCAAATGGTGCATAAAAGACAACAACAAAAGCCAAAAAAAAAAGGATACATTTGAGACTATAGGATCAGCTTCAGTGAAAAAAACACTGAGATATAGTTTGACATGTAAAAAAATAAGGCTTGTTGCACAAATGAATAATATAATTATACCATTCTGAATTTATTTGTATGATTTTCTTAACTTTTTAAAAATAAACTTTACCCCCTCAAGCTAAACATACATGGAAGAAATGCAACTCTGCTCAGTTTGCACACATGATCAGCAAATAACTGGAATAAATCCAGTGCTTGCAACACTTGCACTGCAGAGCGGTGCATGCAGCTATAATGGATTCTGTCATTTGAAATGGATGAAAGTCCATTAGACAGCAGCACGATTGCAGGGCTAAGTGTGATGAAGGGCACAGCCCCAGCATCTCTTTTTATTTTAACAATGACAAAGATAAATAGATATCCTGGCTCCTGCAGACTGCTGTTCCAGTTGAATCCAACAGTCCAAAGATAGAGAGAGGGACAAATGCAAAGCAGGAAAAGAATCCCTTCACCTTATTAGAACTGAATTCATTGGATCAACATAAAGTAATGAAGGAAATGGCCAAATTTAAAAAGGAAGGGAAAATGTCCTCAAATTTTTGAGCAGATACACAAGGTGTTTCTTTTCACTGTAAATCAACAATACTTTCTTCTTTTGACTTTTTCTCTCCATTGAGATATTTCTATCCATTGCCGTCATGTCCTCATCCTTCCCTCACTCACACCCTTTTTGTCTTAAAGCAAATACGGTTTATGGGAAGTGACAGACACACACCAAGCACAGACATCTTTATCAATCACCTCTTTAGCTGAGCGACAGGTCTGATTTACTGCTGATTTCTTAGCTGTCAAAGCTGACGACAGCTGCCTGACATTCACCTTTCTGTAGTATGACTCTCTCACATAAGCACAAAGTGACACTCAGTCATGTAGAATACACACAGTAAACAGACATAAAAGCACAAGCTCAATTGGCCCTGCACTTGTGCAAATCATGCATGCACATTCAACCATAATATATCTGTTCATGACGGCAAAAACAACTATACCTGCTCCATCACACAAAACATACATAAACTGGCTCTCATATTTCCCTATACATTTCTAACACCACTCTTTACCACATTTCTGTTGGAGTTTTCATTTTTCAACTTTCGGCTCTGCCATTTCTGCCATCTATAAATGCACATACCTAAACACACCCTTTACAAAAAAGGAAAAAAAAACCACTTCCAAACAACTATCCATAATTTTGTTTGCAAACTAGACCTCAGACAGCACGGCAGTCCAAGTGTTGCCATCGCAGCATTAAATTATCATCTACTAATCCAAGACAAATGTTGTGACTTGTGTTGAAGTCACAACACTAAGGACTAATGAACACTTTTTATTTGGTCCATTTCACACTCGAGGCTCCCTGTCATGTTCTCAGAGTATGATGAGAAAGGACCGACTTTGGTCAAAAATATATCAGAAACAATATCATAGATGAAAGCTATGATGATGATGATAGAAAAAAATACTAAACTTTAAAGAACAACATTTAATTTTCAATAGAACTTTTTCAATAAAGGATTCTCGCATTTTACAATTTTTTGCAGATGTATTACAATACAAACAAAAGTTGAAAGCAGGGGGGAATTAGTTTTAATTTAAGGTCGTGGTCAAACACACTGTACTTCCCAATTTGTAAGATTTCTATATAGCAACTAAAATTCCTCTTGTTCATAGGTTTCTAGTTTGTTTTGTAAATCATTGACAATGTAAGTACTGTTGTCAATCTTTAACCAATTATGAGGATTAATCTAGAAGCAATACATACATAATTAAATAAATACACACAACTGAGACAAACTACAAAAATACAGCCAGCAGCACTCATTTAACTGGGGAGGTCAGGTGATTTTGTAATGTCCCCTTGTACTTGAGCTGAGACATTTTATGAGTTTGAATCATACAGAAGTAGTTTAATAATGTTAGGATGCAAAAAAATATTTATTATTTGCCAAAATGATGATACATCTGATTGGTCTAAAAAGGATTTAAGGTCTTTCAATTGACCTTGTTTGACTCACAGAATAAAACAGATCTACAGAGTGAGCAATCAGCTGCAGATTATCTTCAATGGTCTTCATGTTCAAGTTAGTTAATGCTGAGAAACCAGCAAAGATATTTCGAGTTTTCGTCCGACATGTTTCTATGTGAAGAATTCAAAGAAAGGTTTTAGTAGGGAGCACTGTGTTTGAGATGCCTGCAAGGCTTCTGATGGGGTGTCTTGTTACGCTCTTAAACAGCCCACTGAGTGGGCATGTCACCAGCAAGATAAGAGAAATCAAGCACTTCTCATGTCTGAGCAAAAGGTTATTTTGACATTCAGTAGAAGAGGAAACAAAATGAGAGGGAGGAGAGAAAGGAGAGAGTAGACGGCAGAAGAGTAAAGGTTAAAAGAAAAAGGGGGTGTACGATGAAAATTGTGAGGATGAGAAAAGAGAAGGAAAAATAGAAAATAAAATTGTTAAAAACACTTACTTTATAAGCTAAAGGACGAACAGTACAACTTTTTTTTTTTTAACCTTGACCTGTCCAGCTTCATGGCAAGCAGAATGGTGATCTGAACATTTTGTTCCAAAAACACATTTGCTTTGCCAAGGAAAGCTTTGTGGATATAGAACTCCCCAAGATGCCTAAGTACTATTTATTTATTTATTTATTTTTCTTGAAGTCTTTTATACCTATTAATGCCAAACCTGACAAGGGGAACAAGGAAAGGGGGGGAAGCAAAGAAAAGAGAAATGAGACAAAGGAATAATATGAGACAACGATAGTATGAGGGGGAAAAAAAGACAAGTTGTTACCAACAGTACAACTTAATATAATCAATGAATTGCAGAAACATAACTGGTTTTTTATTCTTTATTAACAACTTTCCTATAAATTCAGACTGTCAAATTGCTCAAATCATCATGTTTCAAAGTTTCAGATGTTTAAATTAATTTTGATCATGTCCACTTGAAAAACTGTTTTCCCAGTTTTTATGATTTAATAAGATGCTTATTTGGGAAAATGACAGAAAGAAAAAAAACAGACAGAGAGAGAGAAAGAAGCAGGAGGCAAAAGAAAACAAAGAAAGAATCGTACTTTACTTTCACCTTTGCAAAATATCCCGGCACAATAAAGTAAACAAGAGTGAAAGAAAAGTGAGTGTAAAAGAGAGACGGACTGAATACAGAAAATATCCAACAGGTCTCAATACACTCATTCAAAGGTAAGACAGGCTCAGTCTGAGCTCCTGCTGATGACACTCACACCCTTTGGGTTAGTAACAAATACCCAAACAACACATTGAACCCAACAGTATGCAGTAGTAGTGTATGTTTTATAGCCTGTAATCTGTGGTTTCATCGGCCACTCTGTTGGTTTGAAACAAAACTGTGAAATAGTTCATGTATCATATCAAATTTATAGCTCAATACTTCTTCAGCGAAAACCTGCAAATAAGACTAGTTAGAATTGAATGTTTACATTTTCTTTGGTCGTAAAACAGGGATTTAAATAACTATTCAGCTTATTAGGAATGAACTAGTAAAACAATTTTCAGCTACTTCTATCCACCTAAAGACAATTTTAAAAACCATTGCACAATCGTCGCACTAACATGAATTGTAATGGCGATATGACATGATGTAAGGAATCTCTAAATCTATGAAGACTTTAGATATAGATCTCAACAATATCACGCAAGCGGTAAATTATGTGCACACTCTGTGGCTCTTCCTTTCACTGAGTGAGCTGAGGAAGCCATGAGTCTCACACATCTTACTTCTGAAAATATCTTTAAAAACTCTGAAATGGGGGCGGTCGGTGGCGTAGTTGGTTGTGCAGGCGCCCCATGTATAGAGGCAACAGTCCTCGAGGCATAAAAAGCCCAATAAAATAATTAAAAAAAATAAAGAATAAAAATATTTCACACCATAGAATTAAAATGGGTAGTTTATTTAAAAGAAAAAAAATTTTGTTGGCCACAAGCCAAATCAACATTTCACCACTACGGTACCTTAAAACAGTGTGATGGTGATTTGCCCCTTAAAATGATGAAAGTAAGTAATGTCCATCCATTTTCTATACCGGGCAGCTAAGGTGAGTGTCATGAGGAGTTATTCCAAATATAGCTGGCAGAAGGTTCAATAGGTGCTTGTAAAACATCTGAGAAAGTTTTAAATATTGACTGCCAGATATTGTCTCATTTTGAACAAAACCAGAACATATGTGAGAGGGTGGCTGGCATTTGCCTGCATCGATCACAAATGGGATCAACGCTAGGTGTTTGCTTGTCTCACTTTAGACCAATGAAGGCAATGCATAACCTTGAACAGGATAACTGTATGTCGTAAACAGATTGAAGAGGAATGTATTCTATCCAAACCTCTTTCCAAAAAAATTTCTCAGGAAGTTCAAACCCCCTTTGAGTCTTACATGATGTCAAAGGCTCCAAATTATATGTGTTTAGTAGGGAGTACATGTTCCCAATAATCCCTTTGGAGCCTGAATTAAGTTTCAGAATGTGATATAAGAGAGAGTTGGGTGGCTGGGATGGGAAATGAGTAAATGATTTGGATATAAAGCTACAGAGCTGCAAAGATCTAAAAAAAAAATTGAATTTGGGATGTTAAATTTAAGCTAATTGATCAAAGGATGCAAAAGTATTATCAATGAATAGATTTTCTATTGTGGCAATTCTTCTATTAGCCCATTGATGAAAAGAACTGTCTATAACTGATGGCATAAACTAGTGGGTTTTTTTTATTATAGGAGCACAAGAGGGCAAATCCCTGAGAGAAAAACCTCGTCTGAACTGTGTCAGAATTCTAAAAGAGTGCTTCACAATTGGATTTGAAGTGTATTTAGATATGGATTCCAAAAGAGAGAGTTTTGAGCATAGAAGTGAGTGTAAAGAAGTATGAGGACAGGAGGAGTTTTCCCATTCGTAACCATTCAGGGTTACTGGCACTAGATGGAGAATTTTTCCAAAACAACATAGTCCTAATGTTGGCAGCCCAATAATAAAACTGGAAGTTAGGGAGGGATAATCCTCCACAATGATTATTTTCCATATTTTTCTTGTTCCATATAAATCTCAACATCAAATTGTCCACTGACATAAAAAAGATTCCTAAGTATTTGAATGTTTGTCGACTAACTTTAAGTGGGAATAAGCCAAAGTCAATTTGCTTAGCTGCTGTATTCACTGGCATAATTTCACACTTCTCACTGCATATTTGAGCTGTACTTCTGATATTAGCTAAATAAATGCAATCTGCTTACACCTTACTGTCTTCAGATGATGCAACCACTGTTACAGCTAAACTGTGATTTTTTTTTTAACCTTGATTGTTCTTGTGATCTAGTCTGACTGAGGTGACCAGGTTAAATTTTTGTCCCACGATACTTACATCTTATGAATTTCTTCTGTATATTTTATCATATCATCTTGAGACTTTTATAGGTATAAAGCACTTGTCACACTGTTAAAAGGAATTTGGGCTTTTAATCAGAAAGACTATTGTTGTCAAGCTGAGAGAACCCATTGCCCATTACAACAAAGTAAGAAGAGTTACAACAACTTCAACTTAAAAAAAGTGCGGAAACTCATTAAAAACCCATAATAATCTGTTCAGTTAACTTCAGAAAATCTGTCAAGGTTGGCATTTCAACCAACACGCATGCGCCAGCACTGTGACATCACGCACAATGTTGAACGAAAAAATCTGAGCCGACCGGCATCTTTTTTCCTCGGAGCCGAACTGTCCAAGTAAGTACATATACAATTATTTTAGCTTAGTTAGTTCATCTGTTGGTAATGTGCATTGGCCGTCTAATGTCTCTCCGTCTTTATGTTATTATATTATAATCATATAAATATAAATATGTATATATTATATTAATATTTCATGTTCGTTCGTTTTCTGAAATACGTTAGCATGTAGCGCTAGCTGGCTAGAGTGAAACGGCAAGTATTTAATGTAGGGTTGAGCCTCATATTCGACTGTAACAATTCGGCACCGATAATATACTCTTATACAAGTTAAACAGTGCGAGACCTGTCCTCATTATTACGGAAAAATGTGTGAACAGTGGGAACATTATACATCATATGTCAACCCGCTAATTTACGTGACGTCACGACTCACACAAGAAGCTTTGCTTGCGCTCAATTAACCTGGCACAACATTTACAAGACAGCTAGATAACGGAGCAACTCGTACGAACAATATATTCATTTATGACCTACCCTATTATTGAACATTTTGGATGTGTAGCCAAGGTACTTGTTGAAAAACACCCTTGCCTTACAGAACCTGGCTCCACATCTGAATGGTATGGATGGAAACACAGCATAAAGTTCAAGATGGGCAATTACAGACAGAAATTGAAAGGTGTGCGCTACTGTGAACTGGAGGTTAATTCTGAGAAAAGAGGTGCTGGGCACACACGAGGGAAGAGAAACAAAGTAAAGAAACCTAAATGGTCTGAAACAAATTTTCTTCCAGATCTCCCCCAGGGAAAAGACAGCAAAAGTCTTGAAAAAGATAGAGGAAAGATGGTCCAGGAGATGAGAAAAACAACCCCAAACCTGGCCTACATCGATGATGCAATGAACGGCACATACGCACTGAGAGGACAGGAGATCATTGGAGAGGAGCCACCTGTGGCCGAAATGAGAGTCAGATGGCCTGCCCTATTTACTGTAAGACTGGCTCATAGCAAAGTAGTAATGTTGTATTGTGTATATTGCAGGGCTCTATGCTAACATTCCTCCCATGGAGCACATGTGCCCCTTAGGTGACATATTTGGGAGTAAAATTAAAAACTGTTTAAGTAACACATTTATGTAACCCTTAAATAATGTTGAGGGTCAAACGTGACAGTAAAAACACCCTCAACAATTCACCATATACCTGTAATTTGATGACTTCTGATGTGACCCAGAATATAAAAACATGGAAATATTTCTTTATTTATCCATCTTTTTTTTTTTTTTTTTTTAAATCAACAGACGCAAGCAATAACTTGCTCTAGGCTATATTATGACTAACACAATATTTGACACATTAAATGAATTAAATTTGCACCTTGAGAAATGTCTGTCACATGTCTGACAACGTCAGTTGTAGACATGTTGTAGTACTGAAATGTAAAAATTTAGGTGACTTTTAACTTGAACTAAAACTGTAATGTTACTTCTCCACATAGATTGTCAAGGAATTCACCAGGCTCATGTCAATGGACATCAATGAGTTCTATGAGGGTCTGGACAGCCATAATGCTTAAACTTCTTCAGTTATTTCGGTTGAAGCGCCTCAAGGAAGTTCAAGAAATGACATCCTTAATGAAGAGTATTGACAAGGATGTAAGTGCATATTTGTTGTGGTTGTGGTCCACAATAATTGTGCAACCCCAATGAGGAGAGGGCCCAGGATGTAGATTGTGACAGACAGTAAACCTCCTCTTATTAATGTGCTTGGATAGGCACTTTGATACAGACTGAATGAATATAAAATGAGAAGAAATGTATCGCCCTTTTGTGGGTCACACCACCTTGTTTTCACGTTCGGACTTATTTCTATTGCCATGTTTGGAGGAACACTAACCCATGTGATGTTACAGAGAAATTGGCAACAGAGTGGACATTTGAGTAATGTTTGAATGTTTTCATTTGTGAACATTTTGAGCAAGTTTCTCAGATACATTTTTTGTTTGTTTTTTACTAATCTCTTTCTGCAAGTTACTGCAGCAACTCTGAACATTCATTCAGAATGAACTGAGAGTCATTGTTTTACCCCAAAGGAAGGATGCTCTTCTTTTTATGTATTATATTATTATTAATGTATGGGACAGTGTAATTTCAGTTTGTGAGCAGCCCCAAGCAAAAGTGTGTTAGAGGGTGTAAAGGCTATATTTTTTTATATGTCCCAAGGAAGGTCTTTTTTGACGTCTCAACATCTATTGACACTTATTTTTGAAGCGAGGCTGGTTGAAGTTGGACTTGTTTTAATTAAGGTCCTAATTGAATGGTCTTTTCATCTATTTTTTCATGCGTTAATATTTAAGTTTGACTGTCTAATTCTCATGTAGATTCTTTGTAGATATTAGCTTGCTTCATTTTTTTAAATCTAGCAATTTCTGTAAACTCAAATAACTTGGCAATAGAGCATGAGAAAAAAATAATACTTAAAATAAGTTCAACCAACATCTTTTCAAGTCATGTTTTCCAGTCCATATTACTTGGTACAGATAATTTTGTCAACAAATTGCCAGTTCTATAAATTGTGTATTCCATGTCACAGTTGTAGGAACTTGATCAAATAAATTAAAACCAACATCTCTTAAAGTTATCCCAGATAATATTTTCGAGTCCAACTTACTTGTAACAGGAAGTTGAGTCAACCATGAAACCAAAAGGGCACTGTCCTACAGAACTTATATTATGCATTAAGTCATGTTAGGTTTCTCACCAAATGTCTGATTGGATGACGCAAACCCTGCATCCTTCAAGCGCCATATCCGACGAGCTTGGGCCAAGAAGCCTAGATGGGCCAGGGCCACTTCAACTTAAAACGTGGTTAAACTACACATAAATGATGCTTCACATGAGAGACTAAGTTTTCAGTGAAGGGCTCCAAAAGTCATTATCGATCACTCATATCTCATCTGAGCAGCACCAAATTGACAGGGTCTGGTCTCTTTCAAGCCCTGATCAGATCTATATACATAAACCCTGCCAACGGATTATTCTTCACACAAGAAAAACGTTCTCAGGATAAAGGTAAGGCATGTGTTGGGTGATGTGGGCTGGATAGCTGGAGGTGTAATGTTTTGTGTGCTTATTTTTCCTGCTAGCGAGCATCGGATAAATGTTATGTCGCTGGCTAGGATTTGTTTGTTATAAACTCGGCTCTAGTGTTTGCTTTATAAAAGTTAGCTTACATAAAATGAGTATGTCACACGTGAATGAACAGTCTGTCCTGCCATGGGAATGACTGACTGACTCCAGACCCGTTTATTCAGATTCTAGCAGGGAGGGAGGCATGTTGTCTGCTTTGTCATTGTTCAGTGGAAGTTGTCTTTCAGATATTTGACATTATTTTAGCATTACTTAGGATTAATTTACCAAGTTTAGCGTTTTACTTATAGGCCTCTAATTAGAAGTGTTCAACTGTTAGTTTTTTAAGTGATTTACAAATATTAGGCATCATGTTGATTATTTTAGAATATTGTGGCAGTGGATCATTTTTCTTAGTTTTATTACTTTAAGTAATACAATGTGTAAATTAATGCAGAACCTTTTTAAAAGTGACAACTTTGTAATTGGGTACAATCTTTAAAGTGACTCAATGTTTAACATTTTTCAAAACCACTCAAAATCTGTTTTATTTATTGATGTTGTTTTCTTTCGTTTTTTATCAGTTTAACTTGCCTGAGTGGTTCAACTAGAGAGGTTTCATTTTAACTGTACCCTGTTTTGCTCATAAAGTGTAATTGATCTTAGTGTACCATCTAAAGGGTTAGGAATCTCTTCAATGTAGTTTGACAAACTAGGGGCCCCCAAACAGCATCTTGCTTAGGGCCCCCACAAAGGTAGAAACGGCCCTGGTAAGATCACACAGTCATAAAACAAACAGCGAATCATGAGTTTAGTGTTCTAATAACTTCATTTTGATTATGCATTCATGTTCAAATGTAGCTATGCTCTTCCTTAATGATGTGTGTGTGTGTGATTTTAATGTAATATTTAACTATACCTCATTGTTCAACAACATTTTATTTCAACAGTGTCACAGAACTTTTTTGTGTATTTTCCCGTCATTTTCACCTTTTGCCATTTTTAATTATTTCCTCCCCATTCCTTTCATGTTCTATGTTTCTATTCTGTTCCTTCTCACTACCGTTTTTCCTCATCATCCATATAACTCACTCATACCTCCCTTTCAGTCGTCTTTTTTCCTTTCTACATTTGCCCTTTATCGCCCTCCCTTTCTCTTCTTTTCTTTGCTTCTGTCCCATTGCTTCTTTCCTTTCCCCCTTTCTCATTTCTTTTGCTCATCTTTGTGCCATTCAATTTATAAACCATCCTGAATTCCCACTCTGCTTCCCTAACCCATCATATCATACTCTTCCCACTCTTTTCCCATCCATCTTCTGTTGCTGTTTTCCATCTTTTTCACATCTCATACAACTCCTTCCCTAATCTTTTTCCTTTACTTTTCTTCTTTGATCATCTATTCTAATCCTTTCACTTCCATAGTAACAGAATCAATGTAAAAGACATTCAGAAACCAAGGAGACTTAACACATTCTGTGTGTGTGTGTATGTTTGTGTGCATTTTAACTCCATGGAAAACGTGAATGGTTAGCAAGAGAAACTAATGAGTACTTATGGACATGAATGATTTTTTCATTTCTCCCCTCTAAAATAAAAACCCTTTCAAGTTAAACCCAAGCACGAAACTATGTAATTCTATTCTATTTCATTTATAGGATTCTTATTTTGATATTACATATTCTTATCCAGTAGCTGAGTCTGCAATAATATCTTTAAAAACTACAAATTAAATGCTTACATGGGAAATAAAAGGAGGAAAAAAAGCTGTCTGTGGCAATGTTTTTTTTTTGTTAATTAATAATTGCTGCAATAGTATAGCTGCATATTTTGCTGATAAAGATGACTGAAAACACCACAACTAAACTTCAAAGTGCAACATAACCGGAAAGAAGAAAAGAGTGGTTAAATAAAGAAAAAAAGTTTGAGAAAAAGTTTAAATTAAGGAATACATAGAGCATATTGCCACTGTGTCAATACAATATATATGCTAATCATGCTTTTAGTGTATGTTTGAATATAATTTCACACAAAAGATTAATACATTTGTGAGGAAAACCAGTATGGAGTTTTAAACCATTAAGTCATAGATGGCAAAAAATGAAGATAAAGCTGTTGTTGAAAATTAAATGAGTTTATGGAACAAATCCAAGTTTAGCTTGTCAATCCACTAACAGGCTTGACAATATACTAAACATGCTTCATACAACCACTTTTACAATTCCCAACTACTTTAATTTATACTACTCAAATAACCGAACTACAATTTTTTTTTAAGTCTAAAAATAATAATAATGAGAAGAATAACAATAATAATAGAATAGAAAAATACTTTATTCATCCCCCAATGGGGGAAATTCAAATTAGTCAAGTAGCTCAAAAAAAATATTAATATTTACAATGATTGTATATTAACAACAACAATAATAATACCAATTCTAATAAAAATCTACTACTAACTAATAATAATAATAATACAAACTAAATAACAATAACAATACACGTTAGGGTTAAGGTTATTCTGATATGTATCATGGACGGATGATCTACATATAAACATACGTTGAAAAGTGAAGGCTTTTTCTTTCACTTATACACACTCACAACTATGCAGACACAGATTAACACAGAGGAAGATGGCACAACCAAAAATGATAGACAGCATAAACAGCCAGCTAATTCATATTTATGGGTTTCCATGTGTTTGTGTCCATGAACTGTCAGTGTTCTAGGGTTCTTGTGTGTATAAATGTGAGTAGAGACAACTGCAGGGCATGAATTGTCACGTCGTAGGTGAGTGTCCATCGGGTTTTAGAAAAACAGCTCACTGTATCAGTTCTATGTGTCATCTTATTCCATCTCTCTTCCCATCATTTCACTTCCATTCTGTCTCTTTTTCACTTTACAAATACTAAATTTTCTTTCCCTTCTTTTCTAAATTCACTGGTTCAGTGTAAGCTAGCTCATTGTGTGTCAGCTTCTTACAGCGGTATATGAAGTTTTCACTGCTATTTAGTTTTTTGTGTGACATATTTATTTATTCATATATCTATTCATTCAGTTACTTAAATGATCAAAATGCTTGATATGGCTAGGTTATCCTCAAGATCCCATTTATTTTGTCATGCTTAGTAGAATGGAGATACACACACACACTCATATGCTTTCGGCACCGGCGCGAGCAGGACGCTGATCCAGTAGCTCCGCATGTATAGTTTAGTTTTAGTGTTTAAAGTGTGTTTTGTTTGTTTTTGTTTAGTTTTTTTGCAATTGCTATGTAGTACTTTATATATCCTATGGATATGATGTCTTCTTATCAGCAACACAGCGGCGGACAACTTTTTTTATTCATGGGAGAAGCTGCTTTCACTCCAAACAACGGGACGAGCCGGCATTGTTCACCCCATACCTGAGGAGCTGAGGAGGCCGCAGAGCCGGTGCAAAGGTGAAGGCTAGGCTTGCGGCTAAGCGGTGGAAATACAAGCCCTCGTTCCCTCGTTTATCTTGGGACATGTTAACTGTCTGACCAACAAGACGGACGAGCCCTTGTGAGAAACGACAGGACACTCAGAGAAAGCAGTTTACTGTGTTTCTCTGAAACTTGGCTCACCCAGAACACATCAGGTGCTAATGTAGATGTACCTGGATTCACGACGGTGAGAGCGGACAGGGACAGACGCAGCGGCAAACGCAAAGGTGGGGGTCTCGCACTGTTTATTAACAACAGATGATGCAACCCGGGGCATGTTATGGTGAAGGAGACTGAGTGCAACAGAGACATCGAGTTGCTGGCGGTACAACTCAGACCGTATTACATGCCCAGAGAGTTTTCCCACGCCATTGTTGTTTGTGTTTACGTTCCTCCGCGTGCTCATGCCGAGACGGCGTGTGACGTCAACCACGCCACCATATCCAGGCTGCAAACACAACACCCAGACGCATTCATCGACATCTCTGGGGATTTTAACCACATCACACTGGACAGCACACTACCAGACTTTCACCAGTTTGTAAGCTGCCCCACCAGGAGGAACAGGACTTTAGACCTCTGGCACGCCAGCGTGAAGAAAGCTTACACGGCCTACGGACATTTCAACCCCCCTACCCACCACCGTGGACATTTCAAACTCCCTACCCACCACCACCACAGACATTTCAACCACCCTCCCCTTCACTATCACCAAGGAGCAGGTGAGCAGAGGGCTGAGGAAGCTGCGCCCAGGGAAAGCAAAGTGTGTCCAAGGATGCTCAAGGCCTGTTCTGCTGAACTGGGAGAGCCGCTTCAGCAGGTGTTCAACCTGAGCCTTCATCTGGAGAGGGTCCCTGTGCTCTGGAAAACTTCATGTCTTATCCCTGTTCCAAAGACAAAACATCCCAGGGAGCCGGGTGACTTCAGACCAGTGGCACTAACGTCACACACCATGAAGACCTTCGAACGGCTGCTGCTCCATCTCCTCAGACCCCAGGTCCACCACACACAGGATCCACTGCAGTTTGGATACCAAGAGAAGGTAGAGGATGCCATCCTCCATCTGCTACATAGGGCTTACTCTCATCTGGACAAGGAGAGCGGTGCTGTGGGAATCATGTTTTTTTTATTTCTCCAGCGCCTTCAACACCATCCAGCCCCTCCTGCTGAGAGTCAAGCTGACAGAGATGAGGGTGGACTCACACCTGGTGAGATGGATTTCAGACTACCTCACAGAGAGACCACAGTACGTCAGACACTGTGGTTAGCAGCACCGGAGCACCACAGGGGACTGTGCTCTCTCCCGTCCTCTTCACCTTGTACACATCTGACTTCCAGTACAACACTGCGCTCTGCCACATGCAGAAATACTCAGATGAGACTGCGATAGTTGGCTGTATCAAGGATGGACGGGAGGGGGAGTACAGGAGCCTGGTGGAGGACTTTGTGGGGTGGTGCAAGTCCAACCGCCTACAGTTGAACACCTCCAAGACTAAGGAGATGGTGGTGGACTTCAGAAGGAAGAAACCACAGCTCCAACCTGTGTCCATCGAGGGGGTCGATGTGGAGGTGGTCAGGTCATATAAATATCTGGGGCTGCAGCTGGATGACAGGTTGGACTGGTCAGCAAACACAGACTCTATACACAGGAAAGGACAGAGCCGTCTGTACTTCCTGAGAAGGCTGGGGTCCTTCAACATCTGCAAAAAACTGCTGCAGCTGTTCTACCAATCTGTGGTGGCCAGCGTCCTCTTCTATGCTGTGGTTTGCTGGTAGCCTGGGTGCCAGCCGAACTTAGCCCCGCCCATAAAAGTTTTGGTCGGGAAGTTCGGTCTGGCTCTGCTCAGTTGGGAAATCATTATGCCCGACCAAGAATCGGTCGACCCAATCAGATTGCCAGGGCGGGCTTTATACGATGATGGACAGATGATCAACAGGGACATTATCGAGTGCGTCACTAAAGAGCTGAACATGGCTGCCGCTGGAGAGCTAGGGTGTGTAGATTCTGCCATCGAGTCTGTTCTACAGGATCTCCACATTGCATTCATTTTGAAAGACGAACAGAGGAACGCGATAAAGGCTTTTATCGATAGAAAAGATGTTTTTGCCGTCTTTCCTACAACAAGTGTGTGTTGCTTAATCTACGTCACATACTACATTGCTCTGATTGGTTGTAGGTCTATCCAATTGAGCGAAGAGGCATTTGTGACAGTGGCAGAGAGAAGGACCCTGAACAAACTGCTGTCCATACTGGACAACGCCCACCACCCTCTGCACAACACCTTCATCAGGCAGAGGAGTGTGTTCAGTGGCAGACTGCTGTCTCAATCCTGCTCCACCAACAGACTCAAAAACTCTTTTGTCCCTCTGGCCATCAGGCTGTGCAACAGCTCTAAGTGATGGCACTTCTATATTTCCTTAATATCTGTACGGTCACTTTATATTTTTAAATTGTTTTTTAAAGTCAGATGAGGTGGCTCGGGCATCTGGTTAGGATGCCTCCTGGACGCCTCCCTGGTGAGGTGTTCCGGGCCCGTCCCACTGGGAGGAGGCCCCGGGGGAGACTCAGGACACGTTGGAGAGACTATGTCTCTCGGCTGGCCTGGGAACGCCTCGGGGTCCCCCCAGAAGAGCTGGAGGAAGTGGCCGGGGACAGGGACGTCTGGGTTTCTCTGCTCAAGCTCCTGCCCCTGCGACCCGATCCCCGGAGAAGCGGAAGATGATGGATTGATGGATGTTTTTGAAATTTTTAGATTTTTTTTTAAATTGTTTATATTTGTATAAACATTTTTATTGCTTTATTATGTCTTGCTATTGGATGCTTGAATTTCCCTTGGGAAACTGCTTAGAGCAAGTCAAAAAGTGGATGAACCAAAATTTCCTTCAGTATAATCCAGAAAACACTGAGGTCATTGTGTTTGGCAACAAAGAGAAGAGGTTTGCTGTCAAGTAAACACCTTGAGTCACTGTCTCTAGAAACTAAAGACCAAGTCCGGAACCTCGGCGTGCTGATAGACTCAGACCTGGGGTCCGTTTCACAAAGCAGGTTCAACAAACTCTGAGTCTATTCCTGAACTCTGAGTTGATCTACTCTGAGATAGAAAACTCTGAGTTTTCGGTTCCAGAAACGCTGATTTGAGTGAGTTTAATCAACTCTGAGTAGGTTCACCTTGAGTTTTGCGCGTGCACCACAACTTTAAAAAGCCAGCATCAAAGGAGCCTCGTTTCAACGATTCACCATGGCAACGGGGAAGAGGAGGGGCTACGTTTTTCATACGGCGAGTTTCAATACGTTTTTAGAAATAAGTGCACCGCTGCAGCAGCAAAAGTGTAAGTTTAAATGTAGTCCTTTGCAATCACAATAATATTACAGGGAAACTGCTTGAATGGTAGCCCATTCATTTATTTCATTTAGGTGCAATCCCGGGGGGAGAAGCGCACTTGGCAGCAGTTTAAGATGAAATATAAAAACATTGTTCAAACAGGTGAGGCATCAGCATGGAGGCTCATTATGATCATGTTTTACACCGTAAAGTAAATATTAAGTGGCTATTTCACAGTGCAGTTGTTTTATCCCCACATAATGCTGTTTTCACACACATAAACTATGTCTTCTCATCTATATCATGTTCTGTTAAATAATTAAGCCTATTTAAACTAACACAGACTTCTACTCAGCCAACAGAAAGAAGTCAGATGCCTGTAAAACGGGTGGTGCCCAGCACCTCCACCTCTAACAGGAGGCCAGTGGCTGAGGGAATCCCTGGGGGGAGTCCACCCCCAAGACAGCCTTTATAAAATATAATAGGCCTTAATATATCTTTTTTAAGCCTATTCATACAAATATTTATTTGTCTTTTTTTTCTTTTGTCCCAACAAAATTCTGATGGTGCCGCTCAAAAAGATAATGCAAAAATCTATGATAACCATCTTCAGACGAATATTTAATTCTGTATTTAGTTCATAGAGTCTGTTACTACGGTAACTGACCGAGAGGTTAAGTTACCTCTCTTTGTGAAACAAGCTAGAGTTACCCCTCTTTCTCTGGGTTGACTTACCTCCCTTTGTGAAACGGAAAACTCAGAGCTTCCCTCATTTAAGGGTTAATAAACTCAGAGTTTTCACTAAACCTGCTTCGTGAAACGGACCTCTGACCTTCAACAATCATATCAAATCAGTCACCAAATCAGCCTTTTATCAACTTAAGAACATATCCAGAATTAAGGGTTTCATGTCCCAAACAGATCAGGAGAAGCTGATTCATGCTTTCATCTCCAACAGACTTGACTACTGTAACGGTCTTCTGACTGGACTCCCCCAAAAGAGTCTCAAACAGCTGCAGCTCATTCAGAACGCTGCAGCCCGAGTTTTAACCAGAACAAAGAGATCACATCACCCCAGTTCTCAAGTCTTTACATCGGCTCCCGGTCAGATACAGAATAGATTTTAAAGTTCTGCTGCTCGTCTACAAATCACAGAACGGTTTAGGTCCAGAATACATGAATGACATGCTAGCAGAGTATAAACCCAGCAGAGCTCTGAGATCTGCTGACTCAGGTCAGATAGTGGAGCCCAGAGTTCAAACTGGACCCGGTGAAGCAGCTTTTAGCTGTTATGCTGCACACAACTGGAACAAACTACCAGCAGAACTGAAATCAGCCACAACTGTGAGCACTTTTAAATCCAGGTTAAAAACATTTCTCTTTCGGTGTGCTTATGGTTGAGTTTATATTTTTCTTTTTCCCCTCTTCTTTGATTGCTTTTAACTGTGTTTTTAATTTTTATTCTATTAAATGCCTTGTCTTTATGTAAAGCACATTGAGTTGCCTGTGGTATGAAATGCACTATACAAATAAAGATGCCTTGCCTTGCCTTGCCTTGGGATCAATAAAGTATCTATCTATCTATCTATCTATCTATCTATCTATCTATCTACATAATCTCAGCTGGTAGGGGGTCCAAAACACCTGTCCTACTTAAAGCTAGCCCAGTGATTCTGGAGATCAAAAGAACATGAGGAGAACGTAGAGCCAGAGCAAACGTTAAGACAAGGAAAAGATGAAATTCTTGGTCCTGTTCATCCTCATGAGTTCTTGAAAAAATATTTAGACAATTTTAGGGGACCAACTAAAAGCTCACAAGTTTGAGCTTGTGCCACAATTACAAAAGACTTCAAATTTTCCACATTGTTTAGCCAGTCCCTTTACTGCATGTCATCTCCACCCCCCTCTCCCTTTTCTGTCTTCTGACCATCACTATCTAATCAAGGCTCAACTTCACAAACAAATATTTTTAAAGTAAAAAACAAACAAGTACCTTTGTACCAAACCCAAGCCTTTTTGTGTCCTTAACGCCCCTCTACCTTGGAAAACTCTGTACTCCATGAGATACCATTATAAGTCCACATTACAGAAAAAGCTGTCCAATTTAATAGGGACTGTGGTTGTTGCAAAGACAGAAAGCATATCAGCTGTGAGAAATTATTTTCATTGCTCTGAATAAGACAATTTCTGGATATTGTGGACAAAATAGTATTCATCTCAGGTACTGGGGTAACTGTAAAATGGATAATAATGATCCTCAGTTGATGTTGGCTTTCTTTGTAGAGACATAGCACATAGTAACTGAGTGTTAACATTTTTTGGAAACCTTTGGAAAGACGAGACTTTGTAACTGGCGCTGGTAACTGAAAGGATCCCAAGAGTTTGTGGGATGGTCCACATATTCTCACCACATGTTAATATCATATATTTTAAAGTGTGTGTGGATCCTGGCGTATGTTGTTTTTGACATGTGCATGGTCCCAATCTCAAATTGTTATTACAGATGTAAGGTTGCCTGTTGCCACAAAGTCTGTGAAGAAGAGGAGTCGGGGAGTCAGAAAATCCTAATTTGTTTCTTGTATACACATACACACACAATCACACACACACACACACACACACAAAGACATATCTATGCAGGAAGATGCTGATGGGATGGTGCATAGTGGAAGTGTAGCTGATCAGCATTAATATTTATGGACTGCTTTGCAAAAAGAGAAACACTGATAAGCTGCAGTTTTGAATATTAACACCGACTTTATGTAATAGAAATGCATTAAAGCAAAATGTTCTGGTCAAATCAAAGAGAGAGTGTGTGAAGCACCATAGTGAGTCATTTGAAAGCGCCTCATAGACTGGAAGAGAGAGAAAGTTTACTGACTGATCAGAAACTAAGAAAATGTTATTTCCAAACAATAGTTTATAGGTTGTTTTTTGTTTGTTTGTTTGTTTTTTTTTTTTGGGGGGGGGGGGATCACTGTTAGACACGGGAGGTGATATTTCCAGTTTAAGGTAAGTTTTCTGTTTCTATGCTACTTACAAGAAGTACGCCCTGCAAATCAAACTTTATTCAATGACTGAAAATCGTTAATATTTCCTGTTTAGTTCATTTGTAAAAAAGAAAAAAAATGAATTATTTAACTGGCATTATCTGACAAACAGCTTTTGTTTTCCCCAAAGCTTTTCATGAATATCGCAATCATATTTGAATTAATTATTTTAGCCAACATAATCTTGCAATGCAAATTGGATACGATGACAGACTTATAGCGCAAACCTTTTTTTTTATATGCTTACAATGCCGTACGTTAGGGAACGTCTTGGACTACATTGGTCTAGATTGTAAAGTATAGATAAAAACAGTGTCATATATACAACCAAAATGAATGAATGCAGCATTACACATATCTTGCTCTTTCTGACAATACATATCCATCTTTCCCCACACACTCACACACACTGAATGGCTGATACGTTGATGGACCTAGACAAAGGAGGAGTCACACTTACACAAGTTTTGCTCTATGACTTTATCATACTGCTGGAAGTTAAACATTGGCACAAATATTTGGGAAGAAAAAACAGAAGGATGAGACGGTAGGAGAGAGGTGGATGAGGGAGTCAATCCCTGACAATGACAGAAGGGAAAAAAGAAATGGCAAAAGGGAAATATGAGACTATGGGACTGAGATATCAGCCAGGTACAATAACATACCAGGTCATGTAGCATGTTATCAGTGACAAAAAAAAAGAGTCCAGATGGAGAAAGAGATGGGAGGGGAGATGTAGGACAAAGGGGAAATTCTTAAAATAATAAAATTGAGGTCACAACAGAGTAAATGAAGAAAATATACATTGACATAGTGGTGCGCGATCTGGCGATATAAAATCGTGACTGGCGAGGAAGAGTGGAGAATCGCAGGCGATCTACCAAATTAGAGAAACCGTATAGATCGCCTTTGCCAATCAGCGCAATGATTTTTTTTTTTTTTTAATGCTGGTTCCCCGCCGATGCGGCAGACGTAGGGCGTCCTTAACCTAACCGACCAATCATAGCGAACTGTGCGTCGTGACACTTTCTTACACGCCTCCATGTTGTGTTTGTAAAAACTTAGAAAACGCATGGACAGCCATGGCTGAAAGCCAAGCCGACGAGCTGGTGAAGAAGAGGAAATCCACCTCTGTAATTTGGAATTGGTTCGGGTTTTCTTCTACCCTAACCCACTGCTGCTGGTCCACATCAGGAATGGGAACAGCAGCAGCGGCACCATCCACAGCACATCCATAGCGGCGCACGGGAGAAACTCACGGCCAGCAGCAGCACTCTCGGGTCGGATGAGGAAACCGCTAGCTCGTAAGCCAACTACTGTGCAAGACAAAAGGGATGCACCGCGACTGTGACAAACATTACACAGTTGAAAAGTATTCCTTTAGGGCGCTCTGGTGATGGCAGTGCGTGACTGTGGCTGCAGTAAATGAACATGCAGCGTTGCTCATCTGTTGCTAAATGGCATCATGAGGTGGAGTCAAGTCGTCATCAGTGGTTCGTTTTTCTATTTCCAGTTGCTTCACTCTCACTGTGTCAGATGTCATTAATTAAATCATTATTTTTCATCTTGAGTTGGGTTAGAGTATAATTACAATGTGTTGATTGCCAAAATCTTTGTTTTACTCCTTAGCTCTTCTGTGGTTCAGCATGTCGACTTAACTCTACTGTAATTGGTCTTTTTTTTTATTTTGGATGGAAGATCGTGATAAAAAAATCGAAATCGTGATTTTATGCAAAAAAATCGTGATACCACATTTTTTCCATATCGCTCACCCCTACATTGACAAATAGTTTAGTGAAAATGTCATCAGACTAGCAATGGCAAGCTTCTACTCCTCACCATCTCATTTACATTCACAACATTTGTACAGTTTATATATCAGAATAAAAAGTGAATGTTTCACATTTCTTTACTTTCTTCCTCCCGCAAGAGAAAGACGTTTGTAAAAAAAAATACATCCCCCAGAGTGAAAACACAATTTTACCCCCCCCCCCCCCCCCCCCCCCCCCACTTCTTCTCTCACCAGCCAATTTACGGCGCTCACTTGTTCAAAGACGATGGCTGTTGTGTGGTGAACAAGTCACTGCTCTATCAGCAGCCCCTGTTGTCCAGAGTGCTGTGCTGATTTTCATTAGTGATAGTGCCTCACACAAATCAGAAAGTCGAGGCTCTTGGGCACCACGCCACGCTCCTTTAATTTCCTGTTGTTGGGAGACTGAAGGATTGTGGGGCAGCGGTGAAAAACAGGAAGCTAGATAAAGCCACCGTGTGGCTGTCTTTGGTGGTGGAAAATAGTGTCTGAGTGTGAGCAAGTGAGTGTCTAGATGATTTGGCTGGTAGAATGTGTATTTATAAAGTGAATTAGCTAATGGGACTTTTGGTTTTGCAATGTGTGTGTCAATGTTTGAGACAGTGATAGAGGTTGCACTCATTCATCCATTTTCAGAAGCTCTTTTCGTCCTTGAGTGCTTGTCTGCAGTCATGATGGTCCTCTGAGCCAGTCCTATATGGCGCATTTACCTCTGTAGGTAACCAGGTCCCCATGCCACTCACAACATAATATCGCAATGGAAACCATGCAACAGAAGGCTGGTTGGGGTTAATATATTGATAGAAGGGAAACTGTATTTATCTTCTAGGAGAAAGTCTCTATTTTTTCTATTAAAGAAAATAAAAATAGATTAAATTGTTTAAATTTGATCACAGCATTTTCTTATTGAAACCCACTATAATGAAACTTCTTCTCAAATGTAAAGGGTTATTAAAAATGGTCTGATAAAATAGGGTTGTAAGAAAATACTTCAGTTACTCAATTTCAATGGCATAAGTCTGAACAAGACTACATTTTGAGAAAAGCAAAATGAGTCCAAATCCAGGCCGTCACTTTAAACATCTACAAAAATGTTGAAATGAGCTACAACAATGACTTTACCTGTACCTTTTGAGTCCTGTAACTGAATTATGCAAATCAAACACTCATCACAACTCTTGTAGACAAGCACAATATAATCTCTACCTGAGAAGAAGAAGAATAAGGAAGGAAAGAAGAAGGAGCACACACACAACCAAACAGAGGTAAATGGACAAAACAATACAAAAGGCATGACGGGAACTAAGCTTGAGGGCTAGGCTGAAAGCTAACCCAACCTTTTCGGCTGTGTTTTGTGCTAATGCCCAATCCCTTGAGAACAAACTAGTACACCTCAGACACAGGTTTTCTAAGCCAACAGCAATATCTTTGACCTCACACTCAAACATCCACCTTTCCCCAGACTCTTACCATCAGATCGGAAGTTCTGCTTCATCCAGTCACACACTTCAAGACTGACAAACTTCTTTACCACAGCTTTTAAACTCTTTCCTCTCCCTCAGCCAAATACTTGACACCAACTCTGTCACCCATGAATCTATGTCACTATGAATCACTTTGTGACTTAAAGGGGATAGAGAATCAAAATCGTCTTTTTCACGTTTTTGGTGTTAGTTCTGAGTCTCCCCGCTGTGGAGAGTACACACAAAGTGCTAGCAAGTGTCAGAACCTCTGTTTCAAGTACTCCCCCTTTTTTTAATTGCTGCCAGAAAATGGGCAAATCCGTGTTTGAGCAGTAAGTGACGTATCTTTTGGCGCAATCGCCCCCCCACACCCAAATCCACAGCCATCCCCTTTCAGACACGCCCCTTCGGCGAGAAACAGGAACAGGTGTGCCTCCCAAGGCTGTGAAAGCGGACTACGATCGTACATATTCTTCCCCCGGAAAGCAATGTTCGCGATCAATGGCTTTTATTTATTTTTAACAGCATCCCCAGTACATACAACCGCCGACTTTTCCTTTGCTCTGCGCATTTCACGGACTACAGTTTCACAAACCTTGCACGATTCCGAGCAGGCTTCAGTCGGAATTTAATGCTCAGTAGAGGGTCAGTTCCGACTTTGCAACAAAATAAACCCCAGCAATCAGTACAGCCTGTAAGTATCACATTTTATTTTGTTTTAAATGTGTGTTGTGCCATATTCCTGTTGTAAGAATTGCACGTTAGCTCTAGCTTGTTCATCTAAAGGGAATGAGCTTTCTTTTCAGTGAGAGCAAGGGCAGCCAATCAAGCAACGGCAACCGAATAGCGCCAACACCTACCTGCATTTCATAATGAGGTTGCCAGATAAGCTCTGAAACGACGCCAATAAGGGCAAACGACGCATTCTAAACCCAGCATAGTAACAGCTGTTTCAGAGAGCCTTTTAGGGAGGTTCTGAGCCATTACAGACCCAACCATTTTTTTTGGGCTACATATCACATCACAGAACAAGGATTCAACCTTTCTCTATCACCTTTAATAAATAAATCTTACAACTGTACCTTATCTTGTATGTACTGTAAATTTTGCTTTCTTCTGTACCTATTTTACTTCACCTTTCTAGTATATCTTTTGTTGTACCACAACTGTGGTCAGAATACAAGCTTTTCGATACATGAAGTATCCAAGTATAATGACAATAAAGTTCCATTTATTTGAATCTGTCCTCTCTTTTGTCACCATCTTATTTCTGTTTCCCAAATCTATCTTCTTGCAATATTCGTCAACTTCTCTTTCAGTTCTTCTCAAACTACAACTTAATCTTCCTTTTCAATTGTCTACCTCTTGGAAAGTGTTGGCCATTTGCCACTTTTAAAAACGTTTTTTTTTAAAAAAACAACAATTAGATGCCTTTTTGCTTTATTTCATGTCTTTTATCATTTTCCTCATGCCTCTCCTCTTTTACTTTACTATTCTCATTTCAGTCCTCTTCACATTCTTCTCTCTATTCTTTAATCTCACACTCCTTCTCTTTTTCTACATTTTCTTCTTCTCAACAAATCTCATTTAATCTTCCATTTTTCCATAATCCCTCCCTTTCTCTTCCATTGTGTAACTAACACACACACAATTCTCTGTAATATGTAATAAAGCAAGTCAAAGAAATCACAAAAAGCGACTGAGGGGGGCTGAGGGGAGAGGTGCATCCAAACATGTCTGCTCTGCCTGTTTGTGTGTGGGTGGTGTTGGTGAAGGAAACACGAGAGGTAAAGAGGGAGGAGGTGAGGTGAAGGAAGTTATGCTGGGAGGCAGTGTAGTAAATTGTTCCATTTTTGCAGGTAATCTAAATGCTAACTAGAGACAACTTATCACCAGAATGGATTTCCGACCATCTGTTCAAATAACAGGGGATTTGTCTGATGGCAAGCACAAGAATGAGATGATGGCGGAAAGATTAGGCGATGGTGACTGCGATGCTGTGCGTCACATCTCTACAGCTTCTGAGGGAAAAAAAATTAAAAAGAAGGGAAAAAAATGTATTTTGTGCAAACAAGAACAGATGACGCCCTTACAATTACACCTGTCAGGAGCTCCGCAAAGCAATCGATCTCTGAGGCAGCCGAGCGACGCTCTCTCACTCTGCTACTTCATAGCGAAATTATTTTCTCTCTTTTCCCCTACTTTACCCTGCCTCCATTTCTGACTCTCTTTCTCTACTTCTTCCTTTTCATTTTATGCTCTCTACATCATGAATTCTTCTTAAGCCATTTGTAGGCGAAATGTTATATATATATATATATATATATATATATATATATATATATATATATATATATATATATGTGTGACAAGCTTATGTTTAACTTTTCACTCTGAGAAAAAAGGGGTAGAGAGAAAGTGAAAAAGAAACTAGAGGAGACAAGTGGGCAGGAGATAAAGGGCGAGAACAAGGAGCCAAGAGACAACATAATAGAAAAACAACAACATAATAATTTGAATATTATCATTGTTATTGTTATAATAAGGTAAGAATAAAAGAAGAACTGGAAGAAACTGAAAACAGCAAGAAATTGAAGTTGAGAAGGATGAGAAATATAAGTGTAATATATATGGCAAATATAAGCTCGACAACAATAAAAAAGGAGAAAGGATAACAATTTGATAAAAGGGCGGAAGATTAATTATTACAAGAGAGGATGGGTAAAATTGAGGGAGAGATTACAGTGATGAATAGGGTGACGGAATATGCAGTGTATTGGCTCAGGAAGTGTTCTCAGGTTGCAAGCCAAACGGCTGAGCTCATTCCCCTGTGTTTCTAACAGCCCATTGGCAAATAAAAGACTTACTTTATTTGCTCTTTCAATCGAAGCCTTGCACTATCAAAGAAGAGCCGTTCATCTTACCCTTCAATTCATACAAACATAACTTCTCTTCTCAATCTCTCAGGCTTTAAAGCCAACACTTTCTGCTCTCTTATCCTCCAACTACACTCAAAATGCGGCTCTCTATTCAAAAAGGCCTTTGTACAAAAATAAATAAATAAATCTCAAGATTTAGCTAATAATTCAACTAAAAGAACAGTTACTGTAAATACTTTCTTAAAACAATGGTTGATAACACCCTGGAAGGATAGTTTCTATTTTGATAAGGGTCCCCCCAGATGAATTTATCCTGAAATACACGAACAAATCTCCTCTTTGTATTGTCAGAGTAACAAGTCCTTACCATACAAACTAGAAACATTACACCTATACGCCAATCAGCCATAACATTATGACCACTTGCCTAACAGAGTGTGCTCTCCTCATCATGTCAAAAGTGCTGTGACCATTCAAGGCGTGGTCAAAAACACCTTTAGGTGTCCTGGAGTATCTTGTACCACGACCTTAGCAAAGTATCCTTTGGGCCCTGTGGGCTGTGGGGAGGGTCTTCCTGTATTGGGCTTGCTTCCCACGGATGCGATCAGATCCCATCAGATTAGTATCTAGAGAGTTTAGAGGTCAGGGGAACACCTCAGGCTCTTTGACATTCTTTTTTTGCCCTTCCTAAGCTGTTTTTGCAAAGCTCAATTTTGTCCCTCTGTGGAAAGCTGATCATTAGGGGAGTGGTTTTGTGGTACTGTATGACTGTGGTGGGTCATTTTGGTTACATTGCCATTTACAGGATAACAAAAAAAAAAAAAAAAAAAAAAAAGGATCTTGAAAAATTCTCGATTAATTTAGCATTGTGGGATCAAACTAACAATTTTCAAATTTGTGGAAGACATGTCTATTTTCTTAGCCATATTTATATATAAATTAGTATGGGATGGCAGTTCTTAAACCCCATACCTCTTCTTCTTCTTGATGTGTGTGATTACTCAGAGAGGCACTCACTGGAAGACGTGCATCTTTCATGTTCACCCGTTTAGCCACAACACTAAGCTTTTTTATAACAGCGTACACTCATGAATTAACTCATTTTTCCTCAACGCCAACTTCTCATACTTCCATTCATCTCCTGTTGCACTATGTATTCCGATGCTTGAATCCCAATTAATGACATTTAGTCTCCATTGTTTGTAATTTTATGTATTGATAAATATATTTCCATCAACTGGAAATTGATTATATATATATATAATAATATATAAATTATTTCTTAATTTCTCTCAGCAAAATTTTGATAAAAAAAGGTACATGATTTGATTAATAGGCAATGTTTAACCAATACCTAAATAATGAATGGCTAATTGTAAAAAAAAATTTTTAAAAAATGACTTAATCATTTTATAATGCTAGGCTCACTTATCCCTCACAATATCATTATGACAGCTGTAAAGTTCTGGTCTTTGACATTAATGCTGTCCCATAGGTTAGAGTTAGAGGTATAATTGTGTTAATTGTGTAAAAGTATTATGAATGAAAATAAGTGGAAAGATTGTGGAGGAAAGAAAAAAAAAAGAAAATCATGAGAGAAGTCAATTTTGTGTGAGTGTGTGTGTTCCAGAATCTAATTTTATGCAGAGGAAATAGAGCAGAGCTGGACATCCTTGACATACACTGACTCAATCCAAGACCTAACACTTTATCATCTGCAGTACCTGGATTTGCTGTCTGTGACTCTGTGAGTGTGTGTTTGTGTGTCCCCGGGCACAGTACGGATGGGCAGTAGTTATTAACCTGCTGCCCAAGTTCTGTCACAGCTGCTTTGTGGCTGTGAGCAAAGAATATCTGTGTGTGTCCACTGTGGATGTACACTTCCTTAGTGGACTTACTACCAATGTGCAACACACAAATTGCTCAATGAATGGTACTAAAATAAATTACTTATCCATTTTCACACATGCACTGGGGTCCTAAAAGGTAACAGATATGTGTGAACGCAGATGCACACAGTATTTGCTCCAGACTTCTTGCAGAGACTTTGCACCCAGCCACTTAGTCATCTGCAGAAGATCAGTGAGTGAAACAATGTAATACACAGAGGCAAATCTTCTTGAGCATTTATTGTCAATGCTATAACATCTATGTACTGTAGACATATAGTCACTCACACATTCTCTATCTGTAGACCTGTGTGTAGTTTTTCACTCGCTCAAGAAAATAACAATTGCTTCTTCTTTTTTTTTTTAATATGCTTAATGTGACAGACTAGTCCACTGGAGCTGAAGGATACATTGTGTAGCCACCCAACACGCGCAACATTCTTCAATTAAGAAATTAAACAAATGTCTGATGCCAAAGTGATGCAGCGTAAAAGTCACTATGTATAAATAATGCTCAAGATTCAAGAGTTTATTGTCATTGTCAAAAAAGCCAACGAAATTTAGTTTGGAGTGCAAACACAGTAATAGTAGATCCAAAGTGACAAAGTGCATCAAAGACAAAAGTGACACCAGTGCAACAGAATTTTAGGTGCTTGCTACCCGCCCCCCTCACACACACACACACACCCATACATCTAAGTATAAATAAAGAATTAAACGTTAACGTTTAGGCAGTAGTGACTGGTTCCAAAGTCTTATGGCTTGAGGGTATAGGCTGTTGGCCAGTCTTTTAGTCCGGGTCTGAAGGGACCTGAGGGCAGCAGTTGGAAAAGGTTATGAGCAGGATGGTGGCAGTCACGCAGGATGTTCTGCACTCTCCGTAGACAGCGCGTGGTGTAGATGGTACTGAGCTCTGGGAGAGGCGTTCCAGTAATTTTCCCCGCTGTTTTCACAACGCGCTGGAGTGCATGCTGGTCTGCTTTGGAGAACCACACCAGGAACCCATAAGTCAGAACACTGCTGATGGCACAGTTGTAGAAGTTCACCAGCAGTGGTCATAAATAATGCTCAAACTGCTATGTTTTTTTATCTGGGTTTCAGTTGGTTTAATGGCAATAATGTGCTCTTCTGTGGACCCATTGTGAATAACTCTTAAGTTACCTCAACCGTCCCTCTCTGTTCCAGCAAACTAAGAGAGCAGTGACTGCTGTAAACTACAGGTAATATACCCACTACTCGTAAGTACTTTAAACAACTCCACTTCATAATGAAATATCAATTCAAAAAAACTAAAGAATGTAACATTAAAATTAATGTGAAGATACTTTGCTGGCCCAGATAACTGATGTGTCCAATGTACAGGGTCAAATTAATAGCTGATTGTGCGAAATTGTTAAAAATGTAAGCATACGTGATAACATAATGCCGTCTCTTTCATTAGCATAACTCAGTAAAGTAGCTCATCAGTTCTTCAGGATACATTACAACCTTAATATTCCACTCAAATTGATTCGGGCATTCATCCAATCGGAACTTATTTGCAACTATAAGAAACCAGGCTAAGAACATGGCACTGGTTATGACATGATAATGTGATAATTCCTTCTTGAATACTCTGCCAAACTCCAGGGGGGAAATGCTATTTGGAACATAATTTTAAAACACTGGGAGGATGAAAATAAAGAAGAGAGAGAACTTTTTTTACTGACATGTATGATTCTGCACCTCTGAAAAAGGAAACAATATCAACTCTGATTTCCTATTGTCAGTAAAAGATATTATAAGTTGAAATTCAGTTAGTCGAAACAGAGTTCAGCAAGATCCTTCACCAGTTCTTTCAGTGCGATGTCAGTTTAAGAGCACAAAGCAATCTGATTTCTGACGTGTTGCTTTGATTGAGACAGTTTTATTATTAGTATTCCAGGTCTCTATATCGGCTAACCTGTTTTCAGGATCCTACAGCATCTCCAGAGAAAAGCAGCAAAAACAAAATTATAAAATGATTAGCCTATTTGTGAATTATGTGACAGATCACAAAGTCCATTTCTAAACATTTTTCTAAAGAAACAAACACTGGTTAACATGGACAGCCCTGATGTCATGAGGCAACACAACACATACTTGAGAGGTTCAATGTAAAATTGTACTGTAACATTCAAAACTGCATATAGAGTAACACAGAGACAATAACACAGACTCAGTTTAAATGTCTGTTTGAATCAGACTTAACTATTTTTGACAAAATACTGCTAATATATATATATATATATATATATATATTTGACACTCTATACATGCTGCCTCTGAGTCAAATTCTGAAGAACTCTAAAGTCAACTACCACAGCTATGCAGATGACACACAGATATATCTCGCACTGTTTCCGGATGACTGCAGTCCTATAGAGTCATTGTGCGACTGCTTAGAGCAAGTCAAAAAGTGGATGAACCAAAATTTCCTTCAGTTAAATCAAGAAAAAACTGAGGTCATTGTGTTTGGCAACAAAGAGAAGAGGTTTGCTGTCAGTAAAAACCTTGAGTCACTGTCTCTAGAAACTAAAGACCAAGTCCGGAACCTCGGCGTGCTGATAGACTCAGACCTGACCTTCAACAATCGTATCAAATCAGTCACCAAATCAGCCTTTTATCAACTTAAGAACATATCCAGAATTAAGGGTTTCATGTCCCAAACAGATCAGGAGAAGCTGATTCATGCTTTCATCTCCAACAGACTTGACTACTGTAACGGTCTTCTGACTGGACTCCCCCAAAAGAGTCTCAAACAGCTGCAGCTCATTCAGAACGCTGCAGCCCGAGTTTTAACCAGAACAAAGAGATCACATCACCCCAGTTCTCAAGTCTTTACATTGGCTCCCAGTCAGATACAGAATAGATTTTAAAGTTCTGCTGCTCGTCTACAAATCACAGAACGGTTTAGGTCCAGAATACATGAATGACATGCTAGCAGAGTATAAACCCAGCAGAGCTCTGAGATCTGCTGACTCGGGTCAGATAGTGGAGCCCAGAGTTCAAACTGGACCCGGTGAAGCAGCTTTTAGCTGTTATGCTGCACACAACTGGAACAAACTACCAGCAGAACTGAAATCAGCCACAACTGTGAGCACTTTTAAATCCAGGTTAAAAACATTTCTCTTTCGGTGTGCTTATGTTTGAGTTTATATTTTTCTTTTTCCCCTTTGTTTGATTGCTTTAATTTTTATTCTATTTTTTTTTCTCTTTAAATTGCTTGTTTTTATGCTGCTTTATGCTGTTCTTTTAAATGCCTTGTCTTTATGTAAAGCACATTGAGTTGCCTGTGGTATGAAATGCACTATATAAATAAAGATGCCTTGCCTTGCCTTGCCTTGCTAATTGAATAAACAGGACATCATTTGTCGTTTGCTTCTTCCCTTCAAAAATAAAACAATTTCTCTTCACTTGCCGAATAAAAATGTACTGACCACATGCAGCTGAAAGTCACTGGCAACAGGAGCCCTATATGCAAATATCACCCTTTTAAGATTCATCTACATATCAAATATTCTCCAGGCTTCTTAAACTACATACATATTCTACGATCACATATTCTATGCTGAACGAGGGCTTGGGTGTATGTGTGTGTGTGCCTACATAGCTTCAGCAGAGTGTGTGCACTGGTGTCTGTGTGTTTGATACTCAGTCAGATGGTAGCTGCAGACAGCAGTGTGTCTCAGCTCTCATGTTTATCAAAGAGAAGCAGTTATATCTGAGAGTTCTGAATGGCCTTGTGCTGTCAAAGCTAATCACAGTGATGTTCGTGTGTGAGCGTTGTGTGTGTGTGTTTCAAGAGATGTGAGGTGGTATAGAAAGCATTAGGGACAACAAGCCTTAAGTGTTTGCAAGTCTGTGTGTATATGTATATTTAAGATTGTGTCTGGCTTCTGTCATGCTTGATATGACATGAGTAAGACAAATGCGAGTAGATGTTGGGTGGATATGAACAAGTCTTTTTACAATAAGTTAATGTGAGTCAACATGTAGGCTGAACTGCAGCAACAAGTTACTAGTAACCACTGTCAATTAATGCTCATATCTGCCTAAATATCTAGTCACCAGAGTAGTTTAAATTCTGTCTGAAACCCAAGTAGGCACAAATGGAAAGAAAAAGAAATTCCTCATTAAAAGCTCTACATCCATGTTTCTGCCTCATAAAAGTGGATTACTCAAAGAGAATCCAGTTGATTTTGTTATACAGTTGAGGCCACAAAGGTGGTGTTGGGAGAAGTGGGATGTAACTCGTAACTAGATTACAAAAAATCCTCGAGGCAAAAACTCTGCCTCGAAGCTTCATTAAATTCCCATTCCGAGCATGATCCCTGCTCAGCGCAGGGATCATTGTTACCGTTTTTGAGGAAGCAAACCACTAGAGCGTGTTACACATAGACATAATATACGTAGATGCCTCAGACTGACGCTTGCTGACGTATCAGCGTGCCCGCTTTCTTGTATGGGTCCCCAATGTCTCACCATTAAATTTATTTCGACTGAGGAAGGTGTATATCCCCAACTACAATAATCATAACTCCCCGAATTTTTACCGGATTTTCACACGGTTTAGTTTGTTACAAACGGCAGAGATTTAGTTATGATACAGGACGCTGTCACAAATTAAAAATATATGCTTTCATGCTGAAAGGCTTTGTATTATGCTCTTTAACAAAGACATATGGTAAACTATGGCATATTGATAAATGTATAAGTGAATTAATTTTATATTTTAATAAAGAAATGAGTTTGATTGTTCATGTGAATTCAATTTTCTCTCTCTCTCTCTCTCTCTCTCTCTCACACCCCCATCATCAGGCTTGAAGTGCTCACTATAGAGCTTTGACGACTCAGTCGCAACAAAACCCTCCCGTGTAATAGAAACTTCCCATTGCCCTCTCAAGCCTGTATCCCTGGGAAACCTTCAAAATATGAAGAAGAAAAAAAACCAAAAACAACAAGAGACAATGAGAGAGAGTACCACTTCCCGCTGTAATAACGTTACACGTAAGTAACGTTAGTTACGATAACATAATATTATATATGGTAAAATAGCCAAAATTATTATTATTGAATTATTATTCAATCCCACGCAAACTGGTATCAATACTGCACCACTTATTGTAACCGTAAACTGCACGAAATACAGGCATAGTTGCTCGCTCTCTGTCGACTCCAATTGACTCAGCAGTGATGATTTCATGAGCTTCTTTATCAATAAAATTGTTTCTATCAGAGAGAAGATTGATGGAGTCCTTCTCACTATTATCAGTGATGTATCATCAAGTACAGCAGCTTTAGAAGTATCTTTAGAACCTGATTTGTATTTTGACAGCTTCTGTCCAGTTGATCTCTCTGAACTAATGACAGCAATAGTCTAATCTAAACCATCAACTTGTGTTTTAGACCCAATCCCAACCAGACTGTTTAAGGAGGTTTTCCTCTTAATTGACACTTCCATATTGGATTTGATCAATCTGTCTTTGTTGACAGGATATGTACCTCAGACTTTTAAGGTTGCTGTAATTAAACCTTTACTTAAAAAACCTACTCTTGATTGTGAAGTGTTAGCTAATTATAGACCTATATCCAATCTCCCCTTTTATGTCTAAAGTTCTTGAAAAATAGTTGCAGCTCAGCTTTGTGATCATTGACATAGAAATAATCTGTTTGAAGAGTTTCAGTCAGGATTCAGACTGCATCATAGCACAGAAACTGCACTGCTGAAAGTTACCAATGATCTCCTCTTAGCCTCTGATAGCGGACTTGTGTCTGTGCTTGTCCTGTTGGATCTCAGTGCTGCATTTGATACGGTCGATCACAGTATCTTATTACACAGACTTGAACATGTTATTGGGATTAAAGGAACTGCATTAGGCTGGTTTAAGTCATATTTCTCTGAAAGATTTCAGTTTGTTCTTGTAAATAAAGAATCTTCCTCACACACCAGAGTAAGTCATGGAGTTCCCCAGGGTTCTGTGCTTGGACAAATTCTTTTCACTTTATACATGCTTCCATTAGGTAACATTATTAGACAGCATGGTATAAATTTCCATTGCTATGCTGATGATACTCAGCTGTACTTATCTATGAAACCAGATGAAACCAATAGGTTGGTCAGACTACAAGCATGTCTTAAAGACATAAAGATCTGGATGACTCAGAACTGTCTGATTCTAAATTCAGACAAAACTGAAGTCGTTATCTTTGGACCTGAGCGCTCTATGGGAGAAATTGATAAGATCTAACAGGGGAGATCATATTTCTCCAGTTTTAGCTTCTCTTCATTGGCTCCCTGTTAAATTCAGAATAGAATTTAAGATTCTTCTCCTTACATATAAAGCTCTTAATGACCAAGCTCCATCATATCTTAAAGATCTCATTATAAGATATTTTCCTAACAGAGCACTTTGCTCCCAAACTGCAGGTTTACTTGAGGTTCTCAGAGTTTCTAAAAGTAGAATGGGAGGCAGAGCCTTCAGTTATCAGGCCCCTCTCTTGTGGAAGAAGCTGCCAGTAAATGTCCAGGAAGCAGACACCCTTTCCACTTTTAAGAACAGGCTTAAAACTTTCCTTTTTTATAAAGCTTATAGTTAGGGATGGCTCAGGTGATCCTGAAACATCCCATAGTTAAGCTGCTATAGGCTTAGACTGCCGGGACAAGTTTCAGTGCATTCTGTTGGTTTCCTTAGCTAGGAAATTGTTTCTGAATTGGCTCTATATAAATGAATTGGATTATTTTGAAAATAATTATGATTAAAATGAATTGAATTCCAATTTTCTTGAATTGGATTATACTATCTAAGTGCCTTGAGATGACATTTGTTGTATTTGGCGCTATATAAATAAAACTGAATTGAATTTAACATGGCTACCTCTTCACAGGTAGAGAACATACAGTACTTACAAAACTTTGAAATCACCTACAGCTGACCAAATTATTTAAATAAAATATGAATTGATTTTTAAAGATTTTAACCCTTTGAATGCCAGTTTTTCTTTAGGTTTTTTTTTTTTAAATAAAAAATAAAGAAATAAATAAAATCAGGAAATCACCATGTTTTCAGATGAAAAAAAAACAAGAACGAGTTATGTTAATTTCAAAATACCCGTTTCCCCTTATAAAACACACATCGTCCATGTGTAAGTGGTGTCCACATCACAGGTCACCCACACTTTGACTCTGCCTTTGGCAGGTTTTTTTTTAGGGCTGTGTTGATGGAAGGAGCAGCAGCCTCGGAACAGGACCAGCTGCTTGGCCAAACAGACGTCCTTATCATCCCACAAGCATGTTGGCTCATTGCGCGGCCAGTATGCTCCAGCCAGCAACAGCAGTCTGATCTATACCCGCAAGCCGGTGGCATCAATATCCCTCCAGTCTGGGATGTTACAAGTTTGTGTGGTCTGTAGTCAGCTTCACAATGTCATCTGTGATATAGAAATTGCTGCTGATTCTGGTGGCGGTGTGACAGGTGGGTCCCTGTACCATTCCAGTGGCTACAGGAGTAGCCTATATGGGTGTTGGTGGGGGCCCCCTGAATTTCCCCACTTGTGGAAGTCCATCCTAGCCTAGCAAGCCAGACCCGTACAGCAAAAAGCTGTACAGGGGTCTAGTGACGCTGGATAGCAGTGTGGGCGGGATAAACGGTTGTCTGTCAAGTTGCCCCTGCACTCAACGCCACGCAATAGGATGGCGCAACAACCAATCAGAGCGATGAAGAAGGATTACGTAGTCAGTGCGACGGACCAACGTAAATTAAACTTTTACCGTACCCGGTGGGCAAAACTCCGAAAACGTCCTTTTAAAAAAACAACAACTTAAGTGCAGTTATCTGTTCGTCTCGCAAAGAAAACTGTATAAATAAATTTTCTAGAGTCGCTGCCAAAGCCAAATCGAAAGACTGTTCGCTGGGCGCAGCCATTGTTTACCTCTCTCTGGAACTACACACTGAAACGTCGCACCTCAGTCGTCACTAGGTAGCCCGGCCTCCGACCCCGCTCCTCACGATTTGATTGGCCTGATTAAGTTTCGATTTGCAGCCTCGCAAAACGACCACAAGTGACTAGACTAGCCCCGGAGCAAATTCAATTTGCGGTCGCTAGGGGCGTCTAGATTTCAAGGCTAAGTCCATCCTGCTGTCAAAGGACACATCGGAGCTCTCAAAGGACACAGGTAGGTATTCCTCTTCTGCAGTATCCGTGTCTTCCGTGTCGGACTCCTCTCACGCGCAATCGGCTTCAGACTCATTCAAGATGTCCAAAACCCTCTGAACTTCTTCCTGTGTAAAGGCTCTCTCCATCTTGCCAGGTAAGAAATTACTAGTTTCACAGGTTGTATTTTTTATGAACTTCGGCTGAAATCACAGCTGCGTAAACAACTCCATGACAAGCCAGAGTTTAAGTCTCTCTCGGCGGCTGCGTCTTTGACATGATTCAAGATGACCAATCTTTTAATTTTTTTGAAGCAGTACATGTTTTTGTTTATGGACATCAGTGCAAGTGTGTGCATTTATACAAAGTAATCTTTAGATGGGCTTTGAGCTTCTGCAGAAAAAAACTACACATGAAATAGAGTGAATGAAAACAGTGCCACTTGAAAATTACTAGCCCTTTTCTCATAATGTCATGCACATACTAACAAACACACTCACAGGTACACACACACACACACACACACATAACTCAGGATTAAAGTATAAGTGTGCTGTGGGAAGTGTTTTTTTTTCTCCATATGCCATATATGGTCAAAATGACGCCATCTGGTGGAGAGTCGTAAAAATGATTAATTCCAAAGCAAAAGCAGTGTTTCTCAATTCCGGTCCTCGGGACCCACTGCCCTGCATGTTTGTGATGTTTCCCTCCTCCACCACACCTGATTCAAATGATCAACTCGTCATCAAGCTCTGCAGTGGCCTGAAAAGGAGCCATTCGTTTGAATCAGGTGTGCGGGAGGAGGAAAACATAGAAAACATGCAGGGCAGTGGGTCCCTAGGACCGGAATTGAGAAACACTTATGGAAATGAGATGAAATTGCTGTTTGAAATGGGGTCAATGGTACATTTTTTGGACTTAAGAGCTTGAGTGTAACTCTTGTTTGTACAGTGTATACAGTGTATTTTAGCCTTGTTGTAGGAGCTGAGCTGAAACAAGTTCATATAAAAATGCACAATCTTGGCATTTTATGCCATCTGCATGAACACAGCCAAAATGATAAGAAAATGAAGAGTAAAAACAGTGATCCCTAAGGGACTGAGTTGTTGCAACTTCAAAGTTCCAGGGATATATTACTACAAGATAAGTTGTAATGGAAGCCATGGTGTTTTCCAAATCCTTTAAAATGTGGTTTTAATAGCTAACATTAAGGAAGAACATTGTAAAACCTAACCATAATATTTGTGTATTTTTTAATACCTAACCCTTCTTCTCACTTTGAATACCTAGCCTTAATGGAGTAGTTTGTTTTCTGTAAAACAGCGACTAAAAAGCGAGTGGATGTGCCAGTAATCAGTGAAAGAATGCAAAAACATTTCCAAGTTAGTTGAAAGCAGGGTTCAGATTATGGCGGCTTGGAGAGAAGACGCATGAACTTGGCTCACTGTGAGATTTCTGAAATATTTTTATAAAGACGATCAAAACAACTATCATAATGCTCCGGACACCTTGAGAAAAGTTGAAAAGGGAATATGCCACCTAAAAATCAGAAACTTGGACAGCCGTCACTCAAAATGCCGGCGCAAACCAACATGGCTAACACAGCAGCTAACAACACACCACTAACGTTGCTGCTAGCAATGCTAATACTCCAGACGGAGATACAAGAAATACCAGTGCAGCACCTACCAGTGCCGAAATCATTTCGGCAACTCAGTTGTTTAAAGAAGATTTCATGAAAAGACTCACTCTTATATGCTGGAAGCTGTTAACAGATTCACAGAGGGTTGGGGAAGCCAAAGAGAGAATCTCCCAGACTGAAGAAGATGTTGTGGCTCTCCAGGGTAAAGTGAAACAACTACACCATACTGTGGAAATCGTGAGGATAGTGATGTGTCCATCCGTGTCGAGGCTTCAAGCGTGTGTCGAGTAATTTAGGATGTATTTTGTGAAGCGCGTATTGAGGCGTGTGTCGATGTGGTGACATTTGAGGCCTCGCGAACAGGTATTGTGCCAAAAAGAGACTGCTCGCCGGAAAACGTATGACCCCGACAGGAACGCGCATCGACGTGTTGCTCTCTCTCCACAGCAGCATTGGACAATGGAATATGTAACGGAGAAGAGAACAGCAAAACATCATGATTTGTAATGTGACGTGAATTTACAACGTTTTGGAATGAGAGCATAAGATTAGTGTGAATCTCAGTGAGTGAGATTTGACAGCCCTGTTTTCACCTAACCAAAAGCTTATTTGAAGCAAATCAGCCTCCTTAAATTATTTTAGTCTGTCATAATTTTTTTTCTAAAGGAAAGTATAAAGCAAACCATTTAAAATTGCTTCTCCTGTGTATGGGAAATTCACCTTTCCCTCAACACCCCTCATTCAGCCAGGGTAGAGTAACTTGCTAATTAGCTTTTTAAAATGTATAATTAAACTGGCCTAATGGGAGGCCAAGGCAGGAGAAAAATGGCGCTTTTCCACCAGCTCGCTTCGGCTCGGCGCGCTATTGCGTGTTTCCACTAGCATGCCGTACCTGCAACCGGCACAATTTTTCATACATTCTCAGCCCTGGTTCCAAGCAGGCCGAAGCGTTACTAAAAAGTGACGTCAGCTGACTGCCTTCCACTAATTGTGCGATGAGTGTCGTCACTGGAAGCGTCATAACGCGGATAATAAAAGCTAGCGTTAGCAACCGTTAGCTTACCTCCAAACGTCATCTTTTTGAAGCTCGTAACAAAACTCTCCGGTACTTTTCAATACTGTTTTGTCTGGCAGCCAGGAGTGTTCTCTGGCTCTCTTCTCTTGCCTTCTGTGCGACAAAAAGCCACAGGGTGTGCAGCAACACCCGCAGCCGTGTTTCGACGACCCCACCCATGTCGAGGCACGAAGTGTAATGGAAACACAACCGTGGCGAGCCGTGTAGAGCTAGTGGAAAAGCGTCAAAAGAGGTAGCTAAATTCCACAACACAGAAAAATGTGCATGTATGCAACCCGAAAAAAAAAGAATTCTGAAATGGGTGCTGAAATGATGGTTAATCTATTTATTTATGTATTTATTTAAAGATAGCTCTCTCTCTCTTTTTATACTAAATAACAAAAGGAATTCCATTTTATATGGCTACTTGTAGTTAATAATGAAAATGTGGCCATGTATTGTTATATAGTAATTTGATAAAGGAGGACAAGCCTTAAATTGCTAACAGGTGAACCGTAATGAGATTAAATCGGGATGGTGTGTAGATTTTAGTTTTAAAGTAGGGGATATGAGGCAATGGTTCAAGAGGTAGTGTTAGGAGTACAGGATAGTACAGTAGTAGCACAGTAAATAAAGACTCTCTATCTCTTTATATGAAGTAGTGTATCAGGACCAGTTTGGAGCACAACCAGAGCTCAAACATTTTCCATGAATCATGAACTGATTATGGTTTTTTATTATTAAAAAAAAATAATCAATTAACACGAAGTAAGCAGTCCCCACTCTTGCATCACTGAACAACATTCTTTTCAAAGGTCTAAACCAGGGATACCCACATTCGGTTCTCGAGGGCCGCTTTCCTGCAGGTTTTAGATGTTTCCTGCTTCAACACACACAATCTGACGGCAGGTTTACTTGTGGTTCCCAGAGCTTCTAAAAGTAGAATGGGAGAAAGAGCCTTCGGTTATCAGGGCTCTTTCTTGTGGAACCAGCTGCCATATCTGGTTCAAGAAGCAGACACCCTCTCTACCTTCAAGATTATCCTTAAAACTTTCCAATTTGATAAAGCCTATAGTTAGGGACGGCTCAGGTGAAACTGAAACATCCCATAGTTATGCTGCTATAAGCCTAGACTGCTGGGAGACGCTTCCTTGATGTACCTTTCCTCACTCTGCTCTCTTTTACCTTCCATGTACATAATAAATTATTGTAATCATTGACTTGTATTACTCTTTCTAAGCAGATATCCCTGGCTTGCTGTTATGGTGCTTGTTGTCCCTTCATTCCTGTTCTCTCAACACCCAACCAGCCGAGTCAGATGGCCACCCTTCCTGAGTCTGGTTCTGCCAGAAGTTTGTCCCTGTTAAAAGGGAGTTTCTTTTTTCCACCGTTGTCTTGTGCATGCTCAGGATGGGAGGTTGAATCGAAGAGAAGTTTTGGTGCAGTTTGTCTGGAATTTATTTAATTGGAATAGGATTATTATTGGTGATTATGATTGATGATGTATTACAATGAATTGGATTGTGATTGGTTTGATTTGTATGTATCTTTGAAGTGCCCTGAAATGACATTTGTTGTAATTTGACATATCAATAAAACTGAACTGATCTGAATTTAATTGAATTCCTAAAACTTTACATCCTCATTACATGTCCATCTTTTACAGTATTACAAACACACCCAGGCACACACACATGCATGCTCACAAATATCTACCCTCTACAGACCTTAAGTGTCTCTCTCCTGCTTCACAATCTGCTAATAGGAACCAATTAGTCCCCATTGTACTGTTCGCCAATAAAAGAGTATTACGGGAATTCCCCCCACTTAACAGCTTTCCTTTTCGAAACAGGCACCCAATTAGACACCTAAAGGATAGAGCAACAACAGAGTACAAGTGGGAACCTTGAGAGGTGAAGACAGTAGGACTGTGGGGTGAGGTATGTGTAGTAATAATGAATTCCTCTCTCAGTTCACAACAAAATTTTCAATATGTTAAAGAAAAGCTGAATAAAATAATGTTGGTTGTATGATGCAGGATAACACTGATTTAATTAAAAAAATATGTATGTAATTTTTTTTCAATGTCATTAAGTTCAGACTGAATCAACAATTTCCTCTTTATTGAAAACCACAATGAGAAGTTTTTATTTTTTTTATTTTTAAAGCTTTTTTCATTCAAAAGAGTTTAAAGATAAATAAAGAGTCAGTGAGGGGCAAATTAAAACATTCTTGGTGGCACTGGACTTGCAAGGCCTTATCTATCTATCTATTTATATATATATAGATATATATATATATATATATCTATATATATATAGATATATATATGTATATACAGCTTGAATTTTTTTGAAGTATGGATGTCACGAATTAGACATTTTTCATCAATGAGGTTCCAGTTTCCTTGTATAGAAGTTGACATATCAGCTTTGGAGGATGGATCATTGACATAGAACACCTTTAAAATTTTCATCACAGATGTTATTTTTTCTTATTTCGACCTTAAATTTTCTGACACTTTTTGCTCTGAGGCAAGATACATTATTATCCTGAAAAAATGGCAGCATCATGAAACCTTTCGATGATATAATTGATAGATTTCATGATGTTTCAAATTGACAATATTAGAAATAGAGGTGTATATTGGTCCTGTTGTGTGGCTATTATGTCAACTAAAGAAAGATATATTATGTCTGGATCTGAAAATTAGTAAACTGAAGTTAGCTGCAGACTTGAACTACATCAATGACCCACAGCCACTGGGTCACTAGGTCGTGTCACCCTTTTTCCTGTTACTTGGATTGTACATATTTGTAAAATTTAGGTGTAGATCTGTGGTGTTCCTCTAATTTAGAAGAGTCTCAATTAGTTTGGAAGTTTTAGTCTAATAACATATAAGAAAAATGTTTGTAAAGCTAGAACTGCTTGCAATTCATCATTGATAGAAGAGATGGCTCATCATGGCTCTGTTGAGCCATGTATTCCTTTAACTCTCAGCAGTGATAATTTCATGAACTTCTTTGCCAACAGAATTGTTTCTATTTGAGAGAAGATTAATGGAGTCCTTCCCACTATTATCAGTGATGTATCATCAAGTACAGCAGCTTTAGAAGTATCTTTAGAACCTGATTTGTATTTAGACGGCTTCTGCCCAGTTGATCTCTCTGAGCTAACAACAGCAATAGTCTCTTCTAAACCATCAACTTGTGTTTTAGACCCAATCCCAACCAGACTGTTCAAGGAGGTTTTCCCCTTAATCAACACTTCCATAATGGATTTGATCAATAATGCCTTTGTTGACAGGCTGTGTACCTCAGACTTTTAAGGTTGCTGTAATTAAACCTTTCCTTAAAAAAAACTCCTCTTGATTCAGAAGTTTTAGCAAATTATCGATGTATATCCAATCTCCCTTTTTTTATCTAAAGTTGAAAAAATAGTTGCAGCTCAGCTTTGTGATCACTTACACATAAATAATCTGTTTGAAGAGTTTCAGTCAGGATTCAGAGTGCATCATAGCACAGAAACTGCACTGCTGAAAGTTACCAATGATCTCCTCTTAGCCTCTGATAGCGGACTTGTGTCTGTGCTTGTCCTGTTCGATCTCAGTGCTGCATTTGATACGGTCGATCACAGTATCTTATTACACAGACTTGAACATGTTATTGGGATTAAAAGAACTGCATTAGGCTGGTTTAAGTCATATTTATCTGATAGATTCCAGTTTGTACATGTAAATGAAGAATCTTCCTCACACACCAGAGTAAGTCATGGAGTTCCAAAGGGTTCTATGCTTGGACCAATTCTTCTCATATTATACATGCTTCCATTAGGTAATCTTATTAGACAGATTGGCATAAATTTCCATTGCTATGCTGATGATACTCAGCTGTACTTATGTATTAAACAAGATTAAACCAATAGATTGGTCAGACTACAAGCATGTTTTAAAGACATAAAGACCTGGATGAATTTTCTGCTTCTAAATTCTGACAAAACGGAAGTTGTTGCTCTGAACACTTCAGGGAAAAACTATGGAACTATATAGTTGCTTATCATATATATATATATGATAAGATATCCAATTTCAAATGTACAACGTAACTGAAACAGTATTTGTTAAACACACATAACATGGAGAATGGACTAATACATTAGCTGAAGTTACCATTCATTCAGATGTCTGATTAAACTCATTATTTGAGGCTTAAAAACTCTGACAATGGCCACTAGATGCCAATTTGAACTGAATAATTCAAAATATCTAAAAAACTATGAATATTCAGTCAACAGAACACAATGAATCTAAAGTACCTCATTGGCAAACATAAAGCTTAAGAAAAAAACATCATGTACATGTTGTGCACATTCCTGCAGTTATTGTAGCATCTTTTCTAGGTGGAATGATAATGAAAGCAAATAAAGCATCTATCAAACAAGAAAGCTCTCTGTTAAGAGAGGTTCCTGCTGGACAAGTTTCTCACCAAACTACGTATGCACACATAGAGTATGCACGCACACTCAGGATCACAAAAAACACACTGAACTGGCAGTTTTTCCCATGACAGCATGGGAATTCTTCTGTTCAAGAGTCACTATTGAATGTGATACAGAAAAAGAGAAAAACTGTTCATGTGTAAAACCAGCCAGTTAGGAGGGATCGGTCAGAATTTGGGTTTGCGGTAGTTGGCAGGCCCTAAAGTGGCATATTCTCCAGAGAGACGATGCCTGCTTTGTTAATCTACACAGAGAGACATTAGAGGTTTGCTTGGGTGAATGTGCTGACACTTCTCTTCACTCTGCACTAACTGGCCTTCAGGATCATTCACTCTCTGAAAAGTTTTTCTTTTACTATTCAAATCAAATCAAATCAAATCAAACTTTATTTATATAGCACCTTTCATACTAAAGAAAAAAGCAACACAAAGTGCTTTACATAATAAAATCAGTAATAAAATCAATTCAATTCATAAACTCACACACAACATCACACCGACAACCACACTGCACACATACTACCCCCCCACCACCCCCAACATGAGCAACAACCAGCAACAACAATCAACATTAAAATCAACATTAAAATCTGCCTTGACGCTGAAGCGAGGAAACGGTATCTTGGGGATCTGTCCACACCGGGAGCCAGCCCACCAATGACCACAGAGGCCACCACCACGGGGAACCGCCCTGATCAGGGCAGGCCGGCATCCACACCACAGCCAGGGCTGCAGTGCAGGATCCCCCAGCCACCTCGAACCAGGGCGGTCCCCACAATAATGACCCCACAGACCGAGCGGGCATAGTCTCCGGTGTGGAAGATCCCCATGAGGAAAAACACTGGATAAATAAGTATATAGTAAAATAATTTAACAAAAAATAATAATATATAAAAATAATAAATAAATAAATAAATGAAATAAAATTCAGCTGTAAGCTAAACTAAAAAGGTGGGTCTTGAGCCTCTTTTTAAAAACTTCAACAGTCTCTGCAGCCCTGAGGTTCTCTGGCAGGCTGTTCCACAAATGAGGTCCATAATAGTGGAACGACGTCTCACCATAAGTTTTTGTTCGAACCTTAGGAACAACTAAAAGGCCGGTACCAGAGGACCTCAGGGTCCGCGAGGGCTCATAATTTAAAAGCAGATCAGATAGATAAGAAGGCCCAAGACCATTAAGACATTTATAAACAACTAAAAGAACCTTAAAATCAACCCTGAAACGCACGGGGAGCCAATGCAACGATTTTAAAACTGGTGTAATGTGTTCCCGCCCTCTGGTCTTGGTCAGCACACGTGCAGCTGAATTCTGTATTAATTGTAGGTAATGAATACTTTTTTTGGGAAGACCTGAGAGCAGGGCATTACAATAATCTATTCTACTAGAAATAAAAGCATGCATCAGCACCTCCGTGCTGGCAAAAGAGAGAAATGGGCGGACTCTGGCAATATTTTTAAGATGATAAAATCCTGTCTTTGTTACATTTCTAATATGTGGGATAAAATCCAGCTCAGAGTCAAAAAGAACACCCAGATTTTTTACTTGTTGAGAAGATTTAAAATTTTGTAGTTTGGGTAAAATTATCTCTCTCTTGTCTTCAGGACCAATAATTAAAACTTCAGTCTTGCCCTGGTTGAGCTGTAAGAAATTCTCTGCCATCCATGACTTTATATCTAAAATACAGTTTAAAAGAACGTTAACTGGTTCTAGGTCATCAGGAGACACGGCAATGTAAAGCTGTGTATCATCAGCATAGCTGTGAAAACTAATGCCATGTCTCCTGACGACATCCCCAAGTGGCAACATGTACAGATTAAAAAGCAATGGGCCTAAAATTGATCCTTGGGGAACCCCACACTTGATTTTATGGATTCTTGAGGAGCATGTATCCATACTTATAAAAAACTGTCGATCCGTGAGATAGGAATAAAACCATTTAAGAACAGTGCCAGAGACACCCACCAGGCTTCTAAGTCTGTTTAATAAAATGTGGTGATCTACTGTATCAAAAGCTGCACTAAGATCCAGCAGCACCAGGACTGAAAGCTTCTGTGAGTCCATGTTACATCTGAGATCATTTACAATCTTTAAAAGGGCTGTCTCTGTACTGTGGTTCTTCCTAAAACCAGACTGATGTTTCTCAAAAATATTGTGTTTGTTTAAAAACTCATTTAATTGGATAAAAACAACTTTTTCTATAATTTTACTTAAAAACGGTAAGTTGGATACAGGTCGGTAATTATCAAGAATCTTGTGATCTAAATTGCTCTTCTTCAGAAGGGGCCTCACCACTGCAGTTTTACAGGCAGATGGGAAAACACCCGTCTGAAGAGAGCAATTTACAATATTTAAAAGCTCACACTCGAAGAAACCATAAAATGTCTTTAAAAGAGATGTGGGAATGGGATCTAAAAGGCAGGTTGTTGGGTTTAGTTGGGAGAAAACTCGACCAAGCATCTTGGCATCAACCAGGACAAAACTATCCAGTGTTTCCTCGGGTAAAAACAATGCTTCAGAAATGTTAAAATCAACATTTTGTTGAGATAAAAGGCTGGATCTAATAGCATTGATCTTACTTCTGAAGTGGTCTGCAAAGTCCTCACATGCAGTGTCTGATGCTGGGATGGAGGACTTGTTAAAATCTGTGTTTATTAAAAGATCGAATGTTTTGAAAAGGAATTTAGGATTATTTTTGTTCTGTGTAATAAGATTTGAAAAATGGAGGGTTCTTGCCTGTTTTACTGCACTATTGTAATTTTTTTGTTGTTCCTGAAAAATCTGTAAGTGAATGGTTAATTTTGTTTTCCTCCATTTTCTTTCTGCTCTCCTGCAGTTCCTTTTCATTTGTTTGATTCGCTCATTTCTCCATGGTGGTATGGTTTTAACTTTTACGGATTTTGTTTTAAGTGGAGCTGCAGCATCAATGGCTGACTTCAGTTTGCTGTTAAAATAATCAACAATAAAATCACACGATGCAGGTAAAAACTGTGCAGGGGTATGATGTAAAATGTCAATAAAATCTGCAGCCACTTCAGAAGTAATCCACCGCTTCCTCACGGTTCTCACCGGGGCCTCCTGTTGGATAAAACTGGTGACATTAAAAAACACACAGTAGTGGTCTGACACAGCCAGGTCAACAACAGAGGACACACCAGTGGAAAGGCCATAGGTTATGACCAAATCTAGGGTGTGTCCTCTGTTGTGAGTAGGCTGTGTGACGTGTTGTTTAAAATCCATGCTGTTCAATAGGTTTAAAAACTCATTTGCATAAAAATCACAACTGTTGTCAATATGCAAGTTAAAATCACCAGTTATTAAAAATTTGCTGTATTTTGAGTGTATAAATGTTAAAAAGTCAGAAAACTCATGAATAAAACAGGAAGGAGGCTTAGGCTAGAAAGTAATAATAGGGGTCTTTAGAGTCTTTGTCTCAGGCAACATTTCTTACTTGGAGAAGGAATAACTCTCCTGGTTTAATTGTCAATGTAAAAGATTAACAACTGTGCTAGAAAGATAAAATGTTGACAGGAACATTTGAAGACTGCTCTAATTGAGAATAATTTCTCATCTTTTTAATTCATGGTTCCTGGCAGAATACAGAAATTAGATAACATAATCTCTAGGTTGGAGAGATTCTGAGTCATCTGAGGTCAAAATCAATATGAAAAGGTCAGTATTTTTGTGGCCTGGTTGCAACATTTTGGAAATTTGTGTGTAGCCACCAGCTACAGAAAATTAGAAGACGAACCTAAAAGGTAGGATTAATTTTAAATTGCTTTTCAACACTCCTCTCTTTTCTCTCTGCATGTGTCTCTGCTACACACATGCGCACGCACACACACACAAATATAAGACTCCCCTTGACAGGATAAATACTTTTATAAAGATTCCACTGATGCTACACCTTCTCTTAGGGTTTTGTAGAAGGGTTCAAATGTTTGTGGGTACTTCAGAATGTAATCACTGTTTTAACATTCACTTAACAAGGTTTTATTTCTCACATTTACTGCTTTGTTCTGTGACTGTGTATGATCTTTTACATTGTGAATCTTCTAAACCCTAATCCAAATCATCTTTCCCTACAGCTGACTCATTCTTTCTAGAGCCTTCATGTTGCAGATTTGGTTATTTCCCATAAGCAGCACATGAACAGAGCAAATAACTTTGTTTCCCTCTGTAAATTTTCCTAGCAGGCACAAATGGCTACGGAACAATTGTTGTGTCTCGTATTGGAGGTAATTTGATCGGGGTCCAAGCCAAAATTACAACAGCATATTTCATGACCAGGTGATACTAATTCCCTGTTTCAATTTGTCTTAATTAGTATTAATTAAAAAAAAATTCAAACAAAAAGTACAAGTGTGCAGTTATAAACGTCTATGCTACAGCTAGTTGTAAGTATGTTTAATTAGCATTTTATTTCACTTGACTCATTTGACTTGTTAGAGCTGAAACATCAGCACTCCATCTTCTCCGCTGTACTTCTACAGCAAGAGCCATTATTCATCATTTACAGTGAAAAATAGGTGAGCCAGTTAATAACAACCTAGACTGGTTCTTTTGGGCTGCTTCAGAAACTTGGTGATGGACACAAGGTGGATGCCCAGTTTTGGCTCTCCTGCCAGCAGCTAGCACGCAGGCATGCAATGCGCGCACACACACACACACACACACACACACACACACAGTGTCCATCTTGAGCCAGAACCTCTGTCTGAAGGAAATGCCAGAGGCACTGAAAGATGGAAAGTCTCGCCTTCATTTCAGTGGCAGATAAATATCTGTTTTGCTGTAACTGGGAGAAAAAACTTATGATCCTTGCCACTACTGTGATTCTTTGCATCCACACTCACCTGATCAGAACATTGTGACAGGGATTGTAAACTTTCAATCCCAAATATAGCAGAAGAGGATGGTGCGATTCAAACAGTAAACCAGGATTTCGTGTGTACCAGATACTAAGGTTTCACTCAGTGGATGGTGCAAGAAATATCTCAACCTAAAACTAAGAATATTGTTATTAAGTTTCAGCCACTGAAGTCATCTTTGCATCCTCTTTCCATTTGAACTATGAAAGCATTTTCACTGGAGAAATGAGAGTCTGTATAAAGGAAAACATGAAATTTATTGTAAGATTGCTAGGACTGCCCATCATTTCACAGAATCCCACAAATGTACTTTTATTGCTGGAATTCTCCGTGCTGTCATTTAAAAAGGGTCACCCAAAACAGGTAGCAGTATGGAACACCAAAAATGCACATAAACATTACAAGATGCACCGACATCTGTCTTTGAGAACATACTTTGCACACTAATTCTCTCGCTATGTCAAGGCTACCAGTTTCTGCTGCTGTTGCATCATATCCTGGAAATATATACAGACAAATTTTGTATGAATATGAATTTTATATGAATCTGAAAGGACATGCCACGTTAGGGCTGGATTCCCAGGGCTGCAGCCCCATAGCAAGTAATGATAGCAGCACATCTAAAGAGAAAAACAATTATCTTAAACAAAGACTATTTTACAGAGCAGTTGTGATCAAATAAGTGGTACAGTTTTTACAACTGGAAAAAACTTGATAACATATTTTTTTATGAAAAGGAACCAAGAGAATAGTGTGAACCATGAGAACAGGACACTGGAGAGGATGAGGGTGATAGATGAGAGACTATTGTTGAAGAGCTGTAGGAAGGTATCACAGACACATTGGTATAACATCTGGTCATAGTAGTGTTAGCAACATACAGTCTAGCATTTGACTTCATTAATGGAAAATCTAGGAGTCATTCCTACAAACTTCCATTTATTTTGGTATTGAGATCAGTGCAAGATGTAGAATATGAAATGTTGAATTAATTCTATTTGAACAGACAAGTTTAGAATTCAAATAAAAGATGAAAAATTTATATTTTTGGTTGGTTTATGTCTCTAAAGCCAATCCACTTGTCCTGCCTAATGTCTCTCCTATTCTGGTAAAGTACTATCTGGCTTTGTGTTTTAGAGATGCTGACATGTTTTTGTTATGTTGGTCTCATGTGATAGAAGTTTTGCTCTAGAATACTTTATTGATAACCCCCCAAAAATATAAACATTCATAAAAAATCTACAGACCGAGGATTTCTATTTTAAAAAGCAAGATCCTGTTACAATGGAAACTGCAGCATGTACCTGCATTGTGCTCAATTCCTATTTGATCTGAAGTAAGCGTCAATATCCCCGCCAAATTAAGAATAATTTGCGTCTTTCATTTTTGAAAAGTTAACTAAACAAACTAATATTTGTTAAATAGAATGCAAAAGCTCAATGAAAATAATAAAAAAAACATGGTCAAGAAAAAGTGTATAAAGTTAACCCTGCAATTGACCTATGTCCAATTCAATTTTCACACCATAGGAACCACACCTGTTGGCAGTTCATTCAAACAAAATCACAACATTGTTTCAATCATGTATACAATGATCTTGCATATCTGGTATACAACGCTGTCTTGAGGCCTTGTTTGAGGCCATACCCATGATGGATAAAGTCCTCTTTCCAACTCTTCCTCACAGACTTATTTCAAACCATAGTCATGAACATCACAAACTTGGAAGGGATAAGAGTTTGTGGATATGCCTGGAAGGAAGTAGACCAGATAGACATTGAAGCCTACACTGGTGAGCTGATTTTGTGCGGTGTCTACAGACCAGAAAATTAATCTACATCCAGCTAAGGGCTGCTGTGTTTAGCCACATGTCATCCTTCAACCACTGGTTATCAAGATGGTGTCTAACGAACAACATAGGCTACATAGATAATTGGCAATCTTTCTGGAGAAAACCTGGTCTGATGAGGCATCCATCCCACTTTGGAAAGGGCAGCTCACATTTCTAGAAATATGGACAAATTTATTTGTCATCCAAAAACATGACAACCCAGGGTTGAGACCAGGATGCAGAGTTGTAGTCTTCCACACTTCTTTGCAGTTTCCCACCTGCTGCTACCCCCACCAAAACCTTATAATGACTGTGTCTGCTCCCACACCACCCAAATCACATAAATCAATAAACACAAGAGGAGCAAATCCAGAAAACCAAAGAAAAATGAACACAAAAAATTGAACTTTTTTGTGTTTTTTGTTTTAACAAAAACAAAACTATTAAATGTGGTTTGCTGAATATTACATCTCTCCTTTACAAGTCTCTGTTAGTGAATGACTGGATTTATGATCATCATATTGATATATTTTGTCTAACAGAAACTTGGCTACAGCAGGAAGATCATGTTAGCATTCATGAATCAACTCCCTCTGACTATTTAAATGTTAACATTCCTCAAATCACAGGCAGAGGAGGAGTGGCAGGTGTCTTCAGAGTTAAAGTTACCAATGATCTCCTCTTAGCCTCTGATAGCGGACTTGTGTTTGTGCTTGTCCTCTTGGATCTCAGTACTGCATTTGATACAATCGATCACAGCATTCTATTACGGAGACTTGAACATGTTATTGGGATTAAATGAACAGCATTAGGATGGTTTAAGTCATATTTATCTGATAGATTCCAGTTTGTTCTTGTAAATGAAGAATCTTCCTCACACACCAGGATGTCCTGGAGTTCCACAGGGTTCTGTGTTTGGACCGATTCTTTTCACTTTATACATGTAATCTTATTAGACAGCATGGCATAAATTTCCATTGCTATGCTGATGATACCCAGTTGTACTTATCTATGAAACCAGATGAAACCAATAGGTTGGTCAGACTACAAGCATGTCTTAAAGACATAAAGATCTGGATGACTCAGGACTGTCTGCTTCTAAATTCAGACAAAACTGAAGTCGTTATCTTTGGACCTGAGCGCCTCAAGGACAAATTGTCTAGCTATATAGTTATTCTAGATGGCATTTCCTTGGCCTCTCCTACAGTGAGGAACCTTGGAGCTATTTTTGACCAGAATTTATCATTTGACTCGCATATAAAACAGGTTTCTAAGACTGCCTTCTTCCTTAACTTCGTAATATTGCCAAAATCTGGAACATCCTATCGCAGATAACTAGTCCATGCATTTGTTACTTCAAGATTGGACCACTGTAATTCTTTATAATTGGGCTGTCCCAAAAATTCTCTGAAAAGCCTTCAGCTGATTCAAAATGTTGCAGCCAGAGTTCTGATTAAATCTAACAGGAGAGATCATATTTCTCCAGTTTTAGCTTCTCTTCATTGGCTCCCTGTTAAATTCAGAATAGAATTTAATTTAATAGAATTCTTCTCATCACATATAAATTTCTTAATGACCAAGCCCCATCATATCTTAAAGATCTCATTGTTAGATATTTTCCAAAACAGAGCAATTCACTCTCAAACTGCAGGTTTACTTGTGGTTCCCATAGTTTGTAAAAGTAGAATGGAAGGCAGAGCCTTCAGTTATCAGACACCCTCTCTAACCCTAAGATTAGGCTTAAAACCTTTTTGATAAAGCATAGTTAGGGATGGCTCAACTGACGCTAAAACATCCCATAGTTAAGCTGCTATAGGCCTAGGCTGCTGGCGGACATCTTATGTCACACCTTTGCTCACTTTGCTCTCTTTATTCCCATGTTTAATTTCTCATGACATTATGTACATTTGGCATTATTGTTTTCATTACAGACATCCCAAGTCTCCCGGAAGGTCCGGGAGTCTCCCTGATATTGATAGTTAATCACGGATGACCGCGAGTCGGATAAAATATCCCGGATTTTAGACAATTCGAGGGGGGGGGGTGGAGAGGAGAGGCGAGGAGAGGAGACTGAGTCATCTCCCTGAAATGAGTTTTTGGAACTTGGGATGTCTGTCATTAAAGGTAGGGTAGGAGATCCTGGATTTTGAGTCCAGCAAAGCTGCATTTTGAAAATACACCGGTAAAAAGTCCCAACCCTTTTCTTCACTTTCCCCCCGAAGGCACGCCTCTAGAGTACATGAACGCGCACGAGCACGAAGGTGCACGAGCGCTGTTCTGACAGCAAGCATCGATCGTTGCCGTATTTAGTATTTAGTATTTAGTTTATGCTAACTATACGTTTAATAATGCTAGGTGCTAGCCAAGCTGGCTCTAGTTTAGCTTCCTGCCAAGCTTCGTTCACGGAGCAGGGTACGCGCACAGGGGGAAGGAGGGGGAAGGAGGGGGAAGGAGGGGGAAGGAGGGGGAGGGGGAGGGAGGAGCAGATTGCAGTTTGATAGACGGCATCAGAATCCAATCATTGTGAACGGTCCGTTCACAATGATTGGATACTGTTTTTTCTAGATTGTACGTTCTAGAGGCCACTAAAACTTTTCATATTTGTGTCAAAACTTTTAATTAATTGGTTGCAATGGGGGTGTGAAGAGTATTTCAAGCAATATGTAAAAAAATGTTCCAGAAAAAGATCCCCTACCCTGCCTTTAACTTGTTTTTTCCTGTCTCGACAGGTATGCTTTGAATGGTGTTATGGTATTTGTTATCCCCTCTTTTCTGTCCTCTCAAACCCCAGCTGGTCGAGGCGGATGGCCACCCTTCTTGAGTCTGGTTCTGCCAGAAGTTTCTTCCTGTTGACGGGAGATTGGACCAAAGAGAAGTATCGGTGCAACCTGTTGGTTTCCTTAGCAGGGAAATTGTTTTTGAATTGGCTGCTTTGTATGTATGAATTTGAATAATTTTTCATTTAATTAATTGGATTTGATTGGATTATGATTACAATGAATTGGACTCTAATTGGCTTGAATTGGACTGTATTATTGAAGTGCCTTGAGATGACATTTGTTGTGATTTGGCGCTATATCAATAAAACTGAATTGATTTGAATTTAATTGAATTTATATATACATAGGCTACAAGAGTTTTTTTTTTCCCACAGCTGTAACTGTGTACCAGTGACTTTAAACCTTCATCAGTGCCAGATTTGATTTCTCCAGTCTTACCAGTAATTTTAAATTCTAATTTTTTGCTGAGATCCGATTTTTTTGCGGACTACAGTGTGAACAGTCTATGGTCTTAAAGTGACCCGCATGCGCAGAAGAAGACTTGATGTAAACGCTGTGCTTATAGAGAAAATATGGATGCTACACATGCCAGCACGTGTATCAATTCTGAACTTGTTGTGCAATCAAAGTTGACTAGATTATGAGGATTTTGATAAAGTCCAAAACCTCTCTCTCTTTCCACTGACTAGCTCCATAAAGGGTATCTGCCATGCTTGTTTCATCTGTTGTTTATATTTGATCTTGCCACGTCCAGCCTCCTCCAGTTTCAGAATTGTGATCTCTGTCTTGCTTCAATGACATAAAAGTTGCATCAGATATGACATGACCAGACTGAGGTGGCTTTGAAAAACATCAGATATCTATCAGATATAGAATCATGTATGAAATCTAATATGGGTCACAAATGGGCAAAAAAGTCAGATTTGGGACACTTTTGTGTGGCAGTAATGAGAGACCATCATTCCACTCAGCCTGGAGTGCTGTGGTTTCTGATGGAAGACGGACTGTGAGAGACAGACAGGGATGACAAACAAAGAAGGGCTAGACAAAGAAATGAAAAAGGGAGAGAGAAAGAGAGAGTTTATGGATTAAGGCCACTCAGGGGAATTCCTACTCATTTTCTCCATGGAGCAAAACAGAGATAGAGAGAGGGTTAGTTTCTTATCTCTTCATTTGACATCTGAAAGCCTCTCTCTTTCTACCTTTCTGTCTACCTTATCTTGACACTCATTTCTCTACTTCCATCTCACTTTCAGTAATGTCTCTTTTTCCTTGCTATTTTCTTGGTCCATTTATGCCTTTATTTTCCAACTTTTCAGGACAACTTTTTCATGCTTGCATTTTCTTTTAATAGTCTTTTCATTCACTGTCTAGCCTAAACCGCTTCTCCCCTGACAGTCTTTTTTTGTTCTTGCTGTACTCACACTTTATCAACACTTCATTTCACTAACATGGATTACTCATATTTTACCCATACTTAATTTTACTAAATATTTGTTAAAACCCTCCTTCCATTGAAACGTTAACTCACAAACACACCACTGACATTTGCTAAGTTGATGGTACTTTATTTTACAACCACTTCACTTCATCAAAATCTCATACACTTTAAGAATCTTCAATTAAACTCTTTAATAAAACATATTTTCATTAACACTTCAAGTGACTTTACTATTACATTACTAATATGTCAGTTCATTGATATTTCTATAGTCCGAGTGAAAATAAAAGCCAACAAGTACTGGCTTGCAGATACCGATTATATTGTCAAATGAAAAAATAATGGAAACAAACCAAAAAATAATATCTTCTATGACCAAGCTGACTTGATCTGTTTCTTATTTAAGGTGTTGTTTGATTTTTAAACTGTTTATTGAAGTCATTTGGAACACACCACAGAAAGTCACCTTATTATGACACTATGCCGCTTTATTCACTCCAAACCAGTTCTGGAAACAATCCTAATTTGCATTTTCTGTTTTGCATCATTTAGCCCATAAGAACCCAGACCCATTTATCCTTAAATAAAGATTATAGGGAATATGAAATAGACTAAATAGACCACATAGATCACATTAAAAAAGTTCAAATACCACCACCAAGTGTCAAAGATCTGTAATGTTACATATGTTTCATTGTCCATTTTGGTAAATTGAAGGGGGCAGTACATCAACCCCAGACCTTACGATTGGTAGATGACCAGTCTACCAAGTAAACCACAGCTTTTGTTGTAAAGTAAGTAGAACGATGAAATCAAGATTGACAACAAGAATGGAGTTGCGGAGGAAGACAAAACAAGATCAGAGAAGGATGAAAGAATGATCAGGGAGCACTAGTGTTGTTTCAATTTTAATGATAGTTATTTTTATCAGAGGAAAGTATGAAACATTCTTTGTCTATGGTTTAAGACCTGTTTTCCTGTTGCTGCCACTTTGCCTGCTAACTATTAAACTTTGCAACAAAGGGCACACACACGTAACATGCAAACACACACACATTCATGTACAGTACATGCAGGATTTGTGTGTAAACAAGGAAGCAATTATTGAAAGAAACAGAAGCAGATCAAAGAAAATCACTGTAAGGATAAAACAGCATATGTGAGGACATGCTTAAAAAGTATTGGAAGACAATCATACACAAAACTCATGTTAAATCCCACTCATTCATACACAAAACTCATGTTAAATCCCACTCATTCATACACAAAACTCATGTTAAATCCCACTCATTCACAAAACTGACCCTAACACACATGCCCAAACACAGACAAATATATGTTTATGCATGCTCATACAACACAGGACAAATGCAGTCAAGTAAAACAAACATAATGACAGGGTACATGTGTGTAAGTGTGTGTGTGCATGTGTTTGACAGGTGCCGTGGGCTACAGCTGCTATCGAAGCAAAGACGATTACCACATGTAATTTGTCATCTTGATGGTGGCAACATATAGCCTTACATTTAATTTACCATGCTGTCATCACCCACTGGGGGGTGGATAGTGGTTGCGTGTGAGGGTGTGTGTTCCATTAACTCATTTGTACAAAGCCCTGGAGGAAGAAGCTGGAGAAAAGAAAAAGGTAAGGAGAGAGTAACTCAAAGAGAATGGAAAAAGGGAAACAACAGTGTATGTGTTTGTGTGTGCAGAGAGAATGAACAGTCACTGCCTCTGTACACAATGTGATAGAGGTCAGTAAAAAAGCATACACATACACCCTGACACAGACATGTACATAGAGCCGTGTTTGTGGCTATCCTTCTTAGGACTTTGCAATGTCTTCTGTTAATATTTGAACAGTTATGTGAACAGCCAAACCCAAATCCTAAACAACCCCTGCCTTATCTCATCCTTAACCTAACTACAATCAATATGTTGGATCAGACCTAAACCAGGACCACAGAAATGACATTTTTACTTATTAGAGCTAGCTTTTGTTCCTCCTAAAAACTACTGGTCCCAACACGAGCAGTATATTTCTAGAGAAGGTCTCAATGAAATACAAAAATAAATACACACACACACGTGTTCACCCAAACACAAACTGAGAGGTGTCGTCTTGTGCAGTGCAGTGCAGTGCAGTGCAGTGAGGAGTGTGCGGCCCTCTATATAGGAGAGACGCAACAACAGCTCCACCAGCGCATGGCACAACAGGGAGAGCCAGCTCTTCAGGTTAAGACTCAGCAGTGCACCTACATCTCAAGGAAAAGTAACACTCTTTTGAGGACAGTAACATACACGTTCTGGACAGAGAAGACAAATGGTTTGAGAGAGGAGGTAAGAAAGCCATCTATGTTAAACTGAAAAAAACATCTTTGAACAGAGGAGGTGGTCTAGGTAACACCTTCCCAGCACCTACAATGCAGTATTGTCTCTCATCCCCAAATAGTTTCACAACCATTCACACCTTGGATTCTGTGACCAAAACTCGCCCCTTTCAGGCAGGTAGACAATTCAGAGGTGATAATGACTCAAATGACACACATATTGGTCAGGGGGTTCAGAGACACATGCTTATAAGATGATACTCTCCACCGTCTAGTTTAGAACAGAAGAAGCATTGGGATGAGAGGTGAATCATCTTCAAGATCCAAAAAATCCAGTTGCCCCTATTCAAGGCTCTTATGAAGCACAAATGCAGGCAAATATTCAATTTCAAACTGATAATCCAGTGAGGCAAAGCTTTAAATCGTATTACACAGTTTTAATTTCCTTTTCTAAATGCATTCACTATTTCAATTTAGTATTTTTTTTCAAATATCTTTAATTTGTTTTGTATATATTTATATTAGGGCTGGGCAACAATTAAAATTTTTAATCTAATTAATCACATGATTTCCCTGATTAATCACAATTAATCATATATGTACGCAAAATCCAAAAATTTATTCAAAAGTAGTGTGTAGCTTTTAGCATTTAGTTTTATTTTAAATGTGCTGCCATATGAATGAAAGTGCCATAACATTTGTTGTGCAAACACACTTTTAACATCAGCATCTTTCTGTAGTTTTTATGTAGAAGCCTCGCTCCACTGTCTGTTTCCTTGAATGACTTGTTGCTATCAGTTGTGTGTTTTGCCTTTAAGTGATATTTTAGACTGGAACTACTACGCTGAGAAGACAATTCAACTTGGCAGTGTTTACAGATGACTTTGGTTCTGTCGACTCTGCCGTCTGGAAGAACTTTAAAATGAAAATGGCCAAGTAAAAATTCCGTATCCTTCTCCATGTTTGGTGGATCCGCCAATTACTTTCTTCTCCAGTTCTGCAGCAGACAGCAACAGACTTTTACAATAATAAAATAAATAATAAAACAGGAGTGGTCCGTGGCGTAGTGGGTTGAGCAGGCACCCCATGTACAAGAGGCTATAGTCCTCGCTGCAGCTGGCCCCGGTTTGAGTCCCGAGTTAACGCGATAATAACGCGATAACTTGCCCAGCCCTACTTTATATTACTTTTTTCTACGTATAACCTGAATTTCTTATTAAGTGGGGCTTTTTTTAGATACAGTTTTATACTCTACCCATGCTACTTTATTTTGATCAATTTATTTAATTTGATGGCAGCATCTACATATTGACAAATCTATTTCCCCATAATTTCTTCCAACAACTAAAATAATTCATAGTGAAATAGAAATATAGATCTATATTTAAACAATTTTCATCAAGTTGATTTATTCATCACGATCGTTGTAACTACAACTACATTTATAAAATCAACAAGAGCAAAAACAGCAACATTTCAGGATAAGGTGAAGCAAAACTGACATTTCTCCTAACTTTTCAATATTTATATATGGAAATATTACAAGACTTAACGCAAACTGAAAAAGACCTTTCATATAAGACAAAAAGTCTAACTGAAACTGTTAAACAATGACGCAGGCACAAACAGCACTGTGAGCAGCAGTATTGAGCAGGTAACACGACAGGCTCTTTCAAGAATTCAAGAATTAAAAATTGACAAGAGAAACTGATCATATATCTCACACTCTTCTCCCTGATTTTATATTCCTGCAGCTCCATGCAACTGTCTCTTTTGTCTTTTTTGCCTTTTGCCTTCCTTCCGCTCCTTTTTTTCTTTTTGAGTCTCTCACTCAGTGATGTGCATCAAATTAGGTCCAACAGATCATTGATGCATATGTGTTGTATCTATGTGTACAATCCTCTTACATCTCTTCCCCACAGTGCCTCCTAAAATTTACACGAGTGCACTAGAAAAAGCAATATAACCCTATACTGCATGGTGTTGCCATATGGCAACATATCCTTTTTGGAGGGATTTCTGGAAATTTGAAAATAAATGTGGACTCTGATTAGTCTGAAATCCATTGAAAGCCAATGAAAGCCAATGATAAGCTTTGACAACATCACAGGACATCCCTCTAGCTTTCACAGCCATTCTTTCCCACGCTGGCGATGGCTTCAGTCACTGTCAGAAATGCTCCTGATTTTATGAAGATTATTTCCTGAATGTGACATCATTTCAAAATACAAAAAATATCTGCAAGAAACTGGGGTAAGTTCTAGCCTTTTTATGTAATATGTATATAATATCACAAATTATTTACTTTTTTATTCAGTAAAATAGGTTTGTTGCCATACGGCAACATTGTGCGGTAATGGAACAACATTTGCTAATACTTATGCAGTGTGGTCTGTTGGGAGAGTTTTGAAACGTACATGCTTGAATGCACCTTGCTCATGTATTTTTGCATTTTTATGCATTATTTTGTTTAGAAAATGAACCCAGCAGTTTTTTATGGGAATGTCAGGATAAGAGAGGCCATAACCAGAGTACAGGTGGCAATTCCTGACCCAGAAAGTGAGGATGAGTTAGGGATTAGCAACGAGGAGTTTCAAGTGCAGGCAGATTTAGGCCTAGCTCACTCAGACGATGAAGAGACAGGTATGTACAGTGTCATGTGTCACTCAGGTATATAGAATATGTGTAATGAAAAAGTTTGTATATTGCATCTTAGCAAAAGTGGTGAGCTGATGTCATGCATTTTATGGCATTCCAAAACAAGGCATACAGTACATTGCAACTATGCACACAAACACGTGCATGGCTACACACATACATAGACGTGTGACACACACACACACAGAGAGGGAGAGAGAGAGTTTGTGCACAAACTAAAAATTTCCATCTGTTTATTCCGGTGGTTAAAAGAGCAAGAGGAGGAACCGGTTGCAGTACCCCTTCAAAACATTTCATATTGAGTAGTAGTCTAAAAAGAAAGAAAATGTTCAATGTGCCATTGTTTGGGTCTCTGTACCTTTTTGGCAGTATTACCACTACATACTGCACAGTCATTTGTTTCCTGTTATAATTACATGGTGACGTTTGTGAGTTTTGTTTTTACCATGTGCATTACACTGCCCAAAAGTTATGTATGGCAGAAATGAATTAAATTTATTTTTGTGAATTTATGTATGAAGTCAGTGATTGATATATGAAATAATTTAATCACCACAAGCGACAAATATCACAGTTTCATAAATACAAAAGATCACAAGATGCAGATTAGCAATTTCAATTCAATTCAGTTTTATTCATATCGTGCCAAATTACAACAAATGTCATCTAAAGGCACTTAAACAGTATAGTCCAATTCAAGCCAATTGGAATTCAATTCATTGTAATCATAATTATTTTCAAAATAATAGAAACTCTTTTTCTTGTAAAAAATAAGGATTGATAAATAATCGTCAAACTGAAAACCCAATGGGGACTGCATTGTGGATATTGTCTGGATGGAAGTGTAAGACCAGCCCAATAGCATCGTTTTTTTATTCCTGTCCGAGCTCGTTTAGGGCCACAGGAAGGATTATGCAACAGTTGTTTTTGGTGGAATTTTACTCCTTGAGGCAAATAAAACGATCTTGAAGTGTGAAATCAATGTTAGGCTCCTCCAATGTGTAGATATCACTGCAACAAATCTTCCAATAAAAATCATCATAAAGGAAGTTTGTTCATACCCTTCAATATGTCTATAAGGGGCATCCAGTAAAGTACTGTCCATACTAGCAACCAGTGTTGGTCAAGTTACTTGGAAATACTAATTAGTTACTATAGTTCACACTATAGAGGCTGTCTGAAACTGAAACTGAGCAATCACAATAAACAAAAAGAGATGCATGAATAAAATGTGACTTGAAGCTGTGTTGACCACACTGGTAAAAAGGGAGTACTCACATTGTACTGTTATTCATTGTCAGTCTTATCTTTTTATTTGGAAATGTACTTTATTAATGCTAAATGTAGGGTTGCCTTAGTAGATACAAATTTGTAGCACCATGATATTTACAACCTTTGATATGCCAAACAACTACCACATATCAGTGTTCCTTTTCTCTAATTCATGATTCAGTGTGCATGTCCTGAATATAAAATAAATGGTCAACAAAAAATACTATTAAGCCTTGACAACACACATCAACCGGTAAACCTTGCTTCCTGGACCCTTGGTATATGATGCACAAGATCTTTCTGCTGGTGAGACAGTAGCATTCAGCAGAGGTGAATGATCATGTCTCCTGGCTTTGGTTTCCCTCTCTTACTGGACACACGTAGGTCAATAACTTGATTCCCTTCCTGTGTATGTATACTGGGACAAAATCATTGATCTTTACAGTACGACTGTACCACAGCCACATGTTGCCTTTTGTTTTGTTGCATGTTACCTTTTGTTTTATGTACAGGGTAGCATTCATGTGAGTGATGCATTTTTTTTATTTCTTAACCTAGTCATGTACTTTTCGTGACTAACCCTAACCTAACAAATTGTGAGTAAGAGAAAAGTGAAAGAACTTTTGAAAATATGATGGCAGATGGGGCTTTAATTTGTTATTTTTCCACATCGGTCTGTAATCATCACCCCGTTCTATCTTAGTATGTGAAAAATGTGAATTTTATGACTATTTAAGCAATGCAAAATGAAGGCATGACAACATTTGTAAAAGCAAGATGTAGGGATGTGAAAATTTTGGAGCAATAAATATGTACTTATTCTACAATTTTTGAGCCTTTAATGTGAAATTAATATGTTTTGCGATATAAACCAACATAGCTATTACAGGAATATGGAGTGAGACTTTAGTGCACAACACTACAACTAGGGATGCACCACCTCCGATACCAATACCGATATCGGAGGTTTAGTATCGGCCGATACCAATACAGAAAAACAGCGCAGAATTATGGTAACAAACGATAAGTTTCATTGTGTGGGAAAGACTGGGATCATTCTTTTGTGTAAGGTAACATCAGACTTGACTTAAACATTTCCTTCCTATTTTTTTTTAAAAACAAATAAACAGATATAAATGTACTGAATTACTTATTTATTTAATAATTGTGCACCAGTAAAAAAATTTTAACCATAAAAATATAACAAGTGTAACTGGTTCAGTCAGTGCAATTAGGCATTCAAAATCCAATGTAAAACAACATATTAAATAATAAAGGAGCTGAAATTGAGAAAAAAAACAATAGCTTCACTAGCTTGGTTGGTAGACTTTCAAAATCAATAGCAATCAGCTCTTTACATAGTTTAGTGCAAATGGGAATTAAACATCCATTACAAAAGCATCTGAACAAAACAATAGCTTCTGTACTTGGTAAAAACTAAAAAAAAAAAAAAAAAAATCAGAGGTAAGTTTTATTTTATTTTATTAAATTTAACAAGTGTTTTCACCCCTAGAGGGGGCAGAAGGCCCTTGGATGAATACCAATGCTGGACAGGACAAGGGAAAAAAAACAAAACAACATCGTCAGATATGAATCGGCCCAATCTTGAATTTTCTTCGATATCGGTACTGATATCTGATCCTATATTGGATTGGTGCATCCCTAACTACAACCAACAACTTCACTCTCAAAAATGGTTACCATTTGAAATCACACTACTGAACTGCAGTAAATTAAACATGTCATACCTCACGTTTTGCTTAATGTAGATCTGTGGGACAAACCTGTAAATTGACAGCAGCTAAAAAGCTACAAATCTTCAAACTTGCTCATTAGTCTCTTTTTTTCCATATATATTATGTATTGGCAGTTTAGATAAGTTTGTGCCTAAAGTTCTGTTGAAAGATACATCCATCCATTTTCTATACCCTCTTAATTTAATTTAAGAGGGTCACAGGGGGGCTGGAGTTTATCCGAGCTGTCATTGGGCGAGAGGCGGGGTACACCCTGGACAGGTCGCCAGTCCATCACAGGGCCACACAGAGACAAACGAGACAAACAACCATGCATGCTTCCACTCACCCCTAGGGACAATTTCAGAGACACCAATTAACCTAACGTGCATGTTTTTTGGACAGTGGGAGGAAGCCGGAGTACCCGGAGAGAAACCCACGCATACACGGGGAGAACATGCAAGGCCCCAGCCGGGAATTAAACCTGGAACCCTCTTGCTGTGATGCGACGGTGCTAACCACTGTGCGGCCCCTGCTGAAAGATGAATCTAGTTAAACTTGATGAGGGAATCAATATGAAACCAAATCCATACACACAGTATGTGACAGGGACCACAGTTGCAGTTCAAACCCTTTTTTTCCACTTTTGTTTGTGTGTGTTTTTCACATTTTGGAAAGAAAAACTGTGTAGACAACCAGTCAGAGAGAAATGGATGAAAACGCAAAGAAATAGAGGGCAAGGATGGAAATGAAAGCCCTTCTGTCTGTATCAGTATCACCAGTCTTAACTATCCATCACATGGAGACAACTAACTGTAAAGAGTGCTTATGTGTGTCAAATTATGACCCTGATTGTATATGTACCATTTCTAACCACCATGACCATAAACAAAAATATATAACATTTGAAGACACAGCCAAGATAAAAAGAGGGAGTGTTGGAGAAGAGAGTGATGGATAACAGAGTAAAGAAAGAGCTACGGAAAAAATTCAATTGAGTCAAGGAGGTTGACACCTCAGCAGAATCACAAAGAGAAACAACTCTGGGGAGAAGAACTTAGACAAGATTATGAGAAGGAGGGAAGGAGGAAGGGAGGAGGAGGTAAAAACATGTACAATCCCCAGTTCTCCTCCTTCTAATGAGCATCACAGCTCAACAAACTCATCCCTGTGTTTCGGTTCCAGTTTCTTTTACTGTGCGGGCTGCACAGTAAAAGAGTTACTCCTCCTCCTCCTCTGCAGCAGCAGCAGCAGCAGCAAGACATCCTTGATATGGTAAACAGGAGGTGGCCCAGCACTCCTCACCACCTTCTTTGAAGGCATTTGCACACTAGATTATGTAGTTGATCACTCAAGTTTAGATCTGTTTTAACCCACTTACACACACACTTGATTTTAGTATATTTGATGGTTCTATTTCATTTTTTAAAATAGGATTATTCTTGTTGAAGCCAATTATATGAGTACTGATTGGAGAAGAATAAGTTCAAAGAAGGAAAAAAAAAGAAAAATACAGGATTTTCATAAAGAAGCAATGTCGGGGGCTTGTCAGTATAACAAACTTATATTCTTTCTAAAAAAAAAAAAGAAAGACTATAAGAGAACTTAAAGTCAATCCCTGCAAATAAAGCAACACATTTTGGGTCACTTTTGTGAAAAAAAAAGTCAAAAACTCAATTTAGCTTAAGCTTAAAGCTTTATTTTGGTTTGTTGAGCAACACCTACAAAACCCTCACAAGATGTCAATATGTCCATAAACTGTACTGACAATAACTGTCAGTACAAGATGTATGTCAAACTGGTGTGGTAGGGACGGTTTGGCCTTTCCAATGAGCTTGTGTTGGTGCCACACATGCCTTTCAAGCTGCGCCTTTAGTTGCGAATCGGTGTCATGTGTCAAAATACTGAGGTAGCATGAAGGGTCAAAGTTGATCAGCTCCTAATAAGCCTCTGATACACCAAGGTAATAAGAGAGACAAAACGGGCTATGTGTATAAGTGCAAAAGAGCATTGGAGAACTAGCCTCTCTAAAAAACTATACAGTCGTCACTCAGCTGATTCCAGGATGCTGCTTCAGGTGTGTAAGCCACAATGATGCGGATCTGAATTACCTCTGCCTGGCATGTGTTATATATGAAAAAGGAACAGTAGCCGGTTAAAGAAGAAGCCGCAACCGCTTTTCTGTCCATGCAACTCATGTTTATAAGATTGTTTGGAGGTAGAGGAAGACTGTTGACTCGTTTGCTTTCTATGTATACACATAGTTAACAAGTTAATGCCGTAACCCAAGGTCTCTGAGTAACTTGGTTACAACACAACATACCAACATACTTCTTGCATTCTGTCTAGGGCAGTGGTTCCCAAACCTTTTGTGCCCAAGGCACACCTATTGTGCAAAATAGCCCTTATAACAGGTGTTATCACTCATATCATGTAAAATATCTGTAAATCTGCATAATTATTTATATGAAAGGGGATTCACGTTATGACATTACCCAGGCCTGTAAAACACTACAGACGTTGACAGCAGTTGTCCTGGCAACACAAGCTCTCAGCTGTCAACAAACTTCTCTCGGGGAAAACCCACAAAGAAAGCAGAGACTTGTATGCAACATCCACATGTCTTTAAAAAAGAATTTTACGTTTTCTGAAAAATGGAATAATAGTGAGGGCAAGTGCAATAAAATAGATGTATTAAGGCATGTTCATAACTTTAACAAAATATGAAGAGAAAAAATATAAAAGAATAGGCTACATACAGGAGAATTTCTCAGCAGTCGGTGCCTTACTTACAACAAAAGAGCACATTTTTGTAATCCAAATAAAGTCCATGCTAAAACATTTTTCTACCATTTTTGAGCACTTTATATAATACATTTTGCACGAAGGATTACTATTTTTCAAATGAAAAAGGTCTGGAAAAAAAGGACTCAGCTGATAAACTGAAGGATACTTTGAGCAGCCCCCGTGCATGTGGTGATGTTCACAACCATTCCTGAGTTAAGAATTCAGTTCAGTTAAGAATAAAGTAAACATCTATTTGATTGAAATTGACATGGTGTAAAATTCACTATAATAAAGCTCAAAATTATTTGAATTTTTTTAGCTTTAAGTTGTTTTCGGATGGGTAATATTAGCGCTTCTATGGCGCTGTACTGCGCAGTTTGCTCCCTCTCTGAAATCTTCCCTTTTTTAAAAAAAAACTGAGCATGCTCTGGCTTCCGTCTCCTGCAGACAAGTCTTTAAATATGTTTACATGGACAAATGTATATCGATATATTGATTAGATTCAAACACAAGCAAGCAAACAAAAATTAAAGAAACCTCAGAATATTTAATATATTACATGCTGTAAGCATTAGACTAGAATGAAACTGACAGTTAAATAAAGGACCTGCCAATTAAAACAAAAAATTAAAAAGAAAAACCTTTGCTAACTTTATTCCTAACTAAGCAGAACTAAGTCTTCTCTTGCTGTCTATAAACAAACAGAGTCAACAATCTTTAACTTTTCTAAGGTCCACAAAAAAAAGAAAATCAGTCACTTATCCATTTAGCTTTGCTTCAGCCCTCAGAAACGAATTGCCTTACCTTGATGTGGTTTGAGAATGTCCAGAAAGAACATTAATTTCAATCAGGGAAAAACGGATTAAGTTTCCACTATTTTACTGTTGATCGGATTATCAAAGATTTTCAAAAGCATCCAACCAGCCCTCCAAAACTGATAAAAATGAATTGTGATTGAGTCAGATGATTCAAAGTGGTCCAAGTAAATACTGTTAATGACAACTCATCAGTTCAGTTGCCTCGCCTCTTTGTGTTGAGCAGCTGAAATTCTCGTTAAAGCAGAATGCATTTCACTTACTGCACAAACTATTCAAATTCGTCTAACTAGTTCACAAACTATTTTACCCATGTTTTAAAAATGTATAATTTTCTCAGTCAGATATCAGAAGTGCCTGTCCAGGGTGTACCCCACCTCTCGCCCGATGACCAATGGGATGGGCTCCAGCCCCCCCGCGACCCGACCGACGGATTCAGCGGGTATAGAAAATGGATGGATGGATGGATATCAGAAGTTTTGATATTATGTTCTCTGGACGTAGAGCACATTCAACTTGAAGGAGGAGGTCACTCCTTTATCAAAATGAGCATTTTCTTTCATTTTCATTTCAACTACAACTGCTCATTTTAAAGCCTCCTTTGTTTTAACAGAGGCATGCTGTGTTGTGTGTGTGTGTGTGTGTGTGTGTGTGTGTATGTTGTAATGCTGCAGAAAGTGGATCCATCATTGCCTTCACACTTCACAGCTCAGTCAGCCTCTGGGCATAGCTACACACACGCCCTACAGACAAACACCAGCTGTCAAGTTAATAGAAAATGCGATTTAAAATATGTGAAACTTGTTACTGTCACTGCGGAGCAATAAAACCAGAGCCTCTGGATTCTGTTCCAGAGGAAAGACAATCAAACTCAGGACGCATCAGTTTGACATGCTGAATTATGACATGCTGAACATAATAGTGACCAGGTTGAGTATCAATACATAACTAATCTATGTTAGATAAAGTTTAATGCAAAGTCTTCATAAAATCCTGTGTTTCCAAAATGAAATTCTTAGAGCTACTTGCAGCAGTCTTTAGATTGCTCAGACTCCGGAAAAAATGAATCAGTGTTATTATCCCTCATTACTCAGTTGACCTTAGAGAGAAAGACAAGAGTCAATTCTCGGCAAAAAAACAAATGTTCAACAAATTAAGGAAAAGTAAAAAGTAAAAAAGAACGCAAAATAAATTGAGGAAGGAGGAAAAACAAGGTAATAAAAAACAGCATGAAGAAAAAAGTATAAAAAAGAGGGATGAAAAAGCTCAGAAAAACAGTTGAAGGTGAGGAGAGCAAGAGGCAGGGAAACAGCTGAAGCTAAAATGTGAGGAAGAAGAGGGGAAGAAGAAGAGTAGAGTGTATTTAAATGCAAGTCTGTGTTAATGAGTTTGGTCAGCGTGTGGAACAGTCTTTTAAAGCTGCTATCATTCTCATTAATGTAGTGAATGAGCCGCTGATAGCTGTCATGGACCTCACATTCCAATTAATAACATACAAACCTATAGATGCGTGTGTGCATGCACACACACACACACACGCACGCACGCACACAAACACGCACACGCACACGCACACACACACACACACACACACACACAGTAAATAGAGCACATGAGGTGTCTGTAAAGGATTGCATATGTGTAAGTCGGCACAAAAGTTTCAGAATGTATGTGTATTTGTGTGTGTCTATCAAAAGATGGGGGGTTGAGGTGAAGAGTAGAAAAATTTCAGTGACTGCACTTTGATTTACTGAAAAGACGACTATTCACAAATTCAGCATTTCAGTTTTTTAATGAGTGTTTGCTAAGCTGCTAGATAGAAATGCAAATCCACATCAACGGGCCAAGCAGCTGCACTGAAAAATTTATGGAATCTTCATTTAATTTGGCCAAACAGGAAAACAATATGCAGCCCATAAACATAGAGATGCTTTAGTTTACCAAATCAATTACTTCTTTATTTTACTTCATGTTTAGGTATGGATATTTTATTTTATGAATACTTACTTTTTATCTCTCTTTTTCCTAAAACTACTACTGTAGATGAAATTGCATAGCATTGTTAGGATAATTTAATTATTTGCAGCTTTGTAAGGCAAGGCAAGGCAAGTTTATTTGTATAGCACAATTCAACAACAAGGTGATTCAAAGTGCTTTACAGATACATTAAAACAGTAGAAATAAAAAGCATGATTTAAATTTTAAACAAAAAAGAAAGAAATAAGAACAATAGATAAAATCAGATAAAATCAGTAGTTAAAAATGATTAAGTTTTGAAACTCAAGCTTCAGATTTGTAAATGATTTGCAATGGTAAAAGACATTATAAAGTCTGTCTAATTCTCCATCCTTTCTCCTAGCTTTGTCTTTCATAATATCAAAACCTGATGTGCTTTTTTTATTCTAAGCTCAAATGTTGCAAAGTGTGTTTCAGAAAAATCTTAAGACAGAAAACAGAAAAACTTAGAACAGTTTAACTCAGCCCCTCACAGGAAAACAGCAGCCAACAATTGTTTGTAAATGTCAGAAAATAGAGAAAAAAACTTTTATTTACAGTCCCAGGATCCTAGCTGATTTGCCTGTTGTTTAGAGGTCAGCAACAGGGGAACTAGTCATGTTTTTTCAGTTGTTGATCACATCTTAGAACCCCTAACGATACAAGACATATCTATTAAATAATACGTTATGCTGTTACTTGAATTGTAAGAAGTAAATCTACACTTTATCTAATTTGGTCTTCAGCATTTTCCAACTCGGCCACTACACTGCTGCATTTCACTGATCAAAGCAGAGCAGTGTGTTTTAATTTGCTGTCTAAAGGATTTTTCAACAAAAGTGGTTCCAGTGCTGGTTCAGAGCTAGTACCTAACTTAGAATCAGTTATTTGAGGTTGAAAAAAAAAAAAAAAAAAAAGTAAAAAATAATAATACCGTTACTTTCACCAGTGTTGTGCATGAACATGTTAAAATGATTTCTTGTCATGATTTATTTATTTGTCACGGGCCAATATAACAAATATATAAGTAATGCAAATGCATTGGAGATGAAGAAAATTAAGACATTTTTCAAACTACACAGCAACTTTTCCACGACAGAAAATGACAAAAAGCAGTGTGGAAGTTTCAGAGGACAGCTGTAAAGGAGTAAAAGGGTGACGCCTGCCAGATGAATCTGAAGGACACATGATGTAATGATGTATGATGCACCGCAGAGAGCCAGAGGAACGCCTGTAATGACCATCACTCTGACTAGCACCAACTCTTTGCTTGGCCAGAGCAAAGAACCACTTGCATCGGGTTGGAGCCAGATCAAATAAGATATTGTGATGAATAAAAATCCTTTGCCAGCATAATGTCTAGTCTGCCTAATTCAAGAGAGAACAATAATAATAACTAAAAGTAATGCGCTTCAGAGAACTATCAATCTTAATCTGCACTTGGGAACGCTGATCACAAAGACAAACATCGGTTTAAAACATTGTTTATGAGATACATTGGTGTTAAGACATTGGTTTGTGATCATAAAGATGAAGTGTCTTTGTATTTCGGTCCTCTACAGAAATTCATAACACTATCAGTAATAGAGAGAGCTTCAGATGTTGGAGGAGACATTTAAAGTGATTGAATGAAGTTACTCTTTTGTGACTCTCTCGCATTGGAAAAACAAACCAGTTCTTTGGAGATTCTTTACAGAACTAACTTAGTACTTGCTGTAGCAACAGCCCTGAACTGGAGCCACTTTGGTTGAAAAGTAGTATCAGAAGCTCTTCAAAAGTAGTTTTCTAATAGAATAGACTCACAAATAGTGCCCTTAAGAGTGATTTTGGGAAAAATTACATGGCACCAAAACAGGAAAAAACGGGAGAGTAGTCAAGTATTGACAGTTTTTTCATTGCCAAAAATTCTTCTGACTTCTCACTGCACCTTTAAAAAAAACACATTCGAAAGAATTTTAAAAAAAAAACCCATCTAATTATTTGAATCTATTTATCTTTTAATTATTTAATCTATCTAATACTTCCCTGCTTCAATACTTGGTGTTATGATTGTTGTGCTCTTAGGGTGGCTTTGCTTGCTGGTTTCCTGCATTTTTGTAGCAAAATGGCAAACAAAACATCACCTTATTTAGGTTATCTGTGTTCAAACATATATTTCAACTTCAAAGAAAATGTGACACACCAAGTGCTGACAATTCTTGATCATTCGGTCATTTCCATTGCTATGTTCAATATCAACCCATCTTATATCCTGTGTCTTGTCACAAAGCAGCCACATGCATCAATTGAAAATGAATTCAAATATATCCATAACAAGGCATTTTCATTTCTTTTCTACTTTCCATTCATTTGTTACCTGGTTTAAAGTGATGTATTGCTCCAAAAGGGATTTGCTTCGCAACATTTCTCACTGGACTACTTTGGAAGAAAAAATGTTTACACCATGCGTGGTGATACTATGCACATGTTAAAAGAAGAATAAATAAATAAATGATGTATTTACTTTTTTATTTTTTTATTTTATTCCTTGCACAATAGACTGCCAGGTCTCATGACTGTTAATCTTTATCTACATGCAGATAAGTTTTTAAAAAATAAAATGAAAACATCAGCTGGAGCTCAAAAACACTTATTTTATTCATGAGAAGAGTTGGTATAGTCAGATGCTCTTTACTGAAATACAGGCAAAAACACAGACCTGTCAAGACTCTGTCAAGCATGAAGGATATAATTTACAACATCTTTCTTTCTTTTCCTGCAGCATGTGACTATAAACTACATTACATTTAGACAATAAAACCAAAAACATTTTTTACAAGAAGCAGGTTGTTTATTTTAGTTAAGCTAAATCATCAAATCATCACTGTCTTTGATTAACTGTATTCTGTCAAAGAAAATGAATCTATTAGAAATCTATATGTACTACTTTTTGTGTTCCATGTCATGTAACGCATTTAGATTCAGATTAGGCTCATGAGTAAGTTCAATCAGGAAAATCTGTTTCCTGATCTTTGCTCACTCTCTGGTGTTTAGGGTTTTTTATCCCACAACATTTTGTCAGTTCCATTCTCCCACAATTTAAAACTAAAACTTAAGTCTGTCGTGACAGTGTGCTTGCATGGTGGTGTGGTGATTAGCACTGTTGCTTCATAGCAAGAGGGTTCCCGGCTTGAATTCTGGCTGGGGCCTTTCTGTGTGGAGTTTGCTTGTTCTTCCCGTGTATGCATGGGTTCTCTCCAGGTAAAAAGAAACATGCATGTTAAGTTAACTGGTGACGCTATATTGACCCTAGGAGTGAGTGTGAGCGCGCATGGTTGTTTGTCTCGTTTGTCTCTGTGTGGCCCTGTGATGGACTGGCGACCTGCCCAGGGTGTACCCCGCCTCTCGCTCAATGACAGCTGGGATAAACTCCAGCCCCCCCGCAACCCTGAATTGGATTAAGCGGGCATGGAAAATGAATGGATGTTGGGACAGCTCTGGTCCAATCGCCTTCTTGGCTTCTCCTTTTCAGGTCCTGTCCTTTAAAACTCCCTTCTTTTCTGTTATTCCCCCTTCAAACTGACTGTAGTGCCATTCATCTCTTCTGCATCCTCACCTCATCGTAATACCAGTGGAGCCTGCCTATTACACTAAAGCCCTATTCGGACGGGACTAGTTTAATGGGGGGATCTGGGGTAAAGTAATAATAACCGTGAATTCTAGTCCCGTCCGAACGCACCATGTCAGTAAAGATAGCGGAGTATGTCGGTAAACTTTGCCGAGAATTCTACCTCCTGTGAAACGGTCCGGAGTATCTACCATAGGTAATACTAATCCCGTGCGAATGCGATCTTCGGTAATAAGTACGGAATATGTCGTCACATCCTTTTAAAGAGAGAAACAATTCGGTGTGTCTGTTTGCAAACATGGAGGTTCTGGATGAAGCGCTGCTTGCAAGCACCTGCTTCGACCTGGTCGGCGCCATGTCTGTTTACAGATGGGGTTTACGGAAGTGAAATGAAGACGTGCATAGCATCCAGGATGTGACGGTTGTGCGTAACCAACAACTCCTCCCATGTTAGATGAATAGTACAGGGATTTCTTGTCCCGTCCTAATTGGTCATTTCTTCTACCTGGCGTCGTCTGGTTAACCAACATTATCATACGTCCCCCCATTGAACTAGTCCCGTCCGAATAGGGCTTTAGTCAGCGCCAGCATCTAGACTCCAAGGGGTCCTACTCAATTCTTTTCCTTCATCATCGTCAGCACAATGTGACACTTATTATCATTCCAACTATCTTAGATTTGATAATGTTTTACATTAAAGCTGCGGTCAGCAACTTTTTTTTAGTCATATTAGCTTGAACTGTCATGGGATTCTGGAAGTAGAATATTAAATAGGCTGTTTAGTAAAAATAACGAAATCTGTAGCTCCCTCTGAAGCCTGTAATCATGCTTGCAAAAACCGAGCACTCCCGGCTGTTTTTAACCAATCAAGTTAGGGTGGAGGAATCCTACCTGTCAATCACAGCTTGTGCACACGCTGCTGAGCGTGAGTCTGCCCCAGCTTGTGTGCGCTCAACACTGGTGTGAACTCACGTGCACAACCTCGTCCACAGAGGGGGAGGGGTTTGGGGGGCGATTCGGAGCTTGTTAGAGGTTGGGGGAGGGACCTGAAAGTTGTATCAGTTCGAATTTTCGGACTTTAGACTCGCAATTTTGAAAACCTGCCGACTGCAGCTTTAAACCAGACATATCTGTATTTGGCACAGAAAGACAATACAACAGGTCAGTTGTCCACCATGAATTTCCACCTCTATTCACATTGATCTCTTTTAGAACTTGAAGTGACCCATTCACTCCTCTCTTCCTAAAAATGGTACAGTTGAGCTAGCACAACAAACCAAGCACAAACTACCACCCACCTAACTTGACTGGTAATTTCATTCTAAAATAGTTACATTTCCCTCATCTGCAGTTCAACCTTGGAAATTTATCACGAATTCCAAATCTTTTAGGCAAATCGTATCTCTAGAGAAATGAACAGGCTGGTTATCACCATCCAGAGCTGGGAGTGTGACAAAGAAATCCACGAAAAATCTCAACAGCTCACCGATGCAATTTTTGCAAATCGCAGGTGAATGATGCTCTCTGCTTTAATTTTTGAGCTTATCAGTCCCTACCAGCAGATTACTCGACTTTATATATTTGTAATGTAAGTGCAATGGTGATCAACATTCAAATTATGTAATTCTAAAACATCTGTATTATTTCCAGCATGACACCTGGAAATATATAACATTAAAATTACTGTGTAAATGTTCAGTCCTCACAATTTTAAAGTTATACAGCCTTACACGTGCTTAAACTTTAATTAACTTAAATCTATTCAATTTGTTTACAATCTTAATACGCCTGCTATGCCTCTGGTATTTTTGTTCTTAATCTGCTTGCTTTTTTTAGCTCACTCAGTCAGCATGTGTATATCCCTATCAGCCATTGCTTTTTCCCTTTTTTGTTTGTTTTTCAAAAGGAGCCATACACAAGTCCAAACATGCCACAAGGGGCAATGGGAAAGGTCATCAGTCTAGTCAGTCTGAAGAAAGTCTCACTTGTCTCCAAGCCAGTGGCAAGGTACTGAACCCCATTGTTGCGTATTTTGTGTTCATCAGCGTGTGAGTTTGTGTATAACAAAGAAAAAGCAGTGTGGAGTCTGTAAGACTATACAGACTAAGAAGTGTCATATGAGTAAGCATGATACAACAAAAAAAACACATTGTGTTCAAAACCAGGTATGGTAATAGAGTTGTAATAATGGTAACAATGCATGTAAACAAGTTAGCTTGACAAAAATTTGACAATAAGAGCTTCTCAAAATCCAGCTAACACACCCAGATCATGCAGTTGGGAATCAAATCGCTGTTGCGTTTATACACTTTTTGCATCTTTTTGTGTGCTTTTTGCTTTTATTTTTGTTGTGTGTCATGTCCTGCCATGCACATACTACCTACAGTTTGTAGGACCTGATAAGCATTGGATTAAACTGCAACACAGCAATTACGAGCACCTTTACACAGACTCACAGCATTCCCCCGGAGAGAAGGAGGAATGGCGCAGAGAAAGAAGTCAAAAATGGGGATGTAAAGCGGGACTGCTAGCTCAGCTATGGAAATAACCACACAAACCTCCGCTTCCATCTATCCTTCCTCACAAATGCCAGATCTCACACGAACAAAATAGATGAATTACAATCATGGATCGCCTACAACTGCCTCATCCGTGAGTGTTGTCTGCTGATTGTAACCTGGCTGCATCCGTAAATCCCTGATACTTCTTTGGAGCTAGCAGGACAGACCATGCACCGCTAAGACTGCAACAAAGTGTTGCGTCCATGGGGTTTTACCCATGTTTTTAGTTTTATGTTTTATCATGTTTTAGGTTGTTTCATGTCTTGGTTTTTGAGTTCATGTTTAGTTAGGTTTTGTCATTGTTTTTTCCCTCACTTCCCATATTCAGTTCATTAGTTTCACTCACGTCACCTGCATTCATTGTCCCCAGCTGCACTCATTTGTCAATCACTCCCAGTTCAGTATTTAGTTTCCAGGTTTCCCCTTTCATTTTGTGAAATCCTTTCTCTGTTTTTCATCCCTCATGCCACGCCACGCCACGCCAAAGCTAAGTGCTTTTGTTCATGCCATGTTAAGTAACTTGTTTTTTCTTGTGACAGTTCTATTCAAGTTTTGGTCCCCACAGTCTAGTTTTTTCATCCAGCTGCTCAGCCGCGCCTTTTGTTAAACCCTGTTTTGTGAATAAACCAACTTTGCTTCTCACCTCTGGAGTCCGTGTCCTGCCAACCCGCACCCTGACACAAAGCCTCGGGTAAAGCCTCCGGTGTTTATGTGCTTGAAGACTGTTGCCCAAACAGCAGAATAATAGATAGCCCCTGCTCACCGGACCTAGAGACCATGTCCGTTCAGTGCAGGTCATTCTATCTGCCTCAGGAGCTAACGGTTGTCATAGTTACTGCTGTTTACATTCCACCGGATGCTAATGTTAGCTAGGCATTAAACCATCTTCACCACATGATAAACAAAAAACAGAGGGCCTATCCTGACAAAGCATACTTACGAACTGTACTCCCCAAATTACACCAGCATGTCAAGTGTCCTACCAGAGATAATGAGACACTTGATCGTGTTTATTCCAATCTTAAGCATGGTTATAGAGGGACACCCTCCATCACCTTGGACAATCAGACCATCTCTCTCTGGTCCTCATACCAGCCTACACACTTTTTAGTAGACAAATAAACCTGAAAAAGGTCTTCTTCAGCTACAGGACTGCTTCGCCAGCACAGAGTGGAACAACTTTGAACATCAGGACCTCGAAACACACAGAGACTGTCCTTTTTACATAGTGTGTTCCGTGGAAAATGTGACAGTCAACAAACACAGCCGTGTTTTTCCAAACAGGAAACCCTTGATGACTAGTGAAGTCCAGGCCCTGATCAGAGCTTGTAACAGCCTTCAGGACGAGGGGCAGCTCTCTGTACATCACTGCCAGAGCTTACCTGAGAAGAGGCATCCAACAGACAAAGGAAGCGTATATGAGGAAGATGGAGGGCTATTTGACAGACTACAAAACACGGCAGATGTGGAGGGATATCTAGACCATAAGCAACTACAGAGGCCAGAGCCCCTCATTCTCCTGCAGCTACAGCAGGGCACGGGTGACTACGGACCCATAGCCCTCACATCTGTAGTCATGAAGTGCTTGGAGCGACTGGTTTCTTCCTTCCCTTGATCCCCACCAGTTCGTCTACAGTGCAAAACAGTCCATGGAGGACGCCGTCACCATAAACCTGCACAAAGTGCTGAGTCATCTGGTTAACTACCAAACTGCTCCTCACACAGTGACCACAGTTTGTTAAACTTGGTCCCCACCTCTCCTACACAATCATACTCAGTACTGACTTCCCCCAGGGCTGTGTGCTGAGCCCCCTGCCATACACCCTGTATAACTACGACTGTACTCCATCCAACCAACACCATCATCAAATATGCTAATAATACCAGCGTGGTTGGACTCATCTCAGATGAGGATGAGACAGCATACAGGGCTGAGGTAGAGAAACTGTCCTTCTGGTGCTCAGCAAACAACCTGGTTCTGAATGTCCATGAAACAGAAGGACTTATCGTGGACTTCAGGAAGCACAAGCAATCCTGCTCATCCTCAGGAAGAACAACCTGGACGAGAAGCTGCTGTGGGCCTTCTATCACTCCTCTGTGGAAAGTGTTCTTACATACTGTCTGGGTGTGTGGTTGGCGCCACAGCTGAGGACAGGAAGCCTGTGCAGAGGGTCATCAACACCAACCAAAAAAATCATCCTGTAGGACTAGTCCAGATTCTGCTGCCTCAGGAAAACTAGGGCCATCACAGCAGACCCCTCCCACCCTGCCCATCACTTGTTTGACCGGCTGCCTTCTTGATGGCACTTCAGGTCAATCAAGTCTCACACGTATCACTATGGGCTATGTAAACCTTGCAGACCGAAGTGCAGACCGAGCAGTCCCCTGCTTCCGAGCAGTAAACACCGTAACAGGTACGGCTATCGCTAGGTGGCTGAACGCATTGATATGAAGGGAGGCAAAAATAGCGCCAAGCGATTGTGAGGTCTGACTTTTTCCTGCACAACGATTTTGTGATGCAAATGTATTACTCTTTTGAACGCATATTGTTTTGAGAAGCAAAACACTTTATTTTCGGGACCCTAGCAAACTAGCCGGACTACTTTTGTCAACGCCAAAACGAGGCTGGAACACAGCAGGGGGTAAGTCAATGTTCATAAATGATATTGCTAATATGGGATGTCATACAGCTTCATGTCAAAAGAGGCGAACTATCCCTTTAATATCTAGTATTAACTTGTGGTTGCTCTGCTCTAATAAAATCCTGGTTTTATAACTGCAGTGTTGTCGAACAAATTCTCTATTCAAGTAACTTAAAGACAATATCTATTCAGTCAAGATAGTATGTAAGGGGGCGGTCTGTGGCATAGTGGGTTAAGCAGCCGCCCCATGTACAGCTGCGGTTCGAGTCCCGCACCGGACGGCCCTTTGCTGCATGTCTTCCCCCTCTCTCTGCCCCCTGCTTCCTGTCTCTCTCCAGCTGCCCTATCCATTAAAGGCATAAAAAAATATGTATGAAAAAAAAAAAGATAGCTATGTAAGATTATCTCCCAAAGAAAAAGTTAGAAGCAACAGAAGGTCTTGAACATTTATTTCCACAGTCAACTGTGTCTCATTGTCAGACATGCTTCAACCTTGATTCTGCTCTCTTGTATGTGTACTGGGGCAACAAGAGTAGTTAAATAAATGGCCAAGTTACCAGATACCTTGAGCCTGTGTGGCCCTTTGCCAAGGCTAAGGTACAAAGTACAAAGTACCTTCTGAAAGTTTGCTTGACAACAAACTATATCAACTGGGACCATCACAGAGACCAATAAGCTGATGTACACCACTGCTGTAGTGATCCTAAAGATGCTTGACTACTAGATGAATAACATGAGGAGCAGTAAGAGGCAGTATCCCCCATGGAGACAGAGGTTTGAGGCCAAGATCAAGGCAACACAGAGGCAGGGAAGCTTCTATGAAAGCTTCAGAAAGATGCAATGAGGAGGGAAATCCTTAGGAAATACAACAAATTATCCATACCTGAGGCACTGAAGACTACCAAACAACGACTCAAAGTTCTGGCTACCTGCCTGAGAAGGTACAGTAGAGAAGCTGAAGCCAAGAGAATAAATACAATTTTCTCCACTAAACCATTCAAAGTGTACTCTCAGTGGCAGGGTAACAAGATGAGAAGGGATGAATGAACAATAATGGAAGAGCATATGTGAAAAAGAAGCATTACATAACACCAATGCTTCGTGACTTGTGGGTCTGACCACAACAGTCTACAAGAACAGGAACCAGTGACCATCATGGTGGCAGAAATCCTGGAGAGGGTCTCATGTATAAAGAGTTGAACTGCACCAGAACTTGACATTAAACACACCTATTGGCTAAAGAAACTAACTGCACTCCATGAATACCTATGCCAACTATGCATTGTATAATTAATCTCCTCAAGTAATCTGAGGGGTTTTGATGACTAAAGGGCAAGAGCTCAAACCTAAACTGGACCCTCTCGATCCCAACACCTCAGGAGGCAATGTGGCATGAGCTGTCATTCATTAATAGCTGATACAACTACATGGACAAGGGATTACTTGAGGAAACCGTTGTCAAGTACTACAATACCAGTGACATTTATAAGTGACGAAAAAATTTACAGCACAAAAAAGAAAACTTATCTGGTCTCGGAGGCATTTGAGATGCATGATCACACAGTAGAAACATGTTATGAAGATAATACATTTTTGGAAAAACTGTATACTGTATGCTCTGGACCAAAGACAGGTTGTTATTGGCAACAAGTTCAAAATCCAGGCTCTGGGAAGATATGGAGTGTATCAGCGCCCTTGACAAAGATCATTTAAATTGAGAAAAATACATAGAGATTTCAGAGCAACATAAGCTGCCTTCAAGATGACATTTTATTGGGACGTCTTACTTAAAGATCTGACATTGAGTACTGCGTGTTTGAGATTAGCTAGAGTTGAACTGGATGCTGTGTTCTTGCAAGGGATATGGATCAGATTTCTCTGATTGTCCCTCTCTTCACTCCATCCCTGGACCTCTGGTTGAGATGGTGCTTACCAACACAGAGGCCCTTAGTGTCCTAGACAACAGCATTGACGTTGTTGGAAATAACAGCTGTGGGCACCGATGGCGGTGGCCGAACTAGGGGGACTTTGGTTGGTGGAGTAGGCTGAGGAGGGAGAGGGGCTCGATGCCTCTTTGAGGACAGAATTCTTGATCTTGCCATGTTGAAGCTCCTCCTGTCGATATTTGGGAGAGGTCCACTAATGAATGTTGGTATTGCCACTTTATCAAGACTCTCAAATAGTTTCTCAAAGTCTTTTTTAAGATTTCAGACTGATTCTCTCTGATGTCCACTGCACCAACGTTCACAATCAGCTGTTTCACCCCTTGATGTTTTGCCAGTACCACAGGAAGTAATTTTGTGATCTCAGAGACAGTGGCACTTGGATAGCTGACAGTAACTATTCTGTTTATGTTTATATTAGATATGGCTCCGTCTCCAAGCACAAGAGTATCTTTGACCTTGAAACATGGCACAGTTTTTCTGTCCATCTGCTGCTTTGTACCGTCTCTCTGTCTGTTACACTCAGTCACATTTGGCTCTGATAGTGGTAAAAATCTGTTTGTTAACTTTATTCCGGGTGATGTTACATATCCTCTGTTGATACCAACAGTTTGACGTTTCTTCGGCTTAGCACCAAGTCCATTATAAGTGTCTTTACAAAGTCTTGGAAAAGACACAGTATCATTTAGCTTTAGTTGTAAGTAGCAGTTTTTTCACCCTTTCCTTTGGAAGTAAATATGGCTTCTTACCACTGCATTCCATTTGGAGCATTTCATGAAGTCCCATTTCAGTTTCTAAGGCAAAAATCCTTTCTTTTAGCGCACAAATTTCTTGTTGATATATCCGACAGCTATCACAGGGCATGTTGAAAGGATTGTAGTCACTGGCTCGTCAGATAATTTGTAAAAAGAATAAAAATGATTTAAAAAAGTCTTGGTTCACTTAAAAGAAAAAGAATAAAAAATCATATCCAAGACTTGTGGAAAGAAAAAAATTATTTAAAAGCAAATAAAGCAATAAGCAGGAGGAGGAATCAGAGACACGTCTGCACTGTTCAGAAACAGGAAGCATACAAATAGTTACAAATGGGAGGGAGACAATCATCAAATGCAGTCTAAATCAAGTAGAAACAAACATTGGACCAACTTTCTAATTAATCAATTATCCCTCCTAATTCAGTGGGGTTACATGGAACTGTAAAAAATGGATTAAGGGCTAAATTACAGTAAGACTGAGTTATTAAGTACCTGTAGACACCTTAATCTGACAAGAAATTGGATCAGATTGGGTTACTCACGGTTGGATTAAAACCCCTAGATAACTCGGTTGAAAGTCACACTAAACCTGCATGTAGACGGTGAAGCACGTGCTGAATTGGACTTTGCGTTCATGCTTGAGATTTATTCCCGGGGTCGTGACCCGGAAGTCGAAGGAGACGATATTACTGTTGTTGTCGCCGCCGGCGGAAAGAAACAAACACTGCAATGGAGAATGCGACGTTGTGCATCACGTTTGTGCAATAAGCATGTTTATCAAAATGTAGAGGGACGTAGCTTCATCTTGCTCTTCGTTCGACATCTTTCTCGAATGCCTGAGTTTGTTGTTGTTGTTGTTGGTGGTGAAGAGGTCAACCGGAGTGGCTCTATTAGAAATAGTTGAAATGGGTACAGTACCACCTATTGTACCGAGGTATGACATGCTTTGTGCCAATGATTTGATTCATTCACCGCCATATATCCAAGGATAATTACCCTTGCTCAAATAAGGAGCATAGCCGAACTATAGCTATAATCGAATTAATCTCATCATGTAGACCCACTGAGTGTTTAGTTTTTTTGTTTGTTAAAAAGGGATAGGAAAATAAGTTTTATGACTTTTTTTGATATCACAATTGTTCAACTAGATGAATCAGGTGAACTGAGGACAAGTTTACAGACAAGTTTTTTCTTTTTTGTTGGTTTGACGTGAAAACTACCAGATATTTTAGGAAATTTATTGAGAAGTCTTCATTGTTCTATGAATCATAATTTACAAAAATATCAAATAACTGAGGTGTCCCTTGTTGTCCTCCCCCTCCTCACTGTATAATATAGAATAATCTATTTGTGTTTGAACAAAAGAAGCAGACCATCGTCTTGCTTCAACAACTGTCCCGGAAACTGGACACGCAACAAACACACACAAATTAATTTCTAAATAAATCCTCTTGGGATGGATGCAACAATGAGAACAGCTGCTAATCTAGATGAAACACCACCTGGTTCAACTGCTGGTTATACACTCATGAACAGCAAGATATCAGTTCCTTTAGATCTTTATAGCTATGAAATATACACCTTTTATGCTTTTCATTTCATCTTTTATTTGCCAAATTATCTTTAAAATATCTAACTAAGACATAAATTCAAAAAAGTTTTTAACATTTCCCCACCCTGACTGTTTACAGTCTTACCAGATGTCTTTCTTTCTTTTTTATCCTTCCACAACAGCAAACACTTCCATAGTTTGTTTGTTTATTCCTCCAACCAACTGATTAGGGACTGATAAGGAGCTGAATGCATTTTTTTTTAAATTTCGTTGAACTTTCGTTGAACATTTCATACTGTCCTGTGTATATAAACAGCATTAACCAAAAAAAAAGCCTAGTTTTTTTTTCTAATTTTCCCATGATATCAACTTTCTTTATGAACAACATAAAAATTTGATTTCAAATGTATAAAATGAAACCCAACTACTGTTCCTCTGAGAGGAAATTAAGCTGTGAATGTCACCAGTTTGTCTACGATCTAAATAACAACAACAAAAAACCTGTCCTGTAGTTATTAACTCAATGCACCCTGTCAGCTAATTAAATATCATATGTGATTTTACTGAGGCACAGCTGAACAATACTGAGGCATCTGCCCCAGTGTCTGGTGACCCTTATGGTTTATGCAAACAACATGCTAGTTAGCATGTATAATGTTAATAATGCTCTTAAATTTTTGTTGCAATGAATTATGTGGAAGGTTCTAAAAAAAAAAAAAACATTTGAAATGTTCCTCTCAAAATCATGTAGCTTTATCATTTCACCTTACTCCCTCTCAAAACTCAAAACTTAACGGTGCACACTAATCCTAGTTAATTTGTGACTGGTGTGATTGTACATAACGTAGGAGATGAAACTAAATGGTTTGGGAAAAGGTGAACTTGAAATCATTCTAATCATTTTACCAATCATTGTACTCATCCTCTCGCCTATCCTTCTCAGCCAATAAGATTACTACCAGATACTGAGCATGTGGGAGTGCTAGTAGGGGTCAAAAGAGAAAATGGGAAAAGGTAAAGGTGATGGAGAGGAGAAAGAGGGAGGAATAGTTAGAGTGAGGCAAAAAAAACAGAAGGTGAACAAATTCATATCTGTGTAGAGTCAAAGTGGCCAAAAAGGAAAACTGTGACAAGGCAAAAAGATCAATAGAAAAACCAAAGAAAGAGTTGTACAAAGCAGGAAAGCATAATAAAGCAAAAGGATAGAGGGAGGGTATGTGTATGTTAACCAATCTGAGGTGTACTATAATTGAAGTGTGTGTTTTCAAGGACAGGTAGCTATTGGTCCTGAGGTGAAAAGCTGTCAAGTCAGCAGGTCTGAGCTGATTACATCCTCTACGAGAGGACGGGGTAAGAGAAAGATATAGCAAGAGAGAAAAATAAGAGAAAAGAGTTGAGAAAAAATTAAGTGGGGGCTGAATAAAAAAAATTGAAGCCGTTTTGGTATGTATATGACTCCCCTCAAATGCATACACTTGTATATTCACAGGACAAAATCATAGAAATTTAAAGGCTCGAGGCCCTTGAGGACAGTAACCGTAGTAAAAAGCAATAATTACATGTGCAGGAAAAATAATCATTAGAAATCAAGGGAGGGTACTTTTTTTGCCAACCTGATCATCCATCCATTCATGGATTAATTTGCAGTGGTGCTAACCAACACACAGAATGAACAAAACATTGCTGTCTGCTAGACAACCTGGCAATCTTGAAATTGAAGAAGAAACTAGCTGTATGTGGGAGAAATATGCTGTCAAAGTATCTGTTCTAACCCAAACCAAGATCTTTTCATTGACCTTATCGTGTAGTATTGGCACCTTAATGGGTGAAAGTAACTATATAAATCAGAACAGAGGCAAATAATTGTTCCAAATATGACATGAAAAGCTGTCTTATCTGTAGGTTTTGCTTGAGTCGGGACTTCAATCTTAACTAACTCCAAATCAAGACTTTGAAAATATGAGAAGGCAGTGGGCAATATATCATTGTGGGGATCAGGGACAATCAATCATCTCTATAAATAATGAATGATGTATTGTTGTAGATAACAAAACCAGTGTGTATAATTTAATACCACTTCACGACTGCCATTACAGGTTTAACTGAAAACTTATGGACCACGATGGCTACTAGCCGACTATGTTCCATTAAATTTCTCAGACAAAAAAAAAGAAAGAAAGAAAGAAAGAAAGAAAGAAAGAAAGAAAGAAAGAAAGAAAGAAAGAAAGGGCCCTCAGCATACACACTACCAGAATCTCAGAGTAGATTGCTGCTCATTTTCTGAGAACTTTCAAACCAAATCCTACACCTAAACTTTTTAAACCTAACCTCCTTTAATGATTCATTTTATCAAAACTGTCTGTGAGATATTTGTCACTGCTCTACCTGAACTTAAAGCCTGTAATAATAGTGGATTCCAGTGCTCTTCTCATACTTTTTGGAATATATTGTTTATATTTTAACACAATAGTTCCTTTAATTGTAGCCTAATTAGCTGTTTGACATTCCTATTCTAAGTAAAAGAGCAATTTGATTACTTGCTAAGGTAATTATTCAAATGTGATGATTCCAAACCAGATTATAAAAATGTTTTCTCCTCAGAATTTTGTAGGGGGCTATCCCTGTTTATGTCCACTTAAAGTCCTAATTTTGCTACTACAAAACTGTTATATCAATTCTTAATCACAGACAAAGCCAACCAAATGGCTGCTGTGAGCTTTACTCAAGCATTTAGAATAGTGTGAAGCTTCAAAATACCATCATCGTTCAGCATAAAAGCAGTGTTGTTGTTTTTGTTATTTTAACTAGAGCAAACTATAAATGCAAGTCACATAACTAGAAGGACCTACAAGGGAAACAACAAGTGCTTAGAACAAAAACAGTTTTTATAAATTGCATACAGGGGTGAAAGTGCTTGTACATATTGGCAAAAAAAGCATTATTTTATGTAAAATCAGGAAAACATTACTAACAATATGTTTGGACTACTTTCAAGCCTGATAAAATGCTTTAGCGGTGTGCTGTGCATCATTTACATTTTCATACATTTCTCAATCTGGCACAAAACTAGACACTGTGTTAGAGCAGCATGCAGGAAATTTACACATTGATATCTGGTAACAACATACAAACTGCTCTTGTTGCTCAGGCTCAAATGTCGACCGGAGACATTTTCTATGCATTTCCTTCCGAAAGACGAATGTAAATTCAGTTTGAAAAAGAAAGCAATTTTCATTCAGACATCAACGACAGACACATCAGTGGACAGTTTTTCTTTCCTCAATGATGTTTACATGCAAGTCTGGACAAAACCAATCTGTTGAAATCACAGAGGGAAGCAGGACCAGAAGTCCATGTTTGAAACAACACTGAAAATGTCAGGACTTTTCTTTCTTTCTTACTTTCTTTCTCAAGCTGTTTCCTAACAGTACATCAGGACCCAGCCGTGCTCAAACACTCACAGCTTCACAAAAAACACTAAACCACCAACTTGTTGCCAAAATCTCAGACCAGCCTATAACTCTCTCCTCAGCTTTGTGTCTATTTCTCTCACTTGTCAGACTAGGGCAATGGGACATTGTTGTGATATTTTGCCACTGGGGAGGAAAGGAGTAGGTAAAGAGGGAGGGGTGTTTTAGAAACAATGCCAACTCTGTGTTTTGTGGTTTTTATGTTGTTTCTGAAAGATTGCCAACACTGTCACTACCAGAGCCTCCTTTTCTGCCCCTCCCAGTTTTGCTCACCAAATCTCTTACTCTGTCTTCTCTTAAAGTAGAAGTTCGGCTTTTTTAAACTGGGTCTTATTTCTGGCATAAAATACGTTCACCTACTCACTGATAACAGTTTGGTGAAAGTCTGTGTCCTTCGGATGCTATTTTTTTTAAATATTTTTTGGGGCTTTTTATGCCTTTAATGGACAGGACAGTTCAGGAAGTAGGGAGCAGAGAGAGGGGGAAGACATGCAGCAAAGGGCTGCCTGGTGTGGGATTCAAACCGGGGCCAGCTGCAGCGAGGACTGTAGCCTCTGTACATGGGGCGCCTGCTTAACCCACTACGCCACCGACTGCCCCTTTTGGACGCTATTTGTATCCTTTTGTTGGACTTAGAAAAAATAGTCTTCCTTAGCCTAAACTTTAGCAAATATTATTATCATAAAACAATTGATTCATAATATGTTAACAGTTAACCAATGTCAAAATGATCCAATGAATCTTTGTATAAACCGGAGGGTATTTTACTGTTATCACTTCAGAGGAGAATATCCTGTTTCATTCTAAATGAATAACAGTCTGTAAGAATATTATAGAAACCATTCTAATACAAATTATGTGAGAAAATTTGTTTCCTGTAACACATCATTTTTATGTGATGTAAAAAAAGAAAAAAAGTCAGCTCTTACAAATGAATATCATCATTCTTACTTATAACTATGGGTATGATTCAGTCAAGTTTAAGTGCGAGGACAATTATGTTAAAGAAACACCAAGTTTGGGACAAAAATACACTAACATTAGAAAACATTAGCAGTTATAGTTTCAATAATGAATTAGTGGTTAAGTCTAGGGTGTGATTATCTGAAGCTTTTAAAAAAAGAGAGGATATTTTGTTGCCTGTTGTGAAATGGAGAGGAAAGTGCTTAATTGTTATACTTATTGGCCCATCTTTCCACCCAAACCTCCTCCAACTAACACAGAATATTGTTTTGAGGAATTTCTCTACATACCTAATGCTGCTCTTGTTAGCATAACAATCCCATAAAATAACCAGAGTCCTCTAATTTATTATGGTTTGCCCTTTTAGTCACTTATATCTAGTCTTGCTCTGAAAATCATACAGTTTAGCATTCTTTTAAAAGCCTTCCTTTTTTAATTTAATGTACACCCCTCTTCTGCTGTTCTCTTTCTCACTATTGCTTCTGTCCTCTATTCCATCATGTCACTATCACCATCCTCTTCCAAGCCACTGTAGTGTACTGATAGTGAGAGCACTTGGGCAGTCTGGGATGAAGTCTGTCCTCTTTCTGCTCCTTTTCCTTCTACTCCCACTTCCTATCTCCCCCTCCTCATGGAAATTAATTTGGTCTCTTCTAGATGCCTATCAGAACTGATATGCCCCCAGAAGTAGATCCACGAACAGCAGCTAAGCCAAAATACTGTTGCTGCTTGACAGCGTTTAGAAGAAATGCTACTGGAAGAAGGAGATGGAGACAAACCTTTGTATCTATGGAAGGATGGATAGATGGACTAAGGCAGAATGCAAATAGTGGAAGACTGGGGCATTGGAGGGAGATGGGGATGGATATGACGAGAGAAAGTAATACATTTTTACAGTATATCGCCCAAACAATTCTTTTTTTTTTTTTTTTTTGCTAGACCCCTTCCTCATACATTCCATCCATCCTTCCTACCAGTTATCCATTGCTGTTACTTTATTTCAATGAAAATCTCTGCTCAGAGACTAGAAACCAGCTGCAGAGTAAAAATTCCCCACAACAAAAGATTTGATCACATGTTTACCATCAACGTTTGGGTATCATTACATACTGAATGTATCAGACCAAATATGAAGACTCATTAAGGGGACATGTGATATTGACAAATTTTCTGTCAAATAGTCATTTAATAAAACCAGCTTTGCATTAAACAAGCAAGGGCTTCCCACTTAAGCATCACTGAGTCATATCAGTGAGAGGAGCCCCAACCTGACTTTTCCAATTCACAGCTTCACAATATCAGACCAATTGCAAGCAAGCTACCATAAAATGCCTCAGTATATATGGGACAGTTTGGATGTCAGTATATTGCCTAAGGTTTGAGATCTAAGGACATCCTGCCATGTTGACAGGAAGGACTGGGAGATGGAAGTAACAGTCCTATATTTGCAAAAAAAAAAAAAAACAGCTTTATCTGCTCAGCCATAGCAGCTGCTTAGTAAATGGCTTTCAAAACATGACTTTGAATAAAGTGAGTAGGGGTGGGACGATATGCTTTGGTCACGATTCGATTTGTATCACGATTCTTGATAATTGCGATTCTACAAGTATTGCGATTCGATATAATCAGTAATTGCAATTTTCTTCCTCCTTAAAAAAAACAAGCAAGTTGAATCATACACTTCTAGAATGAATGTCGTTCCCATAAACAATGCACATCAGTCTGTGTCAGTCAGTCCAGCAGCTGACATTTATGTCAACTCAGACAAAAAGAGGTACTTAACATGTACAGCATTTTTTAAAGTTTACAGTTACAAAATGAATTCAAATGTCCACACAGCACAAATGTGGGCTAGTTTCAACATAACTTAATGCAATGAATTGATTAAGTTTTTCTGGACACGGATATGACGTAATATAATCGATTCTGGGGAGAAAAATCGATTTTTAAAATCATCCCATTAAAAATCGCGATATGTACATGAATCGATTTTTTTCGCCCACCCCTAAAAGTGAGTGAATTGTTCAAAACTGTCATTGCTGGTATGTTGGTAGACTCAAGTAGTTAGCCAGATGCCTCATCTATATAGTGACTTTCTTTGTTGCAGCTGGCACGGGTTTGAGTCCCAGTCTGCGGCTGTTTGTAATCTGTCATTCCCCGTCTCTTTTGGCCCACCTGTCTCAAAACTGCTTCATTAAAGGCCACTGGCCCTAAAACAAAAAAAAGAAGACAAGAAAAGGAAAAAAACTGAAGGTTATCCTTTCCTGGTGTACAACTAAGACAGTCTGCCCAAGAAGGACACCAGCAGATAGTTTCATGATAAGCTAATAAAATACACCAGTTTGCATCAGAACCAAGATCAGCACTAGGATCTTTGGAAAATAATCTATTGTTTTGCGGTGTTGAATTGAAGCTACCATCCAGTGACTTTTACGTTTACTAAATTGTTTGAAAAATGAGGACAAGAGTTTCCTCACAAATAGTTTCATCGTTCTCTCATAGTGATCTTAGAGAATTCAAGTTTATAATAAAACATGCACCACCTGATGACCATTACTGATTTAAAAAAAATGCTGCCTCACTGGGCTGTTGGTGCATTTTTTTTTTAAATATTTTCTAACAAGAAAACCATGTAGACTTATGAGATACTCCCAAACTATCCACCAAATTCAACTTAAGAATTAAACTGACTTGAGCGTCTGAGGCTCAGCCCCCTCTGCAGTCAGCAAGAAAGCGTATTAGATCATCTGTATGAGCGGAATCACTGGATTCCCTCCATTTTTGAATTTTAGCATGAGCTGGCAAGCAGAAGAACAGAGGTAATATCGGATAATAATTCTCACACTTGACAGCCTGAATACAACTTCCTCCCATCGGGTCAGGGTTTCCTGCCTCTTCAATTCAGAACAAATGAAAGGCTATAACCTCTCAGAGCAGCATCAGCAAGATAGAGGCCTTGACAGAATTGTTGTGTAATTTCAGCACTATACATTTGACCTCTGACCCCCCCTGCCTACTTTCTGCTCTTTAACAGCCCACATATGCAAATACATGGCTCTTAATATGCTGCCAAGCAATGACCTGATACCTCTGTCTTCAGTCATAGTAAGCAGTGTACTGTGCTCCTTTACAAGCACTATTAAACCCTAACAGATCATTCATACACCGTTCACTCTGGATAGGAGCTTCAGCTGATTCAAAAAAAAAAAAGAAAAAAGAAAGACCTCACAACTAAGAATCACTTTAGTTTTTTCAACCTGGTGTATTTGATGTGCTACAGATACGGGAGGACCCATACATACGATAAATAATTACGACAAATAGTTAACTCCTCCGACAACTTTCTACATAGGCAGTTCCTTTTAAAACTTAGAATATAGAAAGGCAATGTTGCTGGTGTTTTTTTTCTATTACAAAAAAAAACAACAACAATAATAGACAGGTACCATCTTCATCTTTGGTTTCTAATTTGTGCAGCGGCCATATTAACTTTACAACGATATAACTATAACTATCCTACACCAGTCTGTTATAGTTAGAAACCCTGTTGTTGGAAATTATTAAGGTACCAAAAATAAATAACTATCAAAAATAAAACTCCCAAAGCAACAAAAGAAAACAAGACTGAGACAAGAATTACATGATATGTGAAACGACTAATACTAAATAGATTGTGGTCAGAGTAAATTACATAATGGATCAACTTTTGATCAAAATCTAACTGAAATTAGTCATTTCAGAAGTAATGTTTGCAGGCTAATATTCTAAATATCAATAAAATCACACAAGATGAATCACACAAGATTTTCTGGACAATCCATTTTGGTTTATTTCAATATGACCCCACAACTATTCAAAAATAGTTTACACCCAAGTTCAGTTTCAGAAATAGTTCTCTCGCAAAGATACTGAATGATTTCAGACAGCTGAGGTCTAAAGCAAAAGAAATGCTGGCCTAATGTTTTTCCAAACATGCCAGGTGAATCCTTCTGTGTAATAAAGAACAACTGTCTTTTTCTACAGAGAACACATTCATGGTGTGAAAACTTTATGGAAAGGATTTTTGATTCGTCTCATTAAACGTGGTGTTGGCAATCCTCAGAAAGAGTAGCAAAGGTCACAGTGTCAACAACTAAATAGAAAACAAAAATTTTAGAACTCAAAAATACCAGTTGCATGCCTTTGTTCATATGTGGTAGTACATCTTGTGATGATAAATGGAATGTGTCAGATTACTGCTCCAGTCACACTAACATGAAATCATGAGACGTGAGATGATGAACTGAGCAACAGTTTGAGTCTTACCACAATACTGTCAAAGCAGTCGTGAGATAGGTTGTTTTGTTCCTTTAGGTTTTTCTGGGTTCTTAATGTACTGGCACGAACACACATGCAAATGGACATAAATTCTCACACGCACCTGAATGTGTAAATATGTAGCCCAAAAAATATTCAGTTCAAAAAAGCTCTACCTAAAATGTGTTAACTGTCAAAATCAAAATTCATATTTCTGTGAGTAATCACATCTATTCTTGTCAAAATAAATGTTGTTGTTAAACTTGTACTGTAGATGTCTAAATTAAAAAAGAAAACCAACACTTCATCAAACAAGGAAAAAGCGGGAAGGTGACCTCAGCAAGCTGGAAACAAATTACCAAGTGCACCTTCGTCAAATTCTGCCTCTAATGCAAGCCTAATATCTAACTGCACAGGCACAACTCAATATGTGGATAGACCAAATTATCTGTGCAGCAGCTTCCTGCAAAAATACTGCATCATGCTGTCACAATGAAAACATGATCTTTCAGGTTTCAACACTGCATTAAATGCTTCTCCTTTACAAAGGATACATAGTGCTGCAATGAGGTGTTTTCAGCTGGAACACCAGTGACTCTCTGATTAACAAGTCATTGTCACTAAGGTCATCGGCTTTTCCACGGATCAACAGGTGATAAAAAATGTACATTCCCGAAGAGAATATCACCATGTGTCGCATGAAATATGCAAGAGAAAATAGATTAGATCTGTGGTTATCAATCCTTAGGGTCAGTTAAACGGTTGTGAACAGATACACGTTTACACGCAAAACTAGTATGCTGACCCGCACCTTAATTCCACCTTTAAAAAAATCCCAGCCATTCAGTCACCTTTAAGGTAATTCGAGGTTTGCTTAGTTTGATTTGTGGCAGCAAAACCAATGCAAAACCTTCCACATCATAAATGAATTCTTTGGTAACACACTCTCAATGAATAGTGCAAGACCAGTTGTTCTGCCTAATGGCACACATGCAATTGTCTTCGATGAATACAGGTTTTTCCGCGACGCTCAACACGCCTTTGCTTGCTTGAAGCACCAACAAACTGCATTGCTACCTAACATGCACGAGCATGTGCACATAAAAGGTATATAATCAATGACACACAGGCAGGTGAGAAAGGCGAGACGATACCAGTCAAGCAAAGGCAGTCATCTGCTTCCCGAACAATCGGCCAACCGACCTGTTACCCAGCCACATGCCTCCTTGTCTGACACACACACGCGCGCGCACACACACACACACGCACAGACACGGGCGGGCACGCACACCTCGGATCTCCTCTGGAAAGCAGCATTACTTCTGGCATCTCAAAACGCGAAGCCATACAGAACATCCCATCACCAATTGCTCTGCTGGTTCCTTCCAACTTGCTTGACTACATCTGTAAACATGCAGTGAGGGACGATTGTGTAAAGGAACAAAAATTCAAACCCCGTTACCGTTCTCTCCGCGTCGGATCCTGTTGGATGCTTGGCTTGGTGGGCGCCATCTTCCTGCAACAATTATTTGATTTCTTACTTTCTGTTCTTTTCTCTTTTTTCTCTCCTGTTATTTATTTTAACGCTGAGTCGCGGCGGTGCGCTGCGTATGGACAGCAATGCGTCATGGTCGGTGTGTTAAGACAAAGCCATGTCTCTGTGTGTGAAAGGAGTGTGTGCGCGTCTTAGTGTGATTTGCGCGTGCGTGCTGTGCATGCGTTTTCGTGCTTGTGTCTCTTCTGCTACCGCTCAGAAGCGTGGAAACAACGGGTGGTGGAGAAGAAGAAGGCAGGGACAGTGCTGCAGCATCAGATGCCGAGCAGCGGGAGGAAGAACCCGGGATGGATACCTCTCAGATTCCGTTGTCTCTCCTTTCTCCCCGTCTCTCTCCACACACGCACACGGCTTCGGTTTTGGCACTACAGAGGAATTTCCTGCATGTGCTCCAAAGCAAAAAAAAAAAAAAAGGCAAAAAGACGCGTTAGCTATATCTTTATATTCTTGCCGCTGTAGCTGCGCCTCTTTCCCGTGATAATTTCCGCGGTGGAGGGTTTCGAAGCGTGATTTGACTCTTGCTGCTGACGGGAAAGAGAAAGGACACCACACGTCTTCGTTATTTTCTGCAGCTCTGGCACAACAACGCCACTCAGTTGCAGCTGGAATCAGTTTGTGTATGCATTTATATATATATATATATATATATATATATATATATATATATATATATATATATACACACATTTTCTCCTTATTGCTACAGGTTGCAAGGGAAACATCATTCAGGGTGGTGACTATATGATAGACGAATTATTTGGATAATTTCCCTGTCATTTAAACCTGTGCACCTCCCCACACACTCTTCTCCCCTCATCACCTCCTTACCTCGGTGTCATAATATACACCTCATAGCAATTATTCTACTTAAAATGCCAAAATTGATAACTTTATATCCTGTTGCATTGTCGTTTTCACATTTTCACACAAAGATTCTTTTATGTGTGTGTCTCAGAACAAAATGCCCTCAATCTTCACCACAAATAAAATTACATTGTCCACTTTTTTGTATTGTTGGCCGCCCATTTTCCCCAAGGCACATGTTTTCACATTAGCAGTGTCTTGTTATCCCTCAACAAAGACTATCACCTGCTTCCATTTTCTTTTTTTCCGCAGCATTCATTTAAATTCCAACTTTTCAATGTATAATTCATTGTAACCTAATCGTGTGCATTGTGATTAACCCCCAGGTTGCAGCCCTGGAAGCTGAAAACCTTCTCTCTCTATACCAATGACCTGTCAAGGTCAAATGCATCCTGGATATTCTCCCCATAAACAGGAGGTTGCAGGCGCTGCGGTGGAAGACAATAAAGACTGAAGAGAAGAAAGAAACATAACCTCCAGTTGGCGATTGTCAGGAGCTGAACACCCAGTGATCAATATGTATAGTTTCATATTCAGAAAAGCTGCAACGTGCTGTTTCCTTGTCATGTCTGGTGCAGATAGTTACAGCAGGAATTTAGATATATTAAAGTCTAAAACAAATAAATATGAGTTTTCTTATCAAAACTTAGCCTTTAATAATCAGGTTAATTGCTGCGATGATCATCTTTGCCGATTCATCGATGTCTCTTTCAGCACTTTATCAAAGCAAAGACAACATAAGCTTTTTCACCTGATGACAATCCAAAACTATAAAGTCACAGGTTTCAACAACATCACCGAGTCCTGAACTGAGCTCGTGTTTTGGGGGACACATAAATTTAATCTAAGATTCTTTTGAAATATTTTCATTCTTTTTTTAAATCTGTGAAGCAAAGATATTTTGCTCACTCTGTGTGTGTTCTGAAGCAACAGGAGGTCAGCTTGCATCAAAGTGTAATATTATTATTTTTTCAACCTGGTTTTGTGAAACAAGCATTCTTTCCGCATGAGGTTTGACTTGCTCTCTCTCTGCATCTCAGCACTGCTTATTGAGAGCAGTCAAATGGAGGCGACATGGATAATGGAGCGTAATGTATAAACATATTAGCTCCCAGCTGTTTGTTGGGGAAAACATTATATGGAGCCAGGGATATGGGGCAGTTTGACAATGGGGCAATAACGATGCTAGAAATTTAGAGCAAAGATAATTCAACTTTTTGCTGGAAAGTAAACCTTAAGAGAAGATCATTTATACTAGTGAGTCCAGCTGTCCATTCGCATGCTGCAATCAGGGGTCCTGAAAGGATCCTTGAGAATGACAGGCTGCCAGATGATGAGATAGTTAAATTCCAGCAGCATGAATCCCAGAAGATGCCAGACCACTAATCCTTGCCTACATATGGACACAAACATACAGTGCATTACCCAAACTCCTCCCTGCGTGGGTCTGGGGTCTATACATGCCCAGATGCTTTGGTTTAAATAAAAATACGGCCTTTTTTTTTTTTTTCAAAACATCCATTTGTTGCTTAGAGGGCTGAGATGCTCTCAATGCCCTCAGAGAGGCCCCTGCTGGGATTTATGCCCTCATTGCTCCTCATAGTGTTTAGACTTTAAACACACATCGCTCCACTCCATTACAAGACATTTTTTTATGCAATAAGGCAAAAGTGAGGATGTTGGAGGTGTGTTTTGTCTCCTTATTGATCAGAGTGAAGGGGAAATGAATGAATAAAAGAGTAGAGGAAGTAAAATATTGCCGAAAAGATCTTGTTTACAATGAGCTCAAATTTCACAACCAATTGGAAAAGGATTTTTCTTCTGATATAACACATTCCTCTATTCATGAAACAGCCAAACATAAGTCTAGTTTTCCACTGTATTACCTGGATTTCACTTCTCTATTACAGCTTAACTTGGATTTCTATGAAATCAACCTCCTTTTCCACTTCAACGCTGTACCTTCGCTGATAACTGTTCTCACGCACCCTTTCTCATCTTTTTGGAAAAACCTCAAATTTAACAAATAATCTATGAGAGAATCATCTTGTTCTGTATCAAATTCACATGACTTGTTTTCTTATCAGACTTATAGTAATTGAAAAATAAATAGCCTAGCTGGGGAGAAATTGTGAATTTTTGGGGTAATTCATTCAGGCAGAGCAATATCAAATCTATCTACATCCAGTTTTACACGTGTGGCTGAAAGATGGATCTTTATTCTTGGAAATTTGTGTTACCAACCAACCCACTGAGAGGGGTGTCTTTTGTGATACCTAAAGAAAACCCAAAAAAGACTCAATGTCATGCAAAAAAAAAAAAAAAGCCCACTGAGTTGAATATGCCCAACAGATCCTGAATATTAAACTGCTCAGGTTCAGTACAGTTCAGCAAATATAGATTTTTACATAGATTTGAGAGGGATAAGCACATATATCCCAGCTAAATCTCTTATAGGAATAGGCTAACAAAGGCGACAGAAATATCTCTGAAAGTTCTCTCTTTGAAAGTATATAGTGTGAATTTGTGCATTCTTCTAAAATTCAGGCTACTTTTAAATATTTTTTACATCTCTTGACACTGATAATCGGCAAACTCCTGACATACCTTTGCTGGTAGGCGGTGATTCCCTGCGCGCTCTGTGAGGTCCCGTTCGTGGCTCCCGGTAAAGGCACGGGTACCCTTCCCACCGGGGGTCCGGTCACCATCCCACCGCCTACGCTACCGCCTCCTACACCTCCAGCCCCGGCTCCTCCAGCAGCCGAAGCCGTCACCTGGACGCTGAAATCCGGGAAGATCCTGATCATGGTTTGAGCCGTCTGTTTTGACACCCTCCTATGTCACTTTCTCTCAATACAGAAGGTCACTGATTACTGGGTTCCCTTGGATGAAACGAGTTCCTGATTAACCAATTGAATGCAAATAATAACCTTCTTATTTGATCTTTTTATTATTATTAGTTTGTTTGCTTGCTTAACTAACCCTCGGATCTTACTCTTAAACAAATCCGGGTCATGGTTTCGGTGCGCAAAGAGTCACAAATCAAAGACTGCTGCAATTGGAGGGTGTGTTAGGCTACTAAAAAAAAAAAAAATCGTAAATGCTTATTTAAAGAAGAAAAATCTCTTTCCTTCTTTCCCTCTTTATTCTTCAAAGATAACCCCTCTGCTCCAGATCATGGTCCCGGTGTCTCCAGCGCGCGGTGTCTTCCCTCTGTCTTCCTTCCAACTCAGTAACTGATCAGTGGTTCTAAAAAGTGATTATTACACCGATTAAAGGCTCACGCTGAGTGATATCAGTCCTGCTGCCAGCCGGTGCAGGAGCTGTGGATACTCCTCTATTACGCGGACAGCGCTGCCGGTTCTCTCTCCGAGAAAGACATCCCGTTCCCAGCTCTTCTGTAGTGTCAGCCGGCAGCTCAGAGTGTCTGAGGGAACAGAGAACCTGGAGGAGACAACCAGTAAATCAACGCGCAGCTTTCAGCAGCTTGAGCTCCGATGTGACAGTGATGCTATACAGTTCTACAGCGATACAGCAGCAGCTGTGGCAGCGCTGAAGTATGTGTCGGTATGTTGGCAAAGCGCATGCATGTGAGCGTCTGTCTCTGTGCGCCACACAAATACAAAGAGAAAAGGGGAGGGGGGGGGGTCCGCTCAGCGGGACGACATTTACCTTAACGCACCGTATTGCAGCTGTAAACTGGACTTCTATTCTTAAACTGTACCAACAAGAAAAAATGATTTTATGCTGAATATATATATATATATATATATATTTTACTCCTCGCTCGAGGTGCGTGGCAAAGTAGTAAGACTCAACTGCTTCAACTGAATCTAAAAAAAGTTGTGGAAAAAAATCGTTTGAAAAAAAACAAAAAACATTAAGCTTCCAATCCAAAGCTAGAAACTAAACCACATAAGAAAGGCTTCAATCTTGCCCTGTCTTTGAAAGCTGTGTTTAAAAAGAGGGGCAGAAGTCTCGAACGGTACTTCTCTGTACCTAACCCCCCCTCCCCCCCCCCCAAAAAAAAAACAAAAAAAAAAAAAAACATATGCCTTTGGCTCACCAGTCACTGAAATAATTTCAAATCAAAACTTTGTGCTGTGGGATAACAAAAGAAGTGGAAAACAGTGTTTGTGTTTGTCACCCTTCTTTTCAGATGGGTAGAGGTGGCTACACTTTGTGCTGCAAACGTGCACAGGTCCTAATTGTTCTTTGCAGGAAAATGAGTGTTGTGTGCTTTTCATTGGCATTGGTTTGAGAGTGCGTGACGTCTTTTCTCTCTCTTCTGATCCCACCGTAGCTGAAGCTGCTTCTCTGTCCTCTCGCTGAAGTGTGTGATCAGACTCCCGAATAGAGTCGTATTCACAAGCACCACTTTGAGACTGTCTCCTCCCCTTTCTCTCTTTCACTGCTATTCTCCAACCCAAATCCTTTTGCTCTCGCACTCAGTCTGGCAAACTCTCTTCCACAGCGTTCACGGTGCTTATCATTGTCTTTTTTTGTTACTCAGCCACAGTTTGTGTGTCTGACGGGCAAACATTATAATAACAGCTCATGCAATAATATTTGATAGATGGATGTTTACGGAGATAGATCAGGATCATAATGTTTGTTCCTTTGAAAAACATTTTTTTTAAATTGAAGTAATATTAGTCGAAACTGAAAATCAGTTTTTGATCTTGAACTTTGAAAAACAAAAAAGCTGTATTTAAAATAAAAGGAAGAGCACATTTATGCATCATTTCATATTTGAAATTTTCTTCTTTTAGTTTTCAGATTCAAATTTTGTTTTAAGTTCAAAACTTTTTACAAATTCAATTCAATTCAGTTTTATTCATATAACGACAAATCACAACAAATGTCATCTCAAGGCACTTAAATAATACCGTCCATTTTAAGCCAATTAGAGTCCAATTCATTTTAATCACACTCCAATCCAATCAAATTAATTAAATTCAAAATGAGTCCAATTGATACATACAGAGCCAATTCAAAAACAATTTTCTTGCGAAGGAAACCAACGGATTGCACCAAAACATCTCTTCGGTCCAATCTCCAATCCTGAGCGTGCCTGATGAAACTGTGGAAAGGAACGACTCCCTTTTAACAGGAAGAAAACCTCTGGCAGAACCAGACTCAGGAAGGGTGGCCATCCGCCTCAACCAGCTGGGGTTTGGGTGGACGGAAAAGAGGGGACAACAAACACCATAACACCATTCAAAGGATACCTATTCAAACAGGGATAGACAGGGAAACACAAGTTAATGACAACAATAATGCCTTTCATTTGAGAAGTTAAACAAGTGAAAAAGAGAGCAAAGTGAGCAAAGGTGTGACATAAGAGGCCTGCAGCAGCCTAGGCCTATTGCAGCTTAACTATGGGATGTTTCAAGGTCACCTGAGCCATCCCTAACTATAAGCTTTATACTGGCAGCTGGTTCCACAAGAGAGGGGCCTGATAACTGAAGGCTCTGCCTCCTATTCTACTTTTAGAAACTCTGGGAACACAAGTAAACCTGCAGTTTGGGAGCGAAGTGCTCTCTTAGAAAATATCTCAATAATCTTTAAGATATGATGGAGCTCGGTCATTAAGAGCTTTATATGTAAGGAGAAGAATCTTAAAGTGATACTCCGGAGTAAATTCAACCTGGGGTCATTTGAACCGTGACATCCAGCCAAGTAGCCCACCCGCAGTTATTTCGATATTGGCTGAACATCAGCTGAGTTACTGAGTTTTCCCGAATAGTTTAGTACAAGGGTTAATGGATCCTGGTCCGTATCTCCAAAATTACCACACTAAAATCACATGCCATGACACCAAACTTCTACAGTAGTACAAATATGGTCTGTACTCACCAAACGATGCATTTGGAAGTTTGAAAATAGTCCAGGAGATTATTATTATCCACACAAGCCTGATAGCTTTTCTCCTGCTAAAGCTGCGTTGACGTCACTTCCATAGTCTGGACCGCGACGGTAAAAGTCCTCATCGAATATCTCCAAAACCTATGTGAAAGCCTGCATCGGGTGATCTCGCGATATCCTGCCCACAGCATGGCATATATTGCACAACAGTCTTCTTCTTCCGCTGCAGTAGCCCGAAGTAACCGTGTTTGACTATCCTCAGTCACGTCACGTGTAGCCTACACAGTTGTTTCCGTCAACAAAGTTCCAGCCGAGAGTATAAAAAAAAAAAAAAAGCACTGAATTGTGATACAGGCTTATATTTTCAAGGCAACACTTAAAATATATTTCAAATGTTACCTACTACTAATTAGACACGGATTGTAGTTATCAATAGGCTACTGACACTGAATTAACTTTTCCTTGTGCATATTATGAGTTATTCGATGAGGACTTTTACTGTCGCGGTCCAGACTATGGAAGTGACGTCAACGCAGCTTTAGCAGGAGAAAAGCTATCAGGCTTGTGTGGATAATAATAATCTCCTGGACTATTTTCAAACTTCCAAATGCATCGTTTGGTGAGTACAGACCATATTTGTACTACTGTAGAAGTTTGGTGTCATGGCATGTGATTTTAGTGTGGTAATTTTGGAGATACGGACCAGGATCCATTAACCCTTGTACGAAGCTATTCGGGAAAACTCAGTAACTCAGCTTATGTTCAGCCAATATCGAAATAACTGCGGGTGGGCTACTTGGCTGGATATCACGGTTCAAATGACCCCAGGTTGAATTTACTCCGGAGTATCACTTTAAATTCTAAATTTTCTGAATTTAACAGGGAGCCAATGAAGAGAAGCTAAAACTGGAGAAATATGATCTCTCCTGTTAGTTCTCATCAGAACTCTGGCTGCAGCATTTTGGATCAACTGAAGGCTTTTCAGAGAATTTGTGGGACAGCCCAATAATAAAGAATTACAGTAGTCCAATCCTGAAGTAACAAATGCATGGACTAGTTTTTCTGCATCACTCTGAGACAAGATGTTCCTGATTTTAACAATATTACGAAGATGAAAGAAAGCAGTCCTAGAAACCTGTTTTATATTAGTCAAATGATAAGTTCTGGTCAAAAATAACTCCAAGGTTCCTCACTGTAGTACGAGAAGCCAAGAAAATACCATCTAGAGTAACTATATAGCTAGACAATTTCGACAATGGAAATTTATGCCATGCTGTCTAATAATGTTACCTAATAGAAGCATGTATAAAGTAAAAAGAATCAGTTCAAGCACAGAACCCTGGGGAACTCCATGACTTACTCTGGTGTGTGAGGAAGAGTCTTCATTTACAAGAACAAACTGAAATCTATCAGATAAATATGACTTAAACCAGCCTAATGCAGTTCCTTTAATCCCAATAACATGTTCAAGTCTCTGTAATAAAATACTGTGATCGACCGTATCAAATGCAGCACTGAGATCCAACAGGACAAGCACAGACACAAGTCCGCTATCAGAGGCTAAGAGGAGATCATTGGTAACTTTCAGCAGTGCAGTTTCGGTGCTATGATGCACTCTGAATCCTGACTGAAACTCTTCAAACAGATTATTTCTGTGGAAATGATCACAAAGCTGAGCTGCAACTATTGTTTCAAGAACTTCAGACAAAAAGGGGAGATTGGATATAGGTTGATAATTAGCTAACACTTTTGAAAGGAGAGTTTGTTTTTTCAAGTAAAGGTTTAATTACAGCAACCTTAAAAGTCTGAGGTACATATCCTTTAAACAAACACAGATTAATGAAATCCAATATGGAAGTATGGATTAAGGGGCGAACCTCCTTGAACAGTCTGGTTGGGATTGGGTCTAAAATACAAGTTGATGGTTTTGAAGAAACTATTGCTGTCGTTAGATCAGAGAGATCGACTGGACAGAAGCTGTCTAAATATGAGTCAGGTGCTAAAGATACTTCCAAAGCTGCTGTACTTGATGATACATAAGTGATAAAAGTGGGAAGGATTCCATTTATCTTATCTCTGATAGGAACGATCCTACTGGTAAAGAAGCTCTAGAAATCATTACTGCAAATCTATCCCAGACCCACTCCTGGACCCCCTGCAGTTCACTTACAGAGCCAACAGATCTGTAGACGATGCCATCAATAGGAGGGTTTCAGTTACGTCATCACGGGAGCGCGCAAATTTAAGCTGGTGGGCAGGAAGCTTGACTACCATAACAACAACATGGAGATGAGTGAACATTGTAGTGGTTTGGAGCCGGCATATAGGGAAAGGTATTTGGCTTTAGTAGGGAAATACATTGGTCGTGACCCATATTTAATGAAAATGTCTGAATTTTCGCAAGACCGGAACGATTTGCCGAATATAGAGGCTGTTGACATAACGAGCTACCTGGTTCTTCAGACGTCTTACTACACCAAGCAACAGATGAAGGCCTACAAAAGTTTGGAGGCATACAAGTATTACCACAGCGGATAGATCAGCAAACTCGGTGTAAAACGTCTACAGAACGATTGTGTTTTGGTGTTCGCCAGGGTAAGTTTGTTTTCTGTGTTGTTTACGGTGCATTATCCCAATGGAAAATGCAGTGTGTAGTGCAGGGCTGGGCAGTAAAGCAGAACTTAACATGTTGAATGCCAAGCTGTGAATGTTGGCACTCAAATAACAATCAAAAATGTTTATGTTTTGATAAAATGGCGAGATCCAAATATCCAAATGCTGACATTGTGTCTTTGTTAGCCTAATGCACGAGAGAGAGAGAGAGCGAATCTGTTGTCAAGAACTTGGGAGCTAATGTGCGCTGTTAGCACTTAAGCACTTCGTGGATACTACTGAAATGTGAAGATTGTGACGACGTGACAAATTTGTTTTGTTTAGATCAACCACTCTCAGAGATCGTATGAAACACCGATGACAGTGTCTTAGCTCTGTGTTTTGGTAACCCAGCTTGACCGTCGGAGCCCAGTCCACTGACAGTAGCTAACAACGCGCTGGGGCAGCCTTCAAAACAAAGCCCAAACGTAGCCCGTATTACATTACTGTCGATTGGCATTTAACAACATAATACTTTACTGCACTACTACTAAACAGTTAGATTTCGCACATACCTTTGACGAAGTGGTCACCGCAGACACGAGCATTTGCAGATTCAGCTCCTCCAGTCTGTAAACGTAGGTTAGCTATCCACTTTTTGCGGCGTTGTTCTGTGAGTTTTTTCCATTTCTCACCTCTATGGGCGATTACCTTTGGTACTCGATAGTAACCCTTTCCCTTCTCTCGGTTAGACCGATTGCAACATCCAAAAACGGCACAAAACTGAGGCATTTTGGGAAAAAAAGTGGCAGACAAAACACAGTGTTTTCAATGGGCTCCAGCTCAGTTTGCCCACCACTTAGGTTTGCGCGCTTAGAAAATACGGAAGTGACGTCAAGTGAAACCCTCCTATATGCCCCTCCATTTCATCCTCCAGCACCTGGACTCCGCAAGAACCTACGCCAGGAGTTTGTGGACTCCAGCTCTGCCTTCAAAAATATCATCCCGGTTCTTCTTCAGGACAAGCTCTCCCAGCTGAGTGTGCCTGACTCCACCTGCAGGTGGATCACAGACTTCCTGTCTGACAGGAAGCAACACGTGAAACTCGGGAAACATGTCTCTGACTTCAAGACCATCAGCGCCGGCTCCCCTCAAGGCTGTGTTCTTTCTCCTCTGTTACTCTCACTGTACACGAACAGCTGCACCTCCATTCACCACTCCGTCAAGCTCCTGAAGTTTGCGGATGACACAACCCTCATTGAACTCATCTCTGGTGGGGACGAGTCCACCTACAGGGGGTGACAACCTACTGCTCAACACTGTCAAGACAGTGGAAATGGTTCTGGATTTTTGGAAGTGTGGAATCCCATCCAGGACCTGAAGTGGGAGCTGAACAATAGCAAATAAAACAATAAATAAGCAGAGGATGTACTTCCTGAGGTAGTTGAAGAAATTTAACCCGCCAAAGGCGATGATGCTGCACTTCTACTGTGCCATCATCAAGTCCATCCTCACCTCACTCCATCACCGTCTGGTGCGCTGCTGCCAGGGACAAGGCCAGATTGCAGCGTATCATTCACTCTGCTGAGAAGGTGATTGGCTGCAACCTCCCAAGTCTCCAGGCTCTCAACTCCTCCAGGACCCTGAGGCATGCAGGCAAGATTGCAGCTGACCCCTCCCATCCAGGACACAAACTCTTTGACCCACTCCCCTCTGGCAGGACACTGCGGTCCATCAAGACCAAAACCTCCAACACCACAAGAACAGTTTCTTCCCCTCTGCAGCTGGCCTCATAAACAAGACCAGAGACCCCCACTGACACTGACCCCCACCACCCTCTACATGTTACATTAATGTGTACTATCTCCCCCACGGACTGTCTACACAATACACGTACATACTGTTTCCACTGTTCCACTTGTTTCAATTTTTACTTACTGTTCTTATTTATTGTTTTTATTTCATTATCCGGAAAACAAAGCACCAGCACATCACAACAAATTCCTTGTATGTGTAAATCTACTTGGCAATAAAACTGTTTCTGATTCTGATATTTTGTTTGTTCAACTATCTTATGACGCTGCCTTCAACAGTGGCGGTAACTAGGGTGACCAGATGTCCCGCATTGTGCGGGACAGTCACGCATTTTCATTACTTCTCACACGTCCCGCAAATTGATACGTTGTACCGCATTGTTATTGACAGTCAGACTCCAGTTTTGAAATGCGTGTTTTATAATCTGGCATTTATCAAATTGCTGTGTGGAGAAAGCAGTGAGGGCTGTCCTCGGGGGGCGGGGCGGGGCAGACTGTTTGATCATGTCAATCAAACGTGAACGCAGGTTAAGCGCGCGCCCACCGACAAAAAACAATGCAAATCAGGTCAGAAGGGCACCGGCATGCAGCACAAGATATGGTCGGAAAGGAAGGAAAGCACGACTCGTACAACTAAGAAAAGAAAATGCTGCTACAACAAAGACTGGGAAACTATCTACAACTGGGTGAAACCAGTGAAAGGCGAGTCTGGTAAAGTTAGAGAAAATACAGGAAAGTCATACCCTTATTAAAGCACTATAATCGAAAGAACAATTGCAGTCCTGACTGTCTATTCTGTTTAATTGTACACATTCAGCTGGGTTAACTTGAGAGGCACTGTGAAATAGTATGAAAGCTCTATGCTTACTATGTTTTCTTACGTGAGAGAACTTGGGAAAGTTGCATTTAAACAAGAAATATTTGTTAAGTTTTTATTTGCAATCTGTTATGCGCTACTGAATCAACCAGTTGGTAAAGCATAGCAATGTTACAAGATCAGGGGCAGAATAGAGATGTTTATTTCTTTAGAGTTATTTTAGACTACCTCGATGCATTGGTATCCCACATCGTCCCACACAAACATAGTCTTTGTTCCACATCTGGTGAATTGGAATCTGGTCACCCTAGTGGTGACACTTGTGACTCAGTGCTTGTTGCTGACAGCAGCGTGTCTCTGTGGACGGTTGAGGTCCAACAAAAATCCCTGAATGATGATAATGATCATACTGTAACTTATTTGATGGTTAATCAGATGCATATTAAGGCAATCTCTATAAAATGAAGTAACTTGACCATCCCGATCAAATATTGAGAATTCTTTGTTTTTTCATAAAACTGGAGCTGGGTTTGATGTCCAAGAAACAAATGCTTGCAAGGACTACCATTAACATTTTGCTCATATTTTTGGAGGAGCAAATAAAAACAAACATAACTCTGATCTAGCTCCATATATATTTCACTTAATCTCAGTTCCAAATCATACATTGTGTCCACAATTATTTGGCAAGTCATATTTTTGAGGATTATTTGTATTAATTAACAACTACAGTGCTATTGGTCAATCCAAAATGTTAAACTTCAAACATGAATATTCAAGAAAGTAAAAGTGAGGTTTTGTCTTTTTTAGGAGAATATCGTTATGTCCACAATTATTGGGCAACTGTTAGTGTGCATAATTATTACGCACCTTAAAAACACACATTTTCCCCAACTCACTTTCTTATTTTCATCTGTTTATGTGAGAATTATAAACAAAAAACTCAAAAGGTTCAATTAAACATTTCTGTCATTCAAAAAGAAAAAAAAAAAAAAAAATCGGAGACCAACATCGCCACCCTTCTTTTCAATAACAGTTATAAGCATCCATTCATCTGTCAGTTTCTTGATCTGTTGACAATCAACTTTTTGTGCAGCAGCAACCACAGCCTCTCTGTTCAGAGAGGTATACTGTTTTCCTTCACTGTAAATCTAATCTTGAGAAATGCTCACAAGTTCTCAGTTGGATTCAGGTCAGGTGAGGAAGGGGGCTCTGTCATATTTTTTCATCTTTAATGCATTTACTGGCTAGCCACACAATGGAGTACTTGTCCTGGATAAAAATCATTGTCTTTTAGAAATATGCAGACCACTGCTTGAAGAAAGTGTCTTCTAAAAACGGGCAGTAGGTTTGGGAGTTGATTTTGAGTTCATCTTCAACCCGAAAAGGTCCAACCAGCTCATCTTTAATAATACCAGCCCCTACCAGTACCCCCGCTCCACCTTGCTGGCATCTGACTCGAAGCAGAACTCTGTGCCTGTTGCTGATCCAGCCAGGGGCCCATCCATTTGGTCCGTCAAGAGTCACTCTCATTTCATCAGTCCATAAAACCTTTGGAAAATCTGTCTTCAGATATTTCTTGGCCCAGTCTTGAAGCTTCAAGTTCAAGTCAGGTTTCAGCCTTCCTTACCTTGGCCATGTCTCTGAGCCACTGAACATCTTGTACTTCTGGGTACTCCAAGTAGCTTGCAGTTATGGAATATGACAGCACTGGAAGATGATGGGTTCCTGGTAGTCACGCTTGATTCTTCTCAAATCCTTGGCAGTTAATGTGATCACGCCCCAATATCTTAGCAATGTCAAGAGTGCTGCATCCCTCTGAGAAACGTTTTGTATTTTTTGACTTTGATAAGTCAAAAATTAAGTTAAAACTCTTTTTTGGTCCATTTTGCCAAAGGAAAAGAAGCTGCCTAATAATTATGCACACCTTAAAGGAGAAGTTTGTTTTTTTTAAACCTGGACCTTATTTCTGGCATAAAATACATTCATCTACTCACGGATAACAGTTTGGTGAAAGTCAGCGTCCTTTGGACGCTATTTAGATCCACGTATATCCATATAACGGGACTGAATGGGGGCATCGGCCGACTTTCACCAAACTGTGAAAAAAACTTTACTAGAACACAAACTGGCTGTCATCAGAACTCTACATCAATGGGCTGAGAGTGTGCTTACTACAGTTGATGAAAAACAAAAGGAACATCAGCACTCCAAGAAAGCTCTTCAAACTTGTGGACATCCAAACCGGGCCTTTGTCAAATCAGCAAAGACAACTGGACTAAACCACACTGTTAGAGACGCTAAGAAGAACAGCAGCAAACATATTGTAGTTCCATCTGTGGCAGGAGTCTCAGAAAAACTTTTAAAGGATCTTCTTCAAACATGAAATTCCAGTTCACTTCAAACCCAAGAACACCATCAGACAGAGACTAGATCACCCAAAAGACAAAAAGACCCAAACAAGAACTGAGTGGTTTTGTGTATGCAGTGCAGTGCAGCAAAGAGTGTGTCGACCTCTATAAAGGAGACACCAAACAATGGATCCACAAGTACTTGGCAAAGCATAGGAGAGCCACCTCTTGAGGTCAAGACTCAGCAGTGCACCTACATCTCAAGGAAAAGGGACAATCTTTTGAAGACGGTAATGTACACATTCTGGACAGAGAAGACAGATAGTTTGAGAGAGGAGTCAAGGAAGCCATCTATGTTAAACTGGAAAAAACATCCTTGAACAGAGGAGGTAGTCTCAGATATTTCCTTCCCTGCACTTATAATGCAGCATTGTCTCTCTTCCTCTATGAACACAAATCTCTGCCTCTGAGATACATCAGCAGAAATAAAAGTCTGATTTGCATCCTCACATTTTCAGCACAGGGCATTGAACGTCAAATTCTCTGGGTTTTATTGCTCTTCTTTTTTTTAATCATACAGGATGTATTATCAATATTTCAACCTCCTTTGGACCCACCAAAACCCAAAAACGACCCCTCCAGAGACTTTATGCTCCACTTTTAGAGCCCCTTATAACCTACAGTTCTCTTCTGTCTTCTGAAACAAAGCATTGAACTAATAAACTGTCCCAATTGAACTGATTAAATACCAATAAAAACACACTGCTCACTAGTCAGCCAGCCTGCAGTCTAAATTGGATCGCAGCTCTAAGCAGCAGCTCCTAATGAAAACCACTGTTAGCAAGCCTCAATACAGTTTGGCTTTCTCTAGCTCTCTTTCACTCTCGTACTCTGTGTAATGAAATCAAATGAATTGGATTGGAGGTTTCAGGGGAGACATGCTGGACCACACTTACAGAGTTAGGACTGAACAGGAGATGCGTGTGTTGAAGTTTGTGTATGTAAGTTTGATGTGATGTGTGTCTCTGCAATACCACCAATACATTTTGTGTGTCTGCAAGTGAAATATGTGTTTATGTGATGGGTTTTCATGTGTGCTTGCATCAGTATCAGTGTGTTTGTGTGTTTTCATTGCTGGCAGGGTTTGTCTTGACTTTATTTGGGAGCTGTGACCAGGTAAAGTACAGCAGACAGAATCAGGACAGTCAACCTGCTGTTATCCCTTAGGACAACACACATGCACACCCATAACACACTTATACAACACACAAATAGATAGACAAACATCCTTTTCTCCTGCAGCAAAATAAAGTACACGGACAAAGTTTGTTTTTGTTGTTGTTGTGCATTTGGATAAAACTAAAACAGAGTATGAAACTTAATATAAATGCTAAGATCTGTTGAGCATTCTATGGTATCTAAAGCTGTTTTCGCACATGAAAACAAGGGATTTTCAGGAGAAAGTGTAAACAATTTGATGTAGATTTTTTCCGCAGTTTTTGTTCACAGAAGTGCATCACGGCTTTCTGCTAGTGATGCACTCTTATGGCTGGAAATGCGAGGGAGGGGGCTCCGTAGACAGCACAAGAGGTAGCATGTGATGCAGAATGTATGCTGTGGAAATTGCTGTTTTCTTCACAACACACTGAGAATAGCGGATGAATACTATATCTGTATACATACAGAATAGTGGGGAGCATGCAGAAAGCAGCATACAGGTGAATAGAAAGGAGAAACTCTCACCAACACGCACACGCTTACTTGCACAGCACCAGCAAATGCTCTGGAATATTTGCTTATTGTCAGAACGGTGGTGTGGTGGAGGACCCGGATTCAGATATACCAAAGTAAACTTGATTTATTTAAATAATCCAACAAAAGGCAGGGTTATACCAAAAAACCTGACTATGAAAAAACCTGACTATGAAAAAACTTGACAAAGCCTGACTGTCAAGACAAGACAAGACAAGACAAGACAAGACAAGACAAGACAAGACAAGACCCTGGTAAAGCATGGCATCAGTGACAGTGAGGATCTGGCAATGGACATGAACAGACTTGGAGACTAAATACTGAGGAGGGTGATTAGGGATTGAATGCAGCTGAGGGAAGAAACGCAGGTGAAATGAGCGGAGTTGATGGCAGGGCAGGAGAGACTGAGGAAAAAAGTGGCATAACATCGCAAAACTAAAACACAAAACACAGACATGAAAAAAACATAAGACATGACCAAAAATGTAAAACATGACACTTATACGTTCGCACACCGTCTCATCGGCTGATGATTTGGAAATTTTACTTGGGACCTGAGGGGAAGATCTGTGAGAAGTCTTTGTAAGAAGCCTGGCGTGAATGTTACAGACAATTATGTTCACACATGCTGTCACTCCAGAACATCTCTGGAACATTTCAGGATTACGATTTGTATGTGAAAATAACTTGAGTGTGTTTATCTCTCGTATCTCTTGTCAGTATGGACTTACACCCTAAATACATGGTCTGCAGAGGTTGAAAAGAACAAAGTGCAAATACTTTGTACTGTACTTTAGTATAATTGGCAGTTATAGGTACTTTACTTCAGTACTTTCTGACTTTTAACTTTTAGAAGCTACATTATAAGACAACTATATGGTCTCTCTTCCACTGACATTTTCAAAAAATTAATTTTGCTCAGGGGTTAAATTGTGAGAAGGCTCTCTGCATAACTTTATAAATCTTATATTAAAACTTAGCTTAGGCCTAGACATGCAAAGTCAAAATATTCTGTGACAACGTGTTAACAAAAACTCAATACAATTCAGCCCCTGCTCCTTGATAGTCAGCAGACCCATATGTTCTCATGATCACTTTATTTTCCCTAATGATTCACAGTGATTACGTTCCAGAGTGTACAATGCATAAACATTATTCATTAGGTTCGTACATAATATGTAATAGCAACATAATTAAAATAAACAAACAAGAGGAAGATTCAGATGTGATGTTTGTGACAAGAGGAGCTAGTAATGAATGACAGGTGAAAATGAAAAGAGATGACATCTCTTTTCATCTGGGCATGTTATTTCACACCCAGAACCATATTTACAGGTGTCGACTGTAAGGATGATTCTTTTGTCAGTATAGATCGCTTTTAGTATTGTTATGGACTGGGGTTTCTGTTTTGTTTTTGTTTCCATATAGTGTTCGGCTGTGTATATGTTTGGGTTGTTTTCCTTTTTCCTGTCTGTCCTGCAGGGCAGGTGATGGCTCAGGGGCAGGGCTGACCTACTTCCCAGAGGAGCACAACAGATCACACCTGAGTTCTATCAGCAATCATCTCACCACTCCAGAAAAGCCGGGTTCACCTCCACACCACTACCAGATGATTCAGTCACCAAGCCATGGCTACAGCCTCGCTGTCAGCCAGCAGCCCCAAGCCATCGCCGCCTGCACCAGCCCGTTTGAGTGTTTATTCCCCCGTGAGGAAGTCCACCTGGACCCCCCTATACCGCTTCCCCAGCGGCTTCTTGAGTTTTGTTTTTTTGTGAATAAACCTCTGTTTGGAACTGCCACCTGATCTCCTGCCTTTTGGGTCCACCCTGTACATGAAACGTCACAGAATCATCTGGCCAAGATGGACCTGGCGGAGACGGACCACCTCAAGCGAGCACTCGCTTCTCAGGACGTTAAAGAGCCATCATGATGAGACAGCAACTGATTGCACGGCTTTAGTTGCAGTCATCGAGCGCCTGGCCATGGTGCTCGATGACTGCAATGGAATAAAGTGTTTGTTTTTTTTTAAAGCCGTTTTCATATCAAACCATTTCTTCATTATTTTGGTGATATTGTGAACTACAGGTGACACGGAAGTAACAGCACTCGTAATTGCTTCCCATTTCTTCGCTTTAGCAGGTCCCGTAATTTCCACTGCTGACATTGCTAAAATTATTTTCCTTTTTGGATCTCTGAAAGCAGAACTTCAGTCTCAGAGTCCGTAAAGTTGTTCCTTTTTGCGCCTTGATGCCATTCTCATGACTCAACACTTCCTGGCACAGGAGAGAGGAAGCGTAGCCTTATATGGTATTATTATGGGCGTGGAATATGTAAATTTACTATCCTTGTGCAGGAGTGGCATTCATCATTTACGCAGGTCGTTTACACACTTTTCTGAGAGCATTTGTTAATCTGACGTGGTGTGTTCGTACAAGACCTTCGTAAGAAAAAAGTTAGAGAAATTTAGAATAAGAATACGAAAATGTTCTTGCATGAGGCCCAGTGACTCTACTAAGAAATAATGGAATCAAACAAAATACAGTCTTGGCAAAAATAATAAACATATTTGCTTCTATTGAATTGTAGAAGCAAAGAAATTTGTCCTTTACTGCAAATTCTTTTTTTTCATCTTGACCTTTGAAAAGGATGTGAGTTCAGCTGCCTCCAAAATGCTCCAAATAACAGCTGTATGTGGGCTGTCAGTAATTGTAGACAGTAGACCAAACCCTTTTTTACTTTTACTTTCTTCAGTAAAAGAGTTTATAATATAACTTATTGTTTAAAATTTCCCTTCGATGAATTAAGTATTTTTTTTTAATTTGATTGTCATTTCGGCTAACTTGGATGTTGCCACACACACGTTAGTTGAACTGAGAAAGGATTTAAATTTGAATTATGTATTTACAAAATTTTATCAATATTGTACTCATCTCCCATAAGAGCATGGATTGCCATGTTTGATTTAGAAAACCCAACTTAAAATTCCTATTTTATGCAAATAAACACACCACATGTAAGACAAGGACAGGTACTATCAGATGTGTCATTTTGCAGTTTCGTGACATTGTGATGTGTTTCAATCAGAATTTTTGTTAATGGAATAAAGTAAGAATTTAAGTCTTATTCATGTGATATTAAGCCTGATATAGCCTGATATACTCAACATTTCTATTCTAATGATATAGCCTTGAATACCTTGAGTTCACACTTTTATTTGTCAATTATAGCAGTTAAAGGCAAATCAATTTGGCAAATTTAGTTATGGGGTAATGCTGTTCTTGTGTTCAACACAATCAGTCATACAACAATAACATTGAGCATGCCAATTGTCATTTTTAATTTTATGATAAAAGTTTGGTTAAAGTAATACTATGTAACATTTCTACCATAAAACAACAGCTTGAAAAAAATTGTGCGGCTAGAATGAGTTTTAATATTGCGATTGGCCTGTCTCCTATGCCCTTCGGGGGTCTGAGTTGGAAAAACTGTGCTATGTAACTTTGCTGGACCGGCCCGGGAGCTGAGCGGAAGTACTTCGACTTGCTTTCTGGCACACCTACCGCAAAAACAAATAGACCCCACTCACGCTTCCAGGTACATTTGATTACTCTTACCTTCTCGGTCGACATAGCTTGCACCTTCTGACTCCTCGCCGGTTCGTCAACAAACGTGAAAGCGAAAGGGTGTTGTATTTACGACAGTTTAACCGTACATTACCTCCAAGCCTGTAGGGGGAGCTCCATAGTGGGCTTTTTGAGAAGTTACATTGTATTGCTTTAATTAATTTTATAGCAGGCATTTACTTGATGGCAGGTTGAATAAACAATATTATCACAGTAAGCTAGGCTAATATTGCAACATAATTTATTATGTTTCTGTTGAACAGTTGAATACAGTTTATAAAACATGTTGTGCAGCAGAAAAATATAAAATAATAATATAGATATTTCATATTGCTATTAAGTACAATGTTATACCTTCTGGGAATTAATGAGTTTCCCATAATTTCTGTCACATGTTTAGTAGAATTATTTTTTAATCTACTTATTCCATTATGTCTAAATTTCATGATGATGTACACTGGGTTTTTTGATAGCTGGATAGAGTACCTTCTAAAGTAAAAGTAATAAAGACAAAACATGAGAGTAACATGTCAGAGTAATGACAGACAACTAAATACTAGATTAATGCAAATGGAGAAAATCTTGAAAACAATAACTCAAGAACACAAACAAACTAAGCTTAAACAAAAGCCATCCAAGAATAGAGAGCAGCCAAAGAGTAATCTATGACCAAAAAAACAAATCAACACCAGAGAAAAACAAAATCCAAATCCAAAGATCACAAGAAAACTCGATAGAAACTAAACAGATAAACCAAGGCCTGAAAAACAAAACAAAACCACAAACCCTAACAGATGTAGACCTTAATCGAATGCAGAAATTCAATGTTGCATAAAGCTTTAAGGTAAACTTTATCACAGTAAAGCTGACATCTGCACAGATTCAGATGTTGCTATGTAGATGAGCTACAAACATTCACTGGGAAAGTGCACCATCAATTTTAGTTCATGTTACGCTCATTTACATTACACATTTGGCAGACACTTCTAAGTGACTTATAAGTGAGGAACACATTGAGTGGCAATGAAGGGTTCAGTATCTTTTCCTTCGATATGTAGACTGAGGAAGTGGGGATCAAACAAATGATCTTCCAATTGAAAGACAACCACTATACCTCCTCCTAAGCTACAGCTGCCAGTTTGCATACAGCTTATTGACAGCACCACTGAGACACATTAATCAGCATGTCCACTTACTCTTCTTCCCTGTAATAGTTCATATGTGTCTCTATTCATTTACATTATACTGTTGATGAATTCTTATTCCATTTTTACTGCGCTTTTATATCAACTATGTTCATTGTCTCTCACACTAGCATCACCCAAATTTTGGCAAACTTTTTTGCTCTGTGGTACCCCTAACAGTTGTGGTATCTGATGCCACTGTCATATTTCAAATCTTTGTGTGAGTACTGCTCATGTACAACCATAGATATAATTTTTTTTTGTCATGTTGAAGAGTAAGAAAGTTGCCATCAAAATACCACAAAGATGTCAAGCCACCATGAATAAACACCGTGTGGTGGGGGGCTGGAAGCCAAAGTTGTGAACTGCAGTTTCAGACCCAGGAATGTGAAAAACATAGATCAGAATAAGTCAGTAGCTCATAGTTTTAAGGTTCACAAACTTCCCTAGTGTTGATTTAAATGTAATCTGAAAATTCAGAACTAAAATCAAACTTGTATTAGGCGTAATGTAGAAAGAATGCTGATAGAAAGATAACAGGGGGAAAACACTTCTCTGCAGGTAGTGATATATGGCATGTATCATAATTTAAAAAATAAAATAAACTAAAGTAAAAAAATGTAGAGAGAGAGAGAAAGAGAATAAGTTGCGTCTGTGGGGCAATAAAAATCTTCAGGTGCTCATCGGCATCCAAAGTAGCATACTTGAGGTAAAAAGAGAAGGGGTCCGAGGCACTCTGAAGTCCTTTAAAAGTCCTTTATTAAATCATGGACATCCAAACAAGCCGACGCGTATCGGTCCACCCTTCTCTTTTTACCTAACTACTGATTCCTGCTTACATCCCCCTCAGGAGGAGAGCCCCCTCAACCACAAAAACTGTGAAAACATGGCCAGAAGGTGCACTACACCAGCTGCAGGACTGTTTTGAGAGCACAGATTGGAGTGTGTTTGAACACCAGGACTTAGAGGAGTACACCTCATCTGTGCTCTCCTACATCAACTTCTGTGTGGATAGCGTCACTGTTGACAAACGTCTCCGGGTATATTCCAACCAGAAACCCTGGATGACGAAAGAGGTCAAGGCACTGCTGAGGCAACGCGATGATGCCCTCAGGTCGGGAGATGGAGTGCAGTACAGCGCAGCCAGAGCCAACCTGAGGAGAGGCATCAGAGACGCCAAGACAGCCTACAGGAGGAAGGTGGAGGATCACTTCACCGAGAACAACACGCGGCAGGTGTGGCAGGGACTCCAGCACCTCACCCACTTCAAGTCTAGCAGCACCACGACAACAGAGGGCGACGCTAGGCTAGCGGAGGAGCTAAACCACTTCTTCGCACGTTTCGAGGTGGAAGGACATGAAGCAGCCATAGCTCGTCCACTGAACTGCAACAGCTCCAGCCTCATGGTGCAAGAACATGAGGTGAGGTGCACACTGAGGGCAGTGAATCCAAGGAAGGCCGCTGGACCTGATGGAGTGACCGGGAGGGTCCTCAAAGAATGTGCAGACCAGCTGGCCGGGGTCTTCACCAGGATCTTCAATGAGTCACTGTCCCAGTCCTTCATTCCACCATGCCTGAAGTCGGCCACAATCGTCCCGGTGCCTAAGAAGACCACCATCAACAGTCTTAACGACTACAGACCAGTTGCTCTGACACCTGTGGTCATGAAGTGCTTCGAGAAACTGGTCCGACGCCACATCACATCCTGCCTCCCACCCACCTTTGACCCACTTCAGTTTGCATACAGAGCGAACAGATCGACAGAGGATGCTATCTGCACAGTGCTCCACTCCACCATCTCTCATCTGGAACAACAGGGACGCTATGCCAGACTGCTCTTTGTTGACTTTAGCTCTGCCTTTAACACCATACTCCCGGACAGACTGGCAGAAAAACTGCTGGACATCGGACTCCCAGCCACCACCTGCTGCTGGATTACAGACTTCCTCTCCAACCAGGTACAGAGAGTCAGAGTTGGGCCCCATCTCTCAACAGCCCTCAGCCTCAACATCGGCTCCCCACAGGGCTGTGTGCTGAGCCCTCTGCTCTTTACTCTGTACACCCATGACTGTGTCAGCACCCACCCAGACAACATCATTGCCAGATTTGCAGACGACACCACCTTAGTGGGACTAATCTCGGGTGGGGACGAGACTGCCTACAGGGAGGGGGTCCAGAGGCTGGTGGGATGGTGTGCTGACAACAACCTGGTCCTCAACACCTCAAAAACAAAGGAGATGATTGTGGACTACAGAAGGAGGAAGACTGACCTGCAGCCCATCCACATACACGGGGAGTCTGTGGAGAGGGTGCACAACTTCAAGTTCCTGGGTGTGCACATGGACACAGACCTCAAATGGAGCTCCAACACCTCGGCGGTTGTGAAGAAAGCCCAACAGCGGCTCCACTTCCTGAGGATCCTCAAGAGGACCAACTTAAAGAGGGAGCTGCTGACTGTCTTCTACCGCTGCTCCATCGAGAGTGTGCTGACCTACTGTCTATGTGTGTGGTTTTCCAGCTGCACCATGGCACAAAGGAAGACACTGCAGAGGGTCATTAACACGGCCCAGAAAATCATCGGCCACCCCCTTCCCTCCCTACAGGACCTCCACAGCACCCGTTGCCTGAGAAAGGCACGCAGCATCCTGAAAGACAGGTCCCACCCAGGCCATCGGGTGTTCCAGCTACTGCCCTCTGGCAGACGTTTCAGGATGCTCAAAACACGCACTAACAGACTCAGAGATGGCTTCTACAACAGGGCCATAGCTCTGTTAAATGAAAACACATGACACAATCTTCCACAACATCTCTCATGTGCAATAACAGTTGGAATAAGCTCTGGAAATACATGTGCAATATACGGAAAGTGCAATATTCTCTCTCTCATACTGACGCATATGTATCTGTTTACGGTCACTTTTGTGTAAATTAGTATAGTGTCCTTTTTTGTGTGTTTGTCTATTTGATAAGTTACATGTCTTGTTTATTTATTATTTATTCCTTGGCACTGAGGTGAGAGTTTGTAACTTAATTTCGTTGTCTAATGTATATTTTTTTATACTATTTGTGCAATGACAATAAAACTGAACTAACTAAAGTAAAAAAATGTTTGAAATACAGAGACTAAATAAGACCATACAATAAATGTGTACGGGAAAAATGAAGGTACAACTAACTACTGACAGGTAAAGATAAAACTCAAATCTGAAACAGCAAAATGGTTTTGGCGATTATTAAGAAAAAAGGTAAGTAGGTAGGTGAATATGACTGGCAAAAGTCTAGATTCTCAAGGGGATTGGTGGTACTTAACAGGGTAATCCACGGAAGAGCAGGCTGAGCATTCTAATTCCCTTACATGGAACAACTATCCATGGATTTTATGGTCTTGGTGAGACTTCTCCCCAACCTGACTTCATCCAAGGATTTATCCAGAGGTAGAGAAAGGTTGGGGCGATGTCTGAGAAGGAGAGTCTAGGCACAAGGAGGAGTTGAAAAGAAATATCAACCAATTTGACATGAATGTCACAGTTTCATCTCCCTGCCTCTGCTCCACTCCACCAGCCAGCCACTCCTCCCTAATCAGCCCAACTACACTCACCTGCAAGCTGCAGCTCATTCCCAATCAGTCCTGCTTATAAGCCTTTCCAGCACTCTCACCCTTGCCAGATCGTTCTACTGCATCAATGCAAGACTTTCTAGTGGTCATTACCTACCTGATCTTTTATTGCCGTGCCTGCCTGCCTGCCTGCTGTGCCTGCCTACCCGCCCGCTCGAGATACTTCTTCAATTGCAATCTTATCTCATTGTTACACAAAAGGTATCACATGTCATATTAAAGATAAAATAGAATATTTTATTATCAAGGTTCGGAATTACATAGGTGGGGAAAAAAAGAAAAGAAAAGTGAAATATCGTATTGTCGCTGGCTCTAGACACTCGCCTTCCTGTCCTCATGGAAGAAGCCCCATTCCTTGGCATTTGGAGAATTCAGACAGCTCTCACCATAGCTACTGGTTTGTAGGCCGGGCCGCTTGAGTGATTTCTTTTGGTCCTTTTCACTCTATAATATCTGTTATGAGGAGTAACTATGCAGGCAGAAGAGTTGGGACACCAATCGGAAGGTCGTGGTTTGACTCTGGCTTCCCTGGGCTACATGTTGAAGTGTCCTTGGGCAAGAACCTGAACCCCATCCATCGGTGTATGAATCAGTGTGTATTAGAAAGCACATAGTGTGTATAGACGTAGATGTGCTGTATAATAATAATAATAATAATAATACATTTTATTTATAACGCACTTTACATTTACAACAAAATCTCAAAGAGCTACAGTGGGATAAAAGACAAATATTAAAATGAAAAGCAGGGACAGTAAAATGCAAATAAAATACACAAATAAAAGTAGTGAGTCCTTTAAATGCAAAAACGAAATAAAAACAGGACAGAGCATTTAAAGGGAGATCATTAAAACATTGGGTAAAAAGAAAGGTTTTCAGGCCTGTTTTAAAGTGTTTCACGGTCTGTGGAGCCCTCAGATGTGGAGGCAGAGCGTTCCACAGCCGAGGGGCAGCGCAAGAAGAAGCCCGGTCTCCCATGGTGTGGGAGCGAGATCTGGGAGTATGAATAAAGTTGGTGTGGGAGGAACGGAGAGAGCGTGAAGGACAGTGACGGGTGAGAAGGTCTTTTAAGTAAGATGGCGCATTACCATGCAGGCAGTGGAAGGTGAGCAGAGAGATTTTGTAAGCGATCCGGGCAGAGACGGGAAGCCAGTGAAGAGATTGGAGAACGGGGGTGATATATTCATGTTTACGCACTCTCATCAGGATCCTGGCAGCACAGTTCTGAACATACTGTAATCTCTGTATGTCCTTGCCAGGAATCCCAACGAGAAGTGCTTTGCAACAGTCAAGTCTGGAGGAGACAAAGGCATGGACGAGCCTCTCTGCATCAGAAAGAGAGAGTAAGGGCCGGAGTTTTGCAATATTTCGGAGGTGGAAGAATGAAATTTTGCAGATATGCTTAATATGCCTTTCAAATGTGAGCTGTGGATCAAAAATAACACCAAGATTGGTGACCATACTGGAAAGAGAAATGTTCTGGCCAGAGAAGGTAATGTTGAGAATTTTTTGTTGTTGAATTTGATTTAAAGTACCAATTTGAATCATTTGAGTTTTTTAACTGTTACGATGGAGAACATTTTGCTGCATTCATGCCTTTATCTCCTCCAAACAAGCTGTAAGTGTGGAGAGAGAGGATAATTGGCAAGGTGAGGGGGCTGGCAATGATGAAGATGGAATTGGTTGGGTCACAGGCACATTACTACCTAACTTAAAGTGGAATTCACTTTTAGCCATCGTGCACTATTAACATGGATAATGTACTCTTACTTGGTATTTTACTTTTAAAAAAAAAAAAAAAAAAGATTTTGCGTTATTTTGTAAAATTGTATACAATTGCGTCTTGAGCCGTAATTTTCACTACTGTATTGATTGGCTCAACTAACCAGAATGCATTGCGTGTAACCAGGCCATTGCCATACCAACGCGACAAGCCGAAGCAACTTGCAGAGCGGAGAGACAGCGATAGAGAGACAGGTCCCATTCCTGACAACATAGTGACTCCACTTCGGTTTGCTGTGGTTGGCAATGATGACACGAACACCACCAGTTGCTGTCAACTAGAGGAAGGGTAGAACTACTCGAGGACTCGATGTTAGCACCGCTCTATGAGGTGCTGCTAGTAGCTTCTGCTTCGCGTTCAGCCCTCCTCTGCCTCACCTCTTCAGCCGTGTACTCGGGCTCAAAAAGGTACCCCTCCATTTCAACGTGGTGGTCCATTGCTGTTACTATACTATTACTATAGGCCTACTATTACTATTGCTATTATTAGGCATAGGCGACTTGTCGATGTGTGGCGCTGTTCAGCTGCACTGTCAATAAAGAAGAGGCGAGTTGATGACGCGGCGCCAAGTTCCAGGATATTACTTGGTTGTTATAGCAGCTAGAACTACGTGCATGAAGTAGAACTATAACTAATTAGAATTGTTGTAGTTTGTTATTTTTTCTTCCGGTGATTTCATGACGCGTCAAATCACCATTTCTAAAAAATGAAAAGGTTTTATATTTAATATGAAGACATAATACCCAGTGGCAGCACAATTCACTATTATATTATGGTCAAATATAGTGATTGGGCACGATGTTGTTTAAAGGGTGAATTCCACTTTAAGGTAAAGCTGAGTATCATCAGCATAGCAATGAAAAGAGACCCCATAGCTGCTGATAATGCGCCCAAGTGGGACCATATACAGATTAAAATGAAGAGGTCCAAGAACTGATCCTTGGGGCACACCACAGGAGACAGGATGGCTCAGTGATCTGGCACGACCAATGGAGACAAATTCGGATCTGTCCATCAGGTATGATCAGAACCAGTCCAGGGCCGTGCCAGTGAGTCCTGCAAGGTGCTGTAGGCGGTGGAGAAGGATGTGGTGATCTACAGTGTCAAAGGCTGCTGACAAATCAAGAAGGATGAGAAGTGAAGAAGAGCCACGATCAGCAGTCATCAACAGGTCATTTGTGACCCGGACCAAAGCTGTTTCAGTACTATGGGCAGCACGGAAACCAGATTGAAATTTGTCCAGAATTCTATTGTCATGGAGGTGCTCTTGAATGTAAACTGAGACTAATTTCTCCAGAACCTTAGCGAGAAAGGGAAGGTTGGAGATGGGTCTGTAATTTGCTAAGTCCTGGGGGTCTAGGGTAGGTTTTTTAAGGAGGGGTTTATTTATGGCAGATTTCAAAGTGGGGGGAATGTGACCAGATTGAAGGGATGTATTTACTATGGTAGTGATGAGGGGACTGAGAGAGGCAATATGGGCCTTAATCAGGGCTGTTGGGAAGGGTTCAAGGGCACATGTAGAGGGTTTCATGGCCCTGACAGTGGCCTCAACTTCTTTCACACAAACCTCTGGAAACGAGCAAAAGTGGGGAGAGCTCCTGAGCCGTAAATTGGTAGTAGGGCTAAGTGCTGGGGGGAGAGTGGTGAGGGCTGATCTGATTGTCTGGATCTTATTATGGAAAAAAGAAAGACATTTATTGCATAGGTCATTAGTAGGGTCAATGATAGAAGCTGTTCATGGCTGAAGGAGTTGAGTGATGGAGGAAAAGAGTACTTTGGAGTTACAAGGGTTATCTGAGACAACAGATGAATAAAATAGTGATCGGGATTTCTTGAGAGACCTTGCATACATCGTGCGATGCACCTAATAAGCTGGCTTGTGAACTAGTAGACCAGAGGTTAAAAAGCATCTCTCGAGCACTCGACCCGCTGTCTTCATTTTCCTCAGCTCAGGGGTAAACCAGGGGAATGAGTGTGAAAAGGTAACTGTTCTCTCTCTAACAGGAGCATGATGGTCCAAGATGTTAGCGAAGCTGGTGTTATAAAAGTCAACTGCATTAATGGATACAAGAAGGGTGACAGGAATATGAATATTAAGGTTAGTAGCTAGATGTTCAGAGTTGATCTTTTTCAGATTTCTAAAAGAAATCTTCCGCTTTGGATTAGTGGCACGGTCCAGAAAGGGAACCTCCAAATAAACAACTTTGTGATCAGAGACTCCCATGTCATAAACAGAGAGATGTTGCACAGTTAAGGAGTTTGCGATGACTACATCCACAGTGTGTCCACGAGAGTGTGTTGGCAATTTGACATTCCAAGTTCAAACAGTCCAGAAGATGAAGGAATTCAGCTGCTTGATGATTGGTGGGAGTATCAACATGAATCCCCAAGCATGAGTGTGTTGGAATTTGTGGAACAGAACATTGACAGAGTCGTTAGTCCGATTCTTTATATTGGAAGCCCAAGAACCAGTTGGAGCAGTCTTAAGTTAAACAAAGTATTCATTGGAGGTCACAGATCAAGTATCAGCGCTGGACTTGGAGAGAGTTCTCGCATGAAATCCGTCCGACCAAGTCCCGAGATCCGGAAACATTTCATATTCATGGTCACCCTTATCTCAGAGGTTGTACCTACATTTGACGACGCATCATTGAATATTTACTCATGATGTGAGCAGGCCATCCACCGTCTTCGTCATGTTCTTTGGATGTGATAAGCGATGTGTGTGTGTGAGTGTTGTTTCAGGCGTGCATCTACTGCACCAGACCTATCTGTCCTAAGAGACGCTTTATCTGACCCAATTATTTTATCCCGCTACGTCATCTTAAAGTCTTGGACATACATTGCGTTGTATGAGCAGAGTGTAACGTACAAACTAGGAACATAGATTATCTAGAGAACTACAGAATATGAATACATAAAGTCTAAGAATAAAGCCAATTTATAACAGAGTCTCAAACATCTCAGAGAAAAAGGAGGAATGAGGTTTGGGGGGCCTGTAGATGAGGAGCACTGTCATTGAATATGGTGGTTTGGAGCAGAAAGCTAAGCACTCGAAGGAGGACAGCTCAGGCAGAGTAACAGGAGAAAGGTCCAAATGATCTTTAAAAATGACAGCTAAGCCGCCGCCACGACCTGAGCTCCATGTTCTCTGGAGATATTTATGTCCAGGAGGACAGGCCTCATTGAGACTAAAAAAGCTGTTTGGCTGACGCCAGGTCTCTGTAAGGCACATAATATCCAGATCCTTATCCTGGATGTGCTCTTGGAGGAGGCATGCTTTATTGGACAAGGATTGCACATTGAAGAGTTCGATTTTAAGACGAGACTCAGACATGTGTCTTCCAATAGGCCTGGGAAGTTTAAAGTCCACTCCGTGTTTATTATCCGGGGCCCAGTGAGAAGCAGGATCAGCTGTAGTCGCGTGAGGACTACAAGTCCAAAGAGCCGCAGCGCTCTAATGACGTCGACGCCGTGCGCCAGAGCGCCCAGCTAACCAGGTGACCGGCACGGATGACCCAGTCCGATGGATAAAACATTTTCTCCGGGAGCTTCTGTGGACATAGGGAGGTCGTCAAAACAGGCCAAGCCTTTTGATGATGGAGATGTCCAGGGGACCGTCAGATATGTTGCCGTTATTGAGGCTCAACAACTTCGCAGCAGAATAGCTTAGCATCACGCTAGCCGAGGAGGGAGATTCAGCGTCACACAGTGGCACCTGGATGTTGAAGTATAATGTCCCCCAAACGGTTAAACCAATATCCAGGAACGCAGCGAGGTTCAAAGACAGCAGAATGTGTATCGCACACAATAAAAACAAAATGCTGTCATTTAGGCGGACAGGTGCCGGTACGAACGCACCTCCTGACTGAGCCTGGTCTCAAATTGGTCCATCCGGTTTGCCGTTCTCGGCGCAGCCAAGTTACAAAAATCGACTGGTGCACGACAACGCGTTGCGCCGTCTTTTCAAGGCGAGCGCCAGGCCTGAAACGTCATTTTGACGTCAGGGGCCGCCACCACCGTGACAGACGCGGCAACTGTAAATCCGCCTAAAGAAGGAATGCAGCATTTCACTGAAACCTGTCTGCAGAGGCATACACTGGACTCCAACACCCCTCTCCTTGGTCTTCCGACGACAGAGACAGCAGAAAGTGTGACTGGGGAAAAGCAGGAGGTATTGCACTGCCTGTAAAGAACAGATGGTGTAATCCTTGACATGTCACTGTGAAGGAGAGAATCTCTGCCTGGAACACTCAACTGCTAGCAGTGAGTTTCTATCCATGAGAGTTTACCAGGACCAACAGAGGCATTTGTTTGTCCCTGCAGCCATTGGCTTTCTTAATAGTCAGTGATTATTTAGTTTTAAATTCTTTACTGATGTTTTATTATTCTCTTGTTGTTTTTACCCTAACAATTTATCCATATGTTTTTACTACTTCTATTACAAACCTGTATTTGTATTTGCTGTTTTTTTAAATGTATTATTTCATCTAATGTATGGATTTATACATGTGAAATGGCTGTCAGTCACTGCTGCTGAACAATCAGTTGCGCCTAGGGGAACAATAAAGATTAGCTTGAACTAGCTGAATTTTTTTTTTTTTTTGGTGTAATATCTTTTCCCACTGCAGACTCTGCAAATGACATCATCAGCTTCTGCAAGGTTACAAACACATCAGCCCAATACAGGTGATAGCTTGGGATTTCAACAACATATCTCTTTCTGCTTGAGCATTATCATCTCTGCTCCACCAGAGCAAAAAAATGTTGGATTGATGCAGTCATTAGAGGTGCATTCAGCTACTCTGCCTCCATCAGGAAAATCTGATCATAATCTGGTACTTTCACCTTTACCTACTTATGCCTCTTATTTACTCCGTGCTCTGTGACAGTCGGGTAACTTCACACGGAGTTTGCTACTGCTAGTTTTGTGCAACATGGCAGGATATTTATCAGATTTTGAAGATGTGGACGATGACTTTGAGTACGATGGAAGTCCTTACCGGAATGAATGAGCTGTGATGCTGTGGCGCGCGCCGATGAAGTCATCCCACTAGACGCATGTGTAGAAAGCCCCCCCGATAGCCCCGGATAACAACAACACGGCAGCTATGAGCTAACAGTGCAATAGTACATGCTCATTCATTCATTCTTCTTCAAGTATTGGTGAAATAAAGACAGATAATCCCTTATTTAGAGGCTGTATTGTCTATGTCCTGTTCACTATGGATATACGCGGACCTCGAGTAATCTAAATATCTTCCGAAGGACGTCGACTTTCACCGTGTACACCGTGTACAATTCAGCGTGTACTGTTATTCAAAAAGCTGGAGAAAATACAGATGGATGCCTCCACAGCCACTTGGATTTTTGACCATCTGACAAACAGATCAAAGTTTGTGAGAGGGGGAGTTCGTTTTTTTAAACCTGGACCTTATTTCTTGCATAAAATACGTTCATCTATTCACGATAACAGCTTGGTGAAAGTCGGCGTCCTTCGGACGCTAGATAGATCACTTGAGATCCACATATATCCATTTGACATGAGTGAACAGGGCATTGACAATACAGCCTCTAAATAAGGCATTATCTGTCTTTATATGACCTTACTTTAAGACAAATGAATGAATAAACGCGTATTATTGAGCTGTTAGTTCAGAGCTGCCATGTTGTTGTTATTGGGGGTTATCGTGGGACTTTCTACACACTTATCTACTGGGATGATGCCATCGCCGCACGCTGCAGCACAGCTCATTCACTCCGTGCTCTGTGATGGTCGGCTATCTTTACACGTTTGCTACTGCTAGTTTTGTGCAACATGACAGGTTGGAAATACGCAATAACGAACCATGTTACCAACAGCAGCAACAAATTCCATGTAAAGATGCTGCTGCCGCGGAGCGCGTCGATAATGTCATCCCAGTAGATGCGTGCGTAGAAAGCCCCCAATATTCAATTCAATTCAATTCATTTTTATTTATATAGCGCCAAATACAACAAATGTCATCTCAAGGCACTTAGATAGTAAGTCCAATTCAAGCCAATTGGAATTCAATTAATTAATAATAATCATAATTCATAAAATAATCCAATTCGTTCATATAGAGCCAATTCAAAAACAATTTCCTAGCTAAGAAAACCAACAGATTGCACTGAAAACTTTTTGTTTTTTGGTCCAATCTCCCGGCCTGAGCGTGCCTGAGGCGACTCTGGAGAGAAACGACTCCCTTTTAACAGGAAGAAACCTCTGGCAGAACCAGACTCAGGAAGGGTGGCCATCCGCCTCGACCAGCTGGGGTTTGAGAAGACAGAAAGGGGGGGGGGGGGCCACCGCGACGGCGGCACTGTAACACCATTCAAAGGATATCTGTTGGAACAGGGAAACACGAGTTAATGACAACAATAATATCACATATACATAAAGAGAGTAAAGTGAGGAAAGGTGTGTCAGATGAGGCCCCCCAGCAGTCTAGGCCTATAGCAGCTTAACTATGGGATGTTTCAGGATCACCTGAGCCATCCCTAACTATAAGCTTTATCAAAAAGGAAAGTTTTAAGCCTGGAAAGGATGTCTGCTTCCCGGACATTTACTGACAGCTTATTCCACAATAGAGGGGCCTGATAACTGAAGGCTCTGCCTCCCATTCTACTTTTAGAAACTCTGGGAACCTCAAGTAAACCTGCAGTTTGGGAACGAAGTGCTCTGTTAGGAAAATATCTTACAATGAGATCTTTAAGATATGATGGAGCTCGGTCATTAAGAGCTTTATATGTAAGGAGAAGAATCTTAAATTCTATTCTGAATTTAACAGGGAGCCAATGAAGAGAAGCTAAAACTGGAGAAATATGATCTCTGCTGTTAGTTCTCATCAGAACTCTGGCTGCAGCATTTTGGATCAACTGAAGGCTTTTCAGAGAATATGTGGGACAGCCCAATAATAAAGAATTACAGTAGTCCAATCTTGAAGTAACAAATGCATGAATTAGTTTTTCTGCATCACTCTGAGACAAGATGTTCCTGATTTTAACAATATTACGAAGGTGAAAGAAGGAAGTCCTAGAAACCTGTTTTATATGCGAGTCATATGATAAGTTCTGGTCAAAAATAACTCCAAGGTTCCTCACTGTAGAACTACAAGGCCAAGGAAATACCATCTAGAGTAACTATATAGCTAGACAATTTCTCCCTGAAACGCTCAGGTCCAAAGATAACGACTTCAGTTTTGTCTGAATTTAGCAGCAGACAGTTCTGAGTCATCCAGGTCTTTATGTCTTTAAGACATGCTTGTAGTCTGACCAACCTATTGGGTTCATCTGGTTTTATAGATAAGTACAGCTGAGTATCATCAGCATAGCAATGGAAATTTATGCCAAGCTGTCTAATAATGTTACCTAATGGAAGCATGTATAAAGTAAAAAGAATCGGTCCAAGCACAGAACCCTGGGGAACTCCATGACTTACTCTGGTGTGTGAGGAAGATTCTTCATTTACAAGAACAAACTGAAATCTATCAGATAAATATGATTTAAACCAGCCTAATGCAGTTCCTTTAATCCCAATAACATGTTCAAGTCTGTGTAATAAGATACTGTGATCGACCGTATCAAATGCAGCACTGAAAACAATAAGCCCCGATAGCCCCCAATAACAACAACTCAGCTGTCTCTCCTCATTCCCAGGTCTCACTGTAAACACTGCTTTAAAAGAAAGGAAATCAACCCGCTTTGTAAAGTGCACGGTGGTAGAAAAGCAGCAGTCTCTGTTGCCGAGTGTCCTGGGAATGAGCCTGTCTCACAGCTAATTGTAAAAACATCCATCCATTGGCATCCGCTTATACAAGGTTTGGTTGTGGATGCAACAGGTTTCCGGAGAGAAACCCAGACATCCCTCTCCCCAGCGACACTCTCCAGCTCGTCCTGGAGGATCTCGAGGTGTTCCCTGGCTCGATGGAATATATAATCCCTTGTGAGTTCTGGGTCTGCCCTGGGCCTCCACCCAGTGTGACATGCCTGGAAAATCTCCAAATGGAGGTGATCAGGAGGCATCCTAACTTGATGCCCGAACCACCTTTCGAAGTGGAGGACCAGCTCTACTACGAGTTCCCTCCGGATGGACACAGTATCTTAAAGTCCGAGTCCAGCCACCCTCTGAAGGAACCCATTTCAGCTATTTGTATCCACTATCTCGTTGTTTCCGTCATTACCCAGATCTCGTGACCATAGGTGAGGGTTGGGACAAAGAATGACTAGTAAATCAGAAGCTTCACCTTCTGGCTCAGCTTCCTCTTCACCACAATGGACTGAAGCAGCGCCCTGATTACAGCTGATGAAGCCTCGATCCATCTGTCCATCTGTTACTCCAACTTGCCGTCACTCATGAACAAGATACTCAGATACTTCAACTCCTCCATCTGAGGCAGAGACTAATCCCCAACCTGGAGATAACATTCTACCATTTTCCAGTTGAGAACCATGGCCTCGGATTTGCAATTGACTTTCATCGGCTACTTCACACTCAGCTGTGAAACGCTCCAGTGTGCACCGAAGGTTTTGGCTTGAAGAAGCCAACAGAAAGACATCATTTCTGACCCTGAGGTTCCCAAACCAGACAACCTCCTCTCCACGACTACGAGACCCCTAATATGGCCATTCTGGCCATCCCTAATATATAAGACGAGATCCCGTCCATGAAAATCCCAAATCGGGTGACAAGGGTCAGCCTTGGCGAAGTACAACGGGCACTGTAAACGAATACGACTAAGTGCAAACCTCTTGCTGTGAGGCGATGGTCCAACCCACCACACCACCGTGCAGCCCTCCTCAGTAACTCTGCAAGGGTAAAAATCTGGTCCACCATTCCACGACCTGAGCGAAAACTATGCTGCTCTTCCTGAATCCAAGGTTTGACAATCAGAGCCTCCTCTTCAACAAGGGGAATCACCACCCGAGTCTGCAACTCCACAGGTGTATACATAATGGTAGCTTATAACAATTGATGAAAAACAAAATAAAAATAAAATGGAAAATAGTGCAACATTATGATTTTCCTTTTGGAATAAATATTTTTTTGTTTAATTTCATTGCATTTGAGAGGAAACTGGAGAAGTTTTACTTGGTGTGCTAATTTTTGAGCTTTGGTGATATAGAAATAGTTTTCTTCTCAGTAACATTTTCTCATTTTTATGATTTTGTTTTGACTGAAAGCATATCCACTTCAACCTCAAGGCATTTGCTCAGTCAGTGTTAGGGTTAATGTGTTTGAGTTAGTAATATAAATGCCTTGGAATTATAATTTTGATAGTAGGAAGTGTTCCATTTGGTAATCCCAATCAATAGTGATGTGAAATTGCAACATCTTAAATTGTTTTCTTCATGACATTAGCATAATTTAATCATGAGACCAATGTCAGACAGTGAGACAGACAGGTAGCTTTGCCAGCCAATCAGAGAGACACACAATCACAGTCATACATCCTTCCATCTGAAAATGAAAGCTAAATCTCTTTCCCCCTGTAATCTAACTAATAATGTTACCCTCTTAATTTTTTTTACTCTCTCAGCATTGATGGATGGGGTCAGGCTGCAGATCCTCCAGTTTAGGTCAAAGGTCAAACTGGAGCCCCGGCTCTCTGCTCGCCAAGTCTAATGGGAGTTGATATATTAGGCCTAAACGCCTGCAGACGATCCCGACGCTGCAGCATAGATGATGAATTAACTGCTACGAGGAATTACAGATAGAGCATTTTGAAGAGACACACACAAAAAGTTTCCATCCCTCTGTGGACTCATCTACACACCTCCACATGCAAATGATTGATAATAGACATCAATGACATTATCTTCTCTTTTACCTCACTAATACCAACACACACGTTTTCACACGTGGAAATGATTGATTGAGGTCTCCAGCTGAAGCTGACATATTCATAGTTTTTTTTTTGTACCACTGTGAGTGGCTGTTGGTCTCTCAAATATTTATATCAAATAGTTTTTTAAATGTATTTCGACGACTAATGTGAAATTGTAAGCGGGCCAAAACTCTATGAATCCATTTCAAGAACAAACAAATAAACATACAATAACACTCACACAGCTACAGTCAGGTTCTCATGAGGCTTTAATCCATCATTATCTAATGTGACATATATCTGTGATTTTACCCTTTAGGCCTGGAGTCACACCATTTTCTCTTTAATCTTTTGATATATATTCTAAAATATTGATAAAAATACGGACAAAGTCAACAATTTACAATAAAATTATTATTATTATAAAAATAAACCCTTTAAATATCAGAGATGATGAGGCTGAGATGATTGTGTTCATTCTGAGATCCATGAAAAAGTCTTCTGTAAGGGCTAAGTAATAAGTCATATTTAAGCATTTGGATAAATGACCCATCTGAAGGATTTGTTGTAAAATACACAAGCTGGCCAACAAAACACAGACCTGATTGTTGTAATTATAGAGTAATATACTGACGACATTAGCACACCTCCACCAATGGGCAACTACAGCCCCGACCAATGGTCAGATGTTCATGTTTGTCATGGTAACACAAATGTCTGTTGCTGGTAGACCATGTGGAAACAATATATTCAATTTTGTCAATCCACATACAAATTCTATCAAACACAAAAAGGGGAAATTCATGAACCTTCCCACTGTGTGGAGCCTACTGAGTGAAATCTCAACATTGCTTTGCAGCTTGTTGAAACATTGATGGATCACTTTGATTGTGTTGAACAAACCCTTGAAGACTTTTGTGTATTATATGCAACCCATAAAGCAGAATCAACTTATAAGCAAATTCATTTACAAGCTATTCTTCCATTTTCTCCTCTGTCCCCAGACTAAAGTCCATTGTAGTGCAACTGATGAAGGAATGCTTTTGCTCATCAGGGAGAAGAAAAGAAGAAAATGAATGAGGGATTGCAGAGGCTTTCTACAAGAAAACCATTACAGTAAGGAAATACTCAAGAACATGCTTCCCTCTATGTATGTGTATGTGTGTGTTTGAACACGTCCCATTTTCATTCAAAACCAATGCAAATGGATTAAAACCCCACAAACAACCTACAGCATTCCCATAACACAAATACTTTTACATTTTAACCTTCATCTAGAGTGGTTCTCATACAGCAACAGCATCCTGCAGGAAAGTGATACTTTACTGAGAACTAAGTGTACAAATGTTTTGCTCAACGTCAAATGCATGAAGACAAAGCCCTCTGTGTCTTGGCTATTCAAAACTCAAACTACTAAGTACATATTTACCTTTTTTAGGCGACGAGCCTCTCAGAAATCCCAATAAGTTATTTTATTATGGCTAGATAGCTATTGAAGACAAATTTTTTAAGTTTCAGTGGCTGACACAAAAAACCAACAAAACATACAAAAAAATATATAAATTTGTAAATGAACATTTTTCAAATAAAAGACAATGAAAATTGTTATGGTCTGCCCTACTTGTGAGTGCATGTTGTGGGAGAGCCTCCTTGCTACTGTTGCAACTATCTTCCATACTTGTGATCCGTTTCTTCATCAAGTTGCTCTATTTCTTCTTTCATCTTCGCTTATCGTCAGTTGTATCGTTAATTGTTTGCACCAGTTAGTTCCTAGACTTTGGACCAAAAAAGTATATTTTGTTGCTGCTTTTTTCTGACATCGGTTTTCTCTACCCTCCAGGTCAGAGGGTACCTGCCACACTAGCGACTCACTGCCAGCCATTCTGCCTCAGCCAATCAGCCCATTTATCTGATCACCTCTTCATTTAAAACTTAGCTATGTTAGTGGGCGGGCTGTAGCTCAGGAAGAAGAGCGGTGGTTTGTTCCCCAGATCCACCAGACCACATGTTGAAGAACAAGACACCGAACGCCACACTGCCTCCGATGCATTCATAAGCATTTGAGTGTGTGAATGATTAAGAAAAAGCACTGCATAGCCTGTAAAATTGTATAGACTAAGAAGTGCTTTATGAGTGTGTTTTTGAGTTGGTGAATGTGACTTGTAGATTGAAAGCATTTTGAGTGTTCAAAAAGACGAGTAAAGCGATATATAAATGCAATTGATTTAGCAAATGCAGTCCTTTCTCAATAAATTTTCACATTATCCTATTCCTCCTTCTCCACTCATGTGTCTGCTTTTGGAGCGAAACATGTTGGAGCCCCCAATAACAAAGGAGCCCTTCCTGGTGTAGTATTTTTGGAACCTACTAGACTCAAACAGGGTCTGATCAAGAGGACCGTAGTCATTTGCCTTTTATTTCTGTTCTTCCCCAAAGATTGTACCTCTGTTTACTTTCTCTTTAGCCATTTTCACACATGAATACCTTAAATGTTCAGAAGAACATTTGGACAATTTTATCGTCTTTTTCCCCACTTTCTGTTTACACAAGCACATCACAGCAGGAGGCTTTTGGAAGAGCCCTCCTTGGTGGGGAACGGGAGTGCAGACCACACATGTGAAGAGAGTAACATCTAAGGCTCCTCATTGTGTCAATATGACCACTGCATGTATCTGAACGTATCCATAATAGTGGGGAGTGAGCAGAAGTTAGCATCAAGGTCAGAAGAAAGGACAAACTTTCAACACCACACACACAAGTTATCTCGCATAATTGCCACAAATGATCTGGAGCATTTACTAACTTGTTTATACCTCATCTTATTTGCTCATCTTCTGAAGATTTTACTTGGGGGGTAGAAGACAAATCTCATCAGACAGTTCGCAGTTAATATTGTGGACATTTGCATTCACAAATACCACCACTATGGAACATCTCCAGAGTATTCCAGGACTCCAGTACTTGTGTGAAACTGGCTTTAGACGGTAGTCCAGGGTACACATGTACCCTACTATCAACTGGCAGTACCACAAGTGGTGTTGAAGGATGGTATTCGAAAACAATGTTATGCTATTGGTGCTAACAACAACCAAAGATAAAAACGTATGGATGGCTCTCCAACATAAAGTTAAGCAACTGCCGTCCTTAAATAATTGTGTTTACTCCTATGCGACATTGAACAATAAGACATGTTGTCATAGAATTACAAAGAAAATGTGCATTTCTCAACCATTGTAGTACTATAGTTCATTGTAAAGATTTCAAACATTAAGCAACTTTTACAAAAGTTAGCTTGGTAACTCTTTTAACTATTTTTGTTTACATCACAGGTCAAGCCTCTTGGGTCATCTCTGAATCTGCTTTCTGCTCTTTCTCCAGAGATTTCCCTTGCATAACAGTGGTTCCAGTGACTGATCTTGGATCAGTCAGAGTGAGATGATTTATGTTCATGAGATCTATTGAGGTGATAGGTTTGTTCTTCACTGGTACAGATTAGGTATGATGAATCAGTTCTTGCTGGCTCGAGGAGAACATTATGTTTTCTCAGTCCATTATCCAGTTGGTATTGAATACAGTTTCCGTGCTGCATGGCAAGTAGCACCTTAACATTGCGGTCATAATACAGTTTTTGACAAGCTTGGCTTTTTTGCCTTGTGATGCATACAGTTCTCTAGCATAGTACACACGGTTTCAGATGCTCTTTTATGGTAGAGAGTATGAAACATAGTTGTCGGCTCAAGAGAGTTGTCGGCTTTGTCGGTGATTAAACCCATCAACTGGCTTGTTGACACTGTCAGCACTGTCCTTTCAGCTAACCCATTGCGCATCAGATGATAGGGGCTCAATGTAAACTGGGACACTTGTCAGCTACATTGTGACCCATTTTCAGAGTTTATCTGGGAAACATAGCCTTCAACTTTATTATGACTGATGTCGGGGTGGTTGAGTGTAAGCAGTCCTTTGTGAACTCATCGGTTGATATGGCCTGTCTTGGATCTGATAAGAGATAAGGGATTATTTTGGGTTTGAGGCACACTGTGGCAATTTAGGACAATTTTCCCCTGTGGCAGTAACATATTTCTGTCAGGCCAGAAAAAGGATGTCTCTTGCTATTTGTTTGCTCCTTTCAATGTCCATGTGTCCAGAGTGAATGCACTCAAGCATGCCATTTCTCAGGAATTAAGGTATTATGAGCTAGTCCCCTTGAAACAATATCCCATCATAATGTGCTATTATGATGTATATGCACTGAAATTCTGGTAGTCTTGGAAGACTGGGGTGCCTATCCACCTTTTCTTCTTGCCATCCTAACTGCACTGGCTCTTTAATAGGGCGAGTTGGGGGTCTATTTCAGTTACGACTTTAATCTCATTGAACTTCATGTCACTCACTGGCAAGCTGTTCATAGCAGAGTGGACCTGCTTGTCCATACCTTCACTCAGTGTGTTTTCATAATCTAAGTGTCACAAAGTTGTATCACTGTAGTTTCAGGAACATATTTTGCATTACATTCTCAATATGGACCTGATCCGACTTGACAGTGACTTTCCTGCCATACATATAAGCATGCAAACAGTTGCAGCCAAACAGCACCGGAAAAAAGCCTGTTCTCTATTTGCAACTAAGGTGAATTTGCATAATTCACCTCAGTTGATATAAGTGACTTGGAAGTATATGCCATTGGTCGTCAGTCCTGCATCAGAACTGCCCCTATTTCAACCATTTGTTGAAATTCTTTAGTGGGGTCTAGTAGCAGAGTATGGGACCTGGCTTCCTCATGGAATTTTTGTTTTACTGCTGAAAAGCCGTTTTGTGATTCTTTTCCTAAAAAAAGGTCTAAATCTATCTTTAATATCAATCTGGCTAACGAATGAACTGCCAGCTCTCTTTTGCGCTCAGTTGTTGGTATGTTTTTGATTGCCTGGATGTTCTTTAGTTGTGGCTTTATTCCCTCACATGTGAGCCTCAGGCACACCCCACATTCTCATATACGTTCCAGTATGGCACAAACGCTTGTGTCAGGCCTCTTTTGGTTTTGTCATACACCAGTTTGTCATACACTATAGCTACTACGCTGTAGAGTCCTTCATATGTAAAACTTTCCCCTGTAATGTCTCTCGAAGCAGATATAATTCTAAATGGAAGGCAAGGCAAGTTTATTTATAGAGCACAATTCATACACAAGGCAATTCAAAGTGCTTTACAGCTACACAAAATCTCAAGAAGGCAAATAAAATCATTCCAAAAAAAACAAAAAATAATCATTCATTAATTATATTAAAAGTGAAGAGTGCAGATAAAATACTTTCAGTTGTCATATGCACAGCTAAATAGAACTGTTTTCAGTCTGGATTTAAACATCGTCAGAGTTGAGCCCTGTCTCACATATACTGAAAACTGAAATGCAGCCTCACCTTGGACCTAGCTGGCCTAATGGACAGGTTGAACAATAGGGGTCCCAGGATTGGTCTGAGACACAGTTACCAATTTCAACAAAACATTTCCTGTCCTCGAGGACTTAATGACAGCAGCTTTTAAGGCCTTTGGAAATGTCCCAGTCTGAAGTGAGATGTTAACTAGATGAGCGAGTTGTGGTAACAAACTGCTCAGCACAGACTTTAGAAATCTAGTGGGTAACTCATCAAGGCAGCACGTTGATGAACTCAGACTGCAGACGATCTCTTCGAATGTTTTGTCAGTAACAGGTGTGAAATGTGTCAGCTCTAGGTGTCTAGCTGGCTCAGAGTAGTAATTTGTGTTGTGTAAATTATTGCATTTTTAATGCCTTGAACTTTGTCATTAAGTGTAATGATTTTGCAATATTCTTTAAATATAGAAATGAGTTCTAAAGGCAGTGAAACTGGAGGGTTTGTTTATCTGTTTACTGTAGCAAACAGAACACGAGAGTTGTTACTGCAGTTTTTGATGATTTCAGAAAAATAACTCTCCCTTGTTCTACGCAGTCTGGTTGAACACACATAGCTTTCCTTTGTAAATCTCATAATGAACCTGGAGCTTTGACTTGCGCCATTTCCGTTTGGTACTCCTTTTTCTGTGCCCTGACCGACTCTTCTTTCCTTCATGGCGCCCTTTGCCTACTTTTAACCATTCTAACCTTGACAGGAGCAATGGTATCCAAAACATTTAAGAGACTTGATGTGTAAGAGTTCAACAGATCATCAACATCAGAACACAGGGTGTTCTCAAACCTAATCATTTCCATAAACTGATAAAATGATCAGATAAAGCAACATCGACGACATCCACGTTTGAAACAACAACACCCTTTGAAATGAGCACATCTAGAGTGTGCCCTCTGTTGTGGGTGGGCTCAGTCACATGCTGAGTTAGACCAAACATTTCAAGGACAGCAGCGAGTTCTTTAGCTTGCTTGTTATGGGCTACAGTTACAGTTACAGCTAGAGTTGAACTGGACGCTGTGTTCTTGCAAGAGATATGGATCAGATTTCTCTGATTGTCCCTCTCTTCACTCCATCCCTGGACCTCTGGCTGAGATGGTGTTTACCAACACAGAGGTCCTTAGTATCCTAGACAACAGCATTGACGCTGTTGGAAATAACAGCTGTGGGCACCAATGGTGGGGGCCGAACTGGGGGGGCTTTGGTCGGTGGAGTAGGCTGAGGGGGTAGAGGGGCTCGATGCTTCTTTGAGGATAGAATTCTTGATCTTGCCATGTTTGGCATGAGAGGAACCATTTTAATCCCTGATTCCACCAAGCTTTCAAGGTGATCAGGAAATCTCATGGGGGACGGTGGAGAAGAGAACAACAGTGAAACATCTCTTTTTTTTTAATAGTTTTATGCCTTTAATGGACAGGATAGTTGAAGAGAGACATAAAGCAGGGGCAGAGAGAGGGGGAATGACATGCAGCAAAGGGCCATCCGATGCGGGAGTCGAACCGGGGCCAGCTGCAGCGAGGACTGTAGCCTCTGTACATGGGGTGCCTGCTTAACCCACTACGCCACAGACTACCCCACAGTGAAACATCTCTGAAGAGTGTAGATGCAGCAGGTGGGTCCCAGGCCTGTGGTGAGGGCCGTGGTGAAGGTGATGGAGGAGCTGCTGAATCCTGTGTTCGGGATGCTGGAGGTCCTGCTGTGGCTGCAGTGTTTGAATCCTTTGCTGGGTCCTTAGGTGGCGAGGCAGGAGCTCTTCTCTCGCTCTTCTTCTCTCTCGGCGGCAGCACAGGACCCGGTCCTGGCCCTGGCCCTGGCCCTGGCCCTGGCCCATTCTGATGCTTCAGAGCGTGGAGGAGATTATCTGTCAGTCGTCTCACTCCACCTCTGTTCAGGTGTGGGCCTGAACAGATCATTTGTTTACCAGAAAAGATTAAAGTTCTCAATGGAATGCAGTCCTTTGGACTCACAGACTTTGGACAGCCATGTGTTCAACTAAAGCAGCCGACTGAATTGGTTTATCCTCCTGTCAATATTTGGGAGAGGTCCACTAATGAACTTTATCAAGACTCTCAAATAGTTTCTCAAAGTCTTTTTTTAGGATTTCAGACCTATTCTCTCTGATGTCCACTGCACCCACGTGCACAATCAGCTGTTTCACCCCTTGGTGTTTTGCCAGTACCTCTGGTAGTAATCTTGTGATGTCAGAGACAGTGGCACTTGGATAGCTGACAGTAACTATTCTGTTAATGTTTATATTAGATATGGCTCCGTCTCCAAGCACAAGAGTATCTTTGACCTTGAAACATGGCACAGTTTCTCTGTCCATCTGCTTCTTTGTACCGTCTCTCTGTCTGTTACACTCAGTCACATTTGGCTCTGACAGTGGTAAAAATCTGTTTGTTAACTTTATTCCGGGTGATGTTACATATCCTCTGTTGATACCAACAGTTTGACGTTTCTTCGGCTTAGCACCAAGTCCATTATAAGTGTCTTTACAAAGTCTTGGAAAAGACACAGTATCATTTAGCTTTAGTTGTAAGTAGCAGTTTTTTCACCCTTTCCTTTGGAAGAAAAAGAATAAAATGATATTCAAGACTTGTGGAAAGAAGTAAAATTACATAAAAGCAATAAGCAGTAGGAGAAATCAGAGACACGTCTGCACTCTTCAGAAGCAGGAAGCATGGGAAAGACAGAGAAAGCAGTATCTACTGAAGACTGTATGTAAAGTAGTGAGCATGGAGGACCTATGTATCATCTTAATGGACCACTAGCCTGAGTGTTCATCCATGACGATGAAATATTAGGCTCAAGCAAGCTTTGGGGTGATGTCATCTAATAGCCTTGTTGAGATCCCGTGGTCAAGGCACACTCTTAGCCTTCCTATGTGTGGAGTTAGGATAATCCCATTCCAAGTGAGATGTAGGGAAACTCAATTAATCCACTGTGGACAGTTTAAACTGTTGCAGCTTTGTCAAACTTCTGACACCATGAAATACTTTAGGGACCTACGGGACTCGGATAAACACATGCTGATCATGGGTACTGCCATCTTGTCCCTTTTATTTCTAGTCTTGCCCACAAATCTACTTCTCCTTCATCCTGAGGTATATACACCCTACTGACAAGGGATAGTGCAACAAGTGGTGTTGAAGGACATCAGGATTATACAGTACTGCAACACATGGCAGACATGATCAAATGCTCTGAGCCCTGCATTAAAGTAACAAGACCCCTTTTGTCCAGCTATCCTGACACACAGATGACCCACACCAAACACATATTCCAGACCCTATGCCTGGAGAGAATTAGGCACATGTAGTGTTTTTTTTTTTACAAAGTTTGCTCGTCTTTCATTAGGAACCAATCACTTATGCCAGTGACAGAGCTAAGATCTAGTATTGTTAATACATTCCTTTAAATTAGTTTAATTCTGACTGTCTGGGCAAATTTTTAAAATGTTCGTGTACCAGTTGATAAAGCTAGTTTTTTCACTCAATTAATCTCAATTTGGGAAGCTGAACATGCAATTGATGTCAGAGGTTTAGCTGCAGACTGTGTAGAACAACAAGGCTCTTCTGTGCATATTTTCAAACTGTTTAAGAAACCAAATTCCATCCATCCATCCATTTTCTATACCGCTGAATCCGTCGGTCAGGTCGCGGGGGGGCTGGAGCCTATCCCAGCGGTCAATGGGCGAGAGGCAGGGTACACCCTGGACAGGCCGCCATCACAGGGCCACACAGAGACAAAAGACCATACACGCTCACACTAACTCCAAAGGACAATTTTAGAGACACTATTTAACATGCATGTTTTTGGACAGTGGGAGGAAGCCAGAGTACCAGAAGAGAACCCACGCATACACAGGGAGAACATGCAAACTCCACACAGAAAGGCCCCAGCTGGGAGTTGAACCTGGAACCTTCTTGCTGTGAGGTGATGGTGCTAACCACCACACCACCGTGCAGCCCAAAACCAAATTCCAAATGACCAAATTGATGAGAAGTTACTTGAGATGAGCCCACTTAATTAGATAAGTAAAAGTGAAAGTAAACATATTGAAATTTATCCTCAAGTCTATTTGAGTCCAACCTGTTTGAGCCTTGACAAAACGATCTGGCCATAAAAATGGACTCAGCTGACTCTGACTCCGTGCAGCGCGCTCTCTCCAGCCAGGGGTCACTTCTCAGGGAACACGATCAAGCTCTCCGCACTTCTCCAGCCATCAGGATTTCTTCACCCAGCAAATGGCAGAAATGGGAGGAATGTTAAAAATGCTCTGTGCACAATTGAAACACGCTCCACCTGCACCCTCCATCGCCGCAGCCAGGACCCGCAGCAATGTCATCCGTGTTTGAGCAGCCAGAAAGGGCTCTCCCATCCCCTGACGTCTTTTCCAGTGAGTTGGAGAAAAGCCACGGCTTCCTGACACATTGGTCACTGGTTTTTCAGCAGTTTCACCGCACATATGCTTCTGATGGTGCAAAAAAACTTACCTGGTAAATCTCTTCAGAAGCAGAGTTTTGAGGTGGGCCCAGGCCGTGCTAAATAGTCATGCTGTAATTACGTACACTGACTTTATTGAAAAGTTTAAGAAAGTTTTTTAATGAGGAGACAAATCCTGATGAGGCAGCTCCAAGAATGTAGAAACAGATCATCCATTCTGATACAAGGAGAAATCAAAGAGTCTGGGGAGACAGGGAGATCTTTTGCCGCTCCTTCTTTCTTAATGTATTCGTTCAAACCATATAGATACGCTACTTGGAGGGCCTTCTCCTTCCACCCAGCCTCCTCCGCCAGAATCCAAAACTCCACTGAGTAATTAGCCACACTCCTTCTCTCCTGCTGTAGTTTGAACAATCCCTCCAAATGTTGATTCAGGTGCTGAACAGAGCTTCATTGACTCCCAGTTGGGTCGTCAGCTTAACTTACCACTGGAACAACTATGCTAGTTTCGGCCCTCAATGGGGACCATTTGGCCAACATCACCCGCAAGACCACTCCTGTTTCCCTCATCATGTCAGGTAACCATCATCTGTCTGTTTACATTTGATGTACTTAGCACACCTCTTGTTTTGGGCCACCCCTAGTTGAAACTCCATGATCCAGTAATTGACTGGGCTAAGACTAAAATGACAGGGTGGAGCCCATTCTGTCATGAAACCTATCTCCAGTCTGCCTCACCTCCAGGTGAATCCCGCTCATTCTCCACCGGTTTGGAAAAGCTCAACCTCTCATCAGTACCCACCGAGTATCACAATCTCGAGGAAGTGTTCCAGAAGGATTTGGCTCTCTACCACCCTATTGTCCTTGTGATTGTTCCATCGATCTCCTCTCCTGAGCCCCGCCAACGAGTCACCTCTACAGCGTCACCCAGCCAGAGTGTGAGGCAATGGAACAGTACATCTTCAACTCCCTTGCAGCAGCCATAATTTGGTATTCTTCCTCACCACTCTGCGCTGGGATTTTCTTTGTTGAAAAAAAGGACAAGACACTTCGTCCCTGCATTGACTTGAGAGGTTTGAATCAGATCACAGTTAAGAAGAAATACCCTCTGCCTTTGTTGTCTTCTGCAATTGAGTTTTTATAGGGAGCGACTGTTTAATTGGATCTACGTAACGCCTATCATCTGGTGCAAATCAAGGAAGGAGACGAGTGGAAGATGGCTACTTGGTAATGCCTCACCAACAGTCTTTCAAGCTCTCGTGAATGACATAATCCATCAGTTCTTGAACCACTTCGTCTTTGTCTACCTGGACGACACATCCTCTGTCGTCTACATCACGTACGGCAGGTACTGCAGAGATTTTAGAAAACAAGCTGTATGTCAAAGGAGAGAAGTGTGACTTTCATGTGGATTCAGTTACATTCTTCGGCTTTATCATAGAGAAAGGAGGTATAAGAGCAGATCCAGTCAAAGTTAAGGTTGTAGTGGAGTGGCCAGTTCCATCCTCTCATAAACAGTTGCAGTGCTTCCTGGGGTTTGCAAATTTTTATAGACATTTCAATTCAATTCAATTCAATTTCAAATTCAAAAATACTTTATTTGTCCCAGAGGGAAATTAAATGTTGATGTAACTCAATTAAATCAAGGAGTTATTATAGATGCTGATGGCTGTGGGCAGGAAAGATTTCCTGTAGCGGTCCGTTTTGCATCCAAACTGAAGAAGCCTTTGACTGAAGAGACTCTGTTTTCTGATAACAGTCTCATGGAGAGGATGTTCAGGGTTGTCCATTATTCTCTTGATTTTATGCAAAATCCTTCTTTGTATTATTGTCTCCAGAGGTTCCACAGTCGTCCCTAGAACAGAACCAGCCTTCCTGAGTGTACAGTCCCCTGTGGTGCTCCTGTGCTGCTGATCACCTGGTTAGACACGCAATTCTTCAGTCTGACAAACTGTGGTCTGTTTGTCAGGTTGTCATTAATCCAGGTGATTGTTGAGGCCTCCACCTGAGTCTTCTGGAGTTTCAGACGAAGCAGATCAGGCTGAATTGTGTTAAATGCACTGGAGAAATCAAAGAACATGATCCTCACAGTGCTGCCTGCTTTGTCCAGATGACAGTGGGTTTGTTGAAGCAGGTGTATGATAGCATCTTCAACTCCAACTCCATGGCGATAAGCAAACTGCAGGGGGTCCTGATATGTGCTGGTTTGCTTACACAGGTGGGTCAACAGGAGTCTCTCCAGGACCTTCATGATGTGGGATGTCAGGGCAACAGGTCTGTAGTCATTGATGTCTGAAGGGTGAGTTTTCTTTGGTCCCGGAACCAGACAGGATGTCTTCCACAACAGTGGTACCTTCTCTTGGGTCAAGCTAAGGTTGAAAAGGTGTTGCAGAATCCCACAGAGCTGCTCTGCACAGGCCTTCAGGACTCGGGGGCTGACACCATCTGGACCTGCAGCCTTGTTCCGGTTCAGTCTCTCCAACTGCCTCTTCACCTGACTTCTAGAAACAGAAAAGTGGGAGGGGGAGGCAAAGGAGACGGCAGCATCTCCTGATTTGTTTGGTTGAAGACAAACTAGTGGAAGCAGAGGAATCCATGACTGAGGTGGAGGTGGAGATGTTACAGGAAAGCTGTGGGTCAGAGGAGGGTGGGATGTCTCTTTGGCTGGGAACAGGAGGGGAGGATGGTGAGCTTGTTCCTGAACTGAACCTGTTGAAGAATGTGTTCAGCTCATTTGCTCTGTCCAGACTTCCATCCATCCGATCCTCCCTCTGCTTGAGGCCTGTGATCTTCTTCATTCCTGACCACACATCTCTGATATTGTTCCTCTGCAGTTTACTCTAAAGCTTCTTTCTATACACCTCCTTGCTCTCTCTGATCTTGACTTCGAGCTGCTTCTGTATACTCCTCAGTAACTCCCTGTCTCGCTCCCTAAAGGCTCTTTTTTTCTTGTTCAATAGTACCTTTAGCTCACTGGTGATCCAGGGTTTGTTATTAGGGAAGCATCTCACTGTTCTGGTGGGGATGGTGTTGTCCACACAGAAGTTTATATAGTCAGTCAAACACTCAGTCATGGCATTAATGTCCTCTCCATGTGGCTTACAAAGAGAAATCCAATCGGTTGCATCAAAACAACCCTGTAAGGCTTCTTCAGCTTCCTGTGACCACTTTCTAACAGTCCTTTTTGTGACAGGTAGTCTCTGGACAAGGGGTTTATATGCTGAACAGAGAAAAACAAGGTTGTGATCTGATTTACCCAGGGGAGGTCTTGATTCGGAAATGTATGAATCCTTGACATTTGAGTAAAACAAATCCAATGTCTTGTTTCCTCTGGTAGAGCAGCTGACAAACTGTTGAAAAGTTGGCAGTGTAGCAGAGAGTGAGGTATGATTAAAATCACCAGATATTGCCACAAAAGAATTGAGGTGTTGTGTCTGTATCTTAGCAACAACAGAACTGATGACATCACATGCAGTGTCGGCAACAGCTGAGGGTGGAATGTAAACAGCCACCAAAACAACACTGGTGAACTCTCTTGGCAAATAATATGGACGAAAACTTACTGCCAATAGTTCAATGTCAGGACTGCAGAGACAACTCTTCACAGTAACATGTCCTGGGTGACACCATCTGTTGTTGACAAGCACTGCCAATCCACCCCCTTTCCTTTTCCTGCTACTCTTTAAATCTCGATCTGCTCGTACAGTCAGGAAGCCCGGCAGAGAGACGCTGGAGTCGGGGATATGATCCTGCAGCCATGTCTCAGTAAAACACATAATGCTACATTCCTGATTTTCTTGCTGAGTCCTTGTCAAGGCTAGAAGTTCATCCAACTTGTTAGCTAACGATCTTACATTGCCCATGATGACGGATGGCAGAGATGGTTTGAACTTCTTCTTTCTTTCTCTCCTCTTTGCTCCTGCTCTGCATCCACGACACCTCCTTTTCAATTCCAGTGGGATTTCTGGCTTCAGTTGTCGAATTATTTCTGCTTTTCCAATGTTAATCAGCTGCTCCCTGTTGTAAACCACCCTGTTGCTATGGTTATGCATCATAACAAAAGAGCAAAATATACAAAAGTATTGGGAAAATTAATCCAGCTGCACAGCATCCAAGGCAGGAAGGAACAGTTGTCCAAAAAATGCAATTTCTTCCAAGAAAAAACAGGAATGAAATTTAGAAAAAAAGAAAATCTCAATGTGAGGTACAGAGCTACTCCAACGTGCTGCCACCCTCAGCGGCGCATTCTAGAACATAGAATTACATCCGTGATTACAGCAAGCTTGTGTTACCACTTATCTGTTTAACTTCCCCTAAAGTCTTATTCCAGCGGGGCTCTGCTGCCCAGTAAGCATTTGAAACAGTTAAGTGATTCACCTCCACCCCGATCCTTTTGCAACTCCGCTCGACGGTTCATTGTTGAGGTTGACACATCAGATTCAGGGGTAGGAACAGTGCTGTCCCAACACTTCCAGGACAAAATGCATCCCTGTGCTTTTTTTCTCACAACGTTTTTCCCCAGCAGAGCGCAACTATGTCGTTCGATCTCAGCTAATCCACTGGGCACATACCAACAAGTTTACATGTCACCGTGGAAAGAATCTAACCATATCTTTCCTCCAGAGACTGTTTTGGTTGCCATCCCTTGTAAAAGATGTTTGTGAATATGTTGCTTGCTCTGTATGTGCCCAAAACAAATCTTCCAGCTCACCCCCACCCGGATTAATTAGGCCTCTACCTGTTCCTGGGCGTCCATGGTCACACACAGCACTGAACTTTATTACCGGTTTTCCTCCATCATCAGGTAATACTACCATCTTAGTCATCAGCTTCTCCAAGGCTGATGTTTTCCATCTTCACGGCATCCCTCAGGACATGGTCCCCAAACGAGGACCTCAAGTCGCGTCTTGTGTCTGGAAAAAGTTTTGCACAGCCATTGGAGCTCAGGTAAGTCTTTCCTTCGGCAAGTCTGTCCTCCGGCTTTCAGTCACAGACCAATGGCCACATCGCCTCATCCAACCAGTTAACCTGGAGCTCGCAATTCTGGGCGGAATACGCTCATAATGCCATGACCTCATCTGCACCCTTTGAAGCTTCTCTGGGCTCCCAACCACTGCTGCTTCCGGCCCAAGAGAGTGAATTCTCTGTGCCCTCAGTAAAACACCATTTATGCCTCTGTTGTCGCTTATAGATGGCAACCCAGGCTGCAGAAAACGCAGAAACGGAATAAGCGCCTCGTCAGATCATACTGTAGAACCTGCTATTCTCTCGCTCTCTCTCTCTCTCCCTTTGGTGTGTGTGGGTGGGGCAACTATGCCAGTTTGTTTCAGGGGTGGAATTCTTTCTGGGCTCTCTGCCCTCCTCTTTGGTTCACGTCTCTGCAGTTGGCAATCACTCAGCTGTCTTTAATCAACAATAATCCACTCGCTACTTAAGGCTGAGGAAAACTTCAGTTCAATGCCAGATCATTGCATTAGCCCCGGTAGTATGGTTTGGCCTCCAGTTTATGTTACCTTGGCGTTTGTGTTTTTGAGGATTTTCCAGCTGTTTTGACCACATGTCAAAATATCCTTGGGCTAGACAATGTTACATCTGATGGGTCTATCGGTGTGTGAGAAAAAAAGCACCATGTACAGAGTAGCAATATCTAAGACATGCTGTATGCTTGTGTGTGTATGTGTGTGTGTATGGATGAATGAGTATGGCTTCTTGTTTTAACAGGCTTTGTGTGTAGACAGTAAAAGCTCTATATGACTACAGTTAATCTACCGTTATTTATGTCCAACTTTACTTTAAGGTATACAAAAGCAGTCCTCAACAGTAGATAGTGGTTCAGTAATGTGGAACGCCTGAATAACTAATCAGTATTATGATCATTATGGTCACGGGCGGCCGTGGCTCAGTGGTTAGAGTCAGTCATCCAATAACTGGAAGATTGGCAGTTCGATTCCCATTCTCGCCACTCAAAAAAGATTGGTGGAACTGATAGCTGGAGGGATGTCAGTCTACCTCCTTGTCACGGCTGAAGTGCCCTTGGTGCAAGGCACCGTACCCCAATGCTCCCCAGGCACTGAATGGCTGCCCACTGCTCCAGGTTGGCATCTGTCTCTGAGTGCATGTGTGTGTCAACAGGTGCCAACCTGAATGGGTTGAAAGCAGAGGACAAATTTCGTTTGTTTGCATGTATGCATGACCAATGAATCGGATATTACTCTTAATCTTACTTTTACTTCAAGGGACACAAAAATAATTAACTATCTAGTTATTCCTAATGTAATTATCACTCGAATTTAACTTAAAAGACATAAGCAAATCACTAGTTTCTTAATAAGCCTGAGTACCAAATGAATCACAATCAACTATCACTGGTCAACTATCAGTTACTTTTTACTAATGACCAGATAACTAGTCATTAGTGCCCTAAAAAACTTGGGTTAAGCATCAATGACTAATTACTTTCATTTAGCTCCACATTTGTTCCCATGTAACTAAGCAAAATGTTGTGCACCTTATTGTGAAATGTTACCTTTATTCTACACAGACCACCTTTAAACACAGCACATATTTGTGTATTTCGGAGGGACAGAGTATGATGTATATTCTCATATTTTCACATGCAAATGTAGTTTGATTCATCTGCAAAGGTAACCTGTGTCTGTTGAGCCATGCACAAACACAAAATTACCATTTTAAATGGACAGTCAGTTTCACAAGAGCTGAAATAATCAGACCTTTGAAGTGGAAGGTAAAAAATTATTAAATATTATAATAAAAAATTTGTGATATATGTGTGCACCAAAATTACAAACAAGTCATTTAACACATTTGTAAATCTTGTAATGCACATTTGCAACAATGCTTATTATCTCCATCCATATTATCTCTTTAATCCCCTGCTAAAATATCAAACTTTAAAGCAGAATACAGCATAGTTAATGACGAGAAGCTTCAAGCCCCCTACATCTTTACTGTGGGATGACTTGAAAGTTTGCATTATAGGGGGTGGTCCTGCTTTGAGTGTGTTTGCATTAATGCCAGACAACAATTTGTAACATCATTAGTGCTCTGAGCCCTAAAACCAACTGGTCCAGTATACAGTACCTTTACCTCCCAGAGGACTGGCGTGTCACTAGAAAACATGAAGGGATAGCATTAAAGGCTATGTTAGACCAGTTTCTGATATCGTTGGCTCTCTTAGAAAATCTGTTTAGTTTACTACTTGTGACAGGGACTGTGGACACACAGTGGGACTGAGGCCTTGTCCACACGTAGCCGGGTATTTTTAAAACCGAATGTTTCCCCCCCTCCGTTTATAAAAAAATCTGTATCCACATTACCTCGTTTTCGAAAAAAACACCTTCCACACATAACCGAACATCTGCGTTTTCACCTGTCTTGACAACCCAAATGCATTTGCTGTTTTGCGCAATCTGCCCTCGTCAGCTAAATAATAAAGTGTGCACGCCACTTTTTTGAGCACACGGACTGGTGATCGCATGACAGTGGACTGCCCCTCGATATGAGGACGTAATAATTCCGACAGCGACAGTGAGGAGTACGACTTGGGCGTGTAAAATCAAGGCTGTAAACAGCGCCTGCACAATAATAACCACCACAGTTCTCAAGACATCCATGCTTCTTCAGTAAACAAAGGTCGCACTTTAGACTTTTAAGCAGATTTGTTGTTGTTTTGGCGCATATTGTGACGTTCGAAAACGCAAATCTCCGGTTATCTCTGTCTACACGCAGCTGCATAAACGGAGTTTTCAAAAATCTTCACTTTGCCCGGAGTTTTCAAAAACATTCGTTTACGATGCGTTTTTATGCGTTTTCATGTGGATGACAGGTCCAAACGTAGAAAAATATATTCGTTTTAGCAGATACCCGGCTACGTGTGGATGGGGCCTGAGAACAGGCTTCCAACTGTCTTGACAGGAGGTGTGTAGGTGTGTGCTTCTGTAAAGAAAATTAGCTATGCCCATTTTTGTTGTCTTAACCTCAGCAGCCTCACTGAGAATTCACTGGTGCTCCTGAGTATTGTGTTACCATCGATGACGTGCCGAAATGGAGCAGATCAAAACCCAGGTATGCAACTAAAACATTTGATGCAAAACTGTTGCATTTTATTCATTTTTACATAGTGTAATGTAGTTACACTATTCTTAGTTTATTTATTTTTTGTCACTTCACTAACTCTCCTGTCATTTCAGATCCTGCCATGCTATTTACTCATTCCCTCACCTAGGTTTCCTGCCCATCTGCTCCTGACCTGCAGTCTATTTGCTCATTAGTTCCTCAGTGTATATATCACTTTCACTTGTTCCCTGCCAGATTGTCTTGTGTTATTCTTTGCCAAGCTCTCCAGCGTTTTCCAGTCCTGCTTACCTGTTCTGACCTAGTCCTGCCTTTCCTGGATTCCTGATACCTGCCTGCCCCTTGTCGGATTTGTTAGCCTCACTCTGATCGCATGGTTTTGACCCTGACTGTTTTCCTGGATTCCTGATACCTGCCTACCCCTTGTCGGATTTGTTTGCCTTACTCGGATCGTTTGGTTGTGATCTGGACTGTTTTTGGACTGAATAAACGGATCTTCCCTTGCTAACCGCCTGCCTCATTGTCGTGCTTTTGGGTTCTCCTTTGCTCGCAACAATAACCGTGACACATAGAACTCAAGTCAGATGTTCGTGGGTATAAATTTGTTTATTCATTAATTTAGCAATTTTTTGACAGCCACCCCCCTCTCCTCTTACCACTCTCCTTGATCCTGTCTGCCTGAGGAGGAGACGCTAACTGAAATAAAACCGTCCAGTGAACTGTTGAGCTAGGTACTTGTTCCTACCTCACCCAGCAGAGTTATACATGTGAATTACACACATGTTACACCTAATGAAGACATGTTAAAATGTTGCTGAAGACAGTATAAACTGTAATGTAATGAGTTATGTAACAAATCATCCGTCTATCTATCCATTTTTTATACCCACTTGATCCTATTTGTGGCCTATACCAGCTGCCATCATGTGAAAGGTTGGGTACAGCCTGGATGGATTGCCAGTCCCTCAAAGAGCCAATGCAGAGAAAAATTAGACAAAGAATCATGCACACTCACTACTGTAGTCGATTTAGTGTAACTAATTGACCTAACATAAATGTTTTCAGATGGTGGGAGAAATCTGGAGTACCTCGAGAGAACCTACGCATGTACAGAGAGAATGTGCAAACTCCACACAAAAGATTTATTTATTTCATATGCAGAGTATGAACTGTCAGCTTTGAACTTTTTCCAATCACCACCCCAGATATTTGTAGTCCTCCACCACCTCCCCCCTGATCCTTAATGGCTGTGAAGGCGTCTTCTTCTTCCTCCTGAAGTCGATCACCATCTCTCTGGTCTTGCTGACGTCCAGCCTCAGCTGATTCTGTTCAGACCACTCCACAAAGTCGTCCACCAGTGTCCTGTACTCCCCCCCCTCTCCCTCTCTTATACATCCGACAACAGTTGAGTCATCAGAAAACTTCTGTAGGTGACATGACTCGGAGTTGTACTGGAAATGTGGTGTACAAGGTAAAGAGAAGGGAGAAAGCACGGTTCCCTGTGAAGCTCCTATGTCACTGACCACCACATCAGACGGAGACCCATCAGACCCATACGAACAAACTGTGGTCTGCCTGTCAAATAGTCAGTAAACCAGGAGATCTCTGAGTCGTGGACACACATCCCCTGCAGCTTCTCACCCAGTAGCAGAGGTTGAATGGTGTGGAAGGCACTGGAGAAATCAAAGAATGGGATTCTCACAGTGTCTCCTCCACCATCCAAGTGCATGTGGGCTCGCTGCAGCGGGTAGATGACAGCATCATCAACTCCTAAATGGGGCTGGTAGGCAAATTGGAACGGGTCCAGAAATGTCCTCAGCTGGGCTAGGGCCAGTCTCTCCACCAACTTCATCAGATGAGATGTGAGGGCGACATGACTGTAGTCTGCAGGGACGGATGGTCTCGACTTCTTGGGGACTGGAACCACGCAGGACGTCTTCCACAGCAACGGGACTTTCTCCTGACTCCTGACTGGTTGTACAAATGTCCCAGTACAGGAGGCGCAGGTCTTCAGGACCCTGGGTGTGATGCCGCTGATGTAGTCTTTCCAGCTGCCTCTAAAGGCTCTGGCATGGTTACCGTGATGGCTCGTGCGAGTGAGTGTCGCAAGTCTTTTTTCTAATCTTATGAACTTTATTGAAAAAGGTAGTACATACAAACAGTTATACATAGAACAGCGAGTCGATGCTGTTGCAATTTTCTCCGTCACAGAGGTGTCGCTGCTATGTGAAGGTTACTGCTAACTACTCTATGACGACGAAAGTGGAGAAGAAAACAATGCCCCTACAGCTCTATCAATGATACTGCTGCTTAGAACCTTACCGGCGAAAAAGAAAGATTACTTACATAATAGCTGATGAGCCTGCAGAAGTTGAAATTTCAATAAGCATGATGGTGCCCATCTCACCTCCAAATTCCTGAGCATTCTCACCCATTACTTAGCTGATGAGCCTGTAGAATTTGAAATTTCAATAGGTGTTTTCACACCATTATAGTCTGATATAGTACTTAGACTATTGCTATAGGGCTTTTAAGTGTATTGTGTTACCCTTTCTTTGTTTCGTTATGAAATGGTGTTCTTCAATGGACACGCTTTGGAATTATCATTACCTTTCAGGATGCAACAATAATAATATATCGGTTTTATATAGCGCTAATACTCAATAACGTTTCCAGTGAATGAAATAGCAAATTCCCAACGACAAATAATTGCACAAAGTATTTGACAATGCGTCAACTATAAATCCAGCTTTATTCTTACGGTAAAGACTTGAGACATTACATAACAAGATTACATAAGGAAGCTGAATGAACACTGGGTATAAGTGGAGGGATGACAGGTGCAACACATGAGAGTAATGACGAGGACACAGATGCAGACAATGACGACATGAACGGAGGAATTCTGGGAATTGAAGTGTGAGAACTAGTGATCAGTAGGCTGGCGACGTATAACGTGGAGGAGGAGCAGGCATGACACATAATGACAGGTCTCTAGCATCTCCTTCTGGTACAGCGTTCAGCACCAAAACAGGTCCCCCATCAGGTCCCCATTGTTCCTCAAAATACTTAATAAGGTGTGCAACAGTCCAGGGACAGTTCAACATTTTCCACACAATTGAAGCGCTTTGAGTGGTCAGTTAGACTAGAAAAGTGCTATACAAGTACAATTACTATTGCACTTTTTTAACAGGTCAGGACAGCAAGAGGCAGGCCAGTCCGTAACATGTATCCTCTTTATCTGCTTACATGCCTTGAGATGCGTCCAGAATGTGCATTTGCATTAGCTTGTTGAAAAATCCAATGACGTCCCTCGAAAAACAACTTATATTGCTAAGAAATCTCAAAGTACCTTTTTTTTTAATCAAGACTGGTACTAAAGAAGAAGAATTTACCTTTCTCAAAGGCACTGATAGAACCCCATTACATCACAGAGTCTGGCTTTTGAATGAGGTGCAGATAACAGTCTTGGTGGTCCTTTTTTACTTAAGACCCAAGAAAATCAAGTCTATTTTTTCCAGAAAGGTCCGGAATGCTGATTTGTCTGACTACAATATACGTTTCCATTATGTGGAAATCATTTATATACATGGTGCATCCCAGATGCTTCAGAGCCCAGAGAAGTTGACACTGTCTCTGGACAAGGTTAACACTAGGCCTCTTTTTTGCACAGTAGAGTTTTAAGTGGAATTTAACTGAATTGTGAATGTAACTCCGAATTGTGGTGCATTACAAAGGTTTCCTAAAATAATTCCTTGCCTATGTTGTTACAGTATATCAGCTATTGACAATTATTGATGCATTGCTGGCTGAAGGGTGTGTGATTTAGAGTATGATACGATTTCAAAACAGATAATGTCAAAAGGTGAAAAAAAAATCATGATGGGATAACGTACCAGTTTCCCCCTAAATTTTGAAACTGACAACAATGAGGTTTTGGTAAGAGCCTTGAAGTCTTCAGTACATTTTTAGTTTTCAAGGTAAAAAATGCAGAAAAGTCTCCAGAATGCACTCATCGTTTTTATCATTAGCAGAGGAACAGACAAGCTGCAGAGGTTCTGCTGATATGGTATATGTAGCAATTCCACAATAAAGATGTACAATACCTACATTTTGCTTGCACTGTTCTCTATTGTGATTCAGATCCCTGCTGATGATGTTTCCTCACATTCATGTTTGCAGTGTGATGTCAGCAGATGCCATTGTTGACAAAAAATGGTCTTGTTTGTGTTCCTGACCCTCAAGAGAAATATGACAGGTTCAAATTCTGTCAATAAAAACCTTTTCCTGCGTCTGCTCCAATTTTTAACTTCTGTGATGACCTTCTTGTACTTTACTCCTACACTAATGACTGTGATAAGAAGTTAAAAGTAGCCTATATGGTCAGAGTAAATATCAATATATATAGTTTGTTATACATAACAAAAATACATGGGTGGAATTAGAAAAGTATAGACTGTCATTCTACAAAGTTCCACATTTATTGTGACACTATCCTGCACAAAATCTTTATCCCATCATTTCAAAACCTGGATTGTGAAACTACTACTTATTGGACATTAGGACAATGTTCATAATTTACAATTTCTGGTGACAATAAAGTAGTGTGATATATATTAATGATATCTAATAAGTTCTTGATTATGTTACAGAGGCTATCATTTGATATAGTTGGTGTAAACCAGTAGAGGTGTACTTCTCTGCTGTCCACTGAACAGAAGAGTGGCAGATTCAATGCAGCTGTGGATGGTGAAAATTTTGACATTTAAAGCCTTGAACTAATCAGTCCAACTGTGTTTTATCCTTTTCTCAAACTTCACAGTCAGCAAGGAGATAATTTGAGTGCTCTGTCTGTTTGATGTACAGTAATCATATGTGATCTTTTTGACAGGGAGCTGGTCGTCTCGTTAATTTGACCGTCGGTGCGCAGCCAGCCCCCCCCCACACCTAAATTAGGCCACTGCATGAAGAGTAATTGCAGAGCCACCATGCTTCGATGCGCTCGACCTTTACGACCTTAAAAGCCATTTCCATTTTTCTACCACAAAAAAAGAACATATCTTGTTAATTGCAAATATTCTCCCTCTGCCGCTCTCCCATCTCCTTCCACCGTATTTGATTTCCCTTTGAAGACAAAACGCTGAAAAGCATTTCCATTTTCATTCATCAATGCTTATCAGTCATCTGAAGGCCCTTTCAGCAACAATCAACATCACAGCGCGAACCGAGAGAGATGCAACAATGAGAAACTATCAACAATTGCAAGAAGCAATTTGCTTTAATGTAGAGTATGTTTTGTTGCGGCTAACTGTGTTTTTTTTTATCCTTTGACAGCTCTCCTGTGATTCTAGCTGAAACACAGAGGGAAGTGTCAAAATGCTTCTCTATCACAGACTAAAATACACAGCACAGGACTTATGAATGAGGAGGAGACGCTCATTAACTGAAATAAAACCGTCCAGTGAACTGTTGAGCTAGGTACTTGTTCCTACCTCACCCAGCAGAGTTATACATATGAATTACACATATGTTACACCTAATGAAGACTTGTTAAAATGTTGCTGAAGACAGTATAAACTGTAATGTAATGAGTTATGTAACAAATCATCCGTCTATCTATCCATTTTTTATACCCACTTGATCCTATTTGTGGCCTATACCAGCTGCCATCATGTGAAAGGTTGGGTACAGCCTGGATGGATTGCCAGTCCCTCAAAAATTAGACAAAGAATCATGCACACTCACTCCTGTAGTCGATTTAGTGTAACTAATTGACCTAACATAAATGTTTTCAGATGGTGGGAGAAATCTGGAGTACCTCGAGAGAACCTACGCATGTACAGAGAGAATGTGCAAACTCCACACAAAAGATTTATTTATTTCATATGCAGAGTGAACTGTCAGCTTTGAACTTTGTGTTAATAACTGTACTCATTTACTTTGCGATTAAATTTTTTATTTTCAGGAATTATCTAACCTTTTTTTCCCTACCTATTCATTTCATCCATGGAAATATAAATGTAATTTATACATATTTTCACTAAAATTATTTACGTCCATATTTTAAAAAATATTTCATTCAGTTTTACAGTATTTTCAAAATATCTTTTTTTAAATTTTGTGTTATTGTTCCGTTTTTTCCAATCCTTTGGGCATTTCTGCTTTATCATTTTATAATTTATTGACATTTTAATTGATTCATTGCCAAGCCAACTTTATTTATAAAGCACTTTAAAAACTGCAGCAACTGACCAAAGTGCTGAACAAGTAGTACACAAAACATTAAAAACCCATAAATACTAATTAACACAGAGGACACAAAAAAGACGATATAAAACACAAAAAATAAGCTCTTTCATGCTGGGTCAAAGGCCACTGAAAAATTATGAATTTTAAGAACAGATTTAATCCTAACCCTAACCTCATGCAAGAACCATTCGTACGCACAGATTTGTTCTTTAATCGTCCGTACGAGTGATTTAAGAGAACTTGCGCATTCACCAATCTTTTCGTATTTTACGTTTTCTTTCAGGTACGAACAGAATTTACGTGTGATGCAGACTTCCAATCAAGTGTGCTTGACTAATGGATTGTATATTTAATTACTTTGAAGCAAACATAAATAAATATATACATTATACCCCATAATGATGCTGATATTATTCTGTTGGACTTAAATTATGCATTAATTGCAGGTTAACTTGACTGTGTATGGGAAGCGTAACCAACGGCTGACTTGCTATTTTTGGATGCCTTAGTGCGTCAGGCTCTTGAAGAGGCCCTGTAGATAATCCACATGGAGACAGACAAATGGCTGACATCGCGATTTAGATTGCCAAGGACTGTGCTGCTGCAAATATGCAGCTTGCTAGAGTCACAACTCCAGAGACAAACACGCCGATCAAACCCAATTCCACCACATGTCCAGGTCCTCACCACCCTTGGATTTTTGGCCACTGGAACCTTTCAGAGGGAGATTGGAGACAGATCGGGTGTGTCCCAGTCCTCTGTGAGTCGTGCGCTCCCCTTGGTCATCAAAGCTCTCATCAGTTTATCACCCATGGTACATCAGATTCCCAAACACCGCTGTCCAACAAGTACAAATTAAGAGCGACTTTCATCCCGTGGCTGGACTGCCAATCATAATTGGAGCACGAGACACATATACGCATCAAAGCACCCGTGCTGTCGTGCAGCACACTGTGCTGAAGGCCAGGTGTGTCTCGATACAACAGAGGGAAACTGCTCTATAGCCCAGAGAAGGCATGCCAGATTTGCACAATATTGCCATGAACGAGTGTCTCCTACTACCTGAACCAGCCCAGGCAGACCAGAAGGTGTGGTGGCAGAAGACCCCCCTCATGGACCGCCTTAGTTTAGTTGCAGTCATCGAGCGCCTGCCCATGGCGAAATTTTTTTTTTTTTAAGCTATTTTCATATTAAACCATTTCTTTTTTTTATTTATTTCGGTGACATTACGAACTACAGGTGACATGGACTTAACAGTAATTCCACTTGCTAAAAATGACAGATTTTCCTTTTTGGATCTCTGAAAGCAGAACTTCAGTCTCAGAGCCCGTAAAGTTGTTCTTTATGCTCCTTGATGCCGTTTTCATGACTCAACACTCAACTTTTCCTGGCACAGGAGAGAGGAAGCACAGCTCCTAATATGGTATAATTTTGGGCGTGGAGTATGTAAATTTACTATCCTCGTGCACGTGCCCCTTACGCACGAGTTGGATTCGTCATTTACGCAGGTCGTTTAAAGCTGCAGTCGGCAAGTTTTCAAAATTACGAGTCTAAAGTCGGAAAATTCGAACTGACACAACTTTCAGGTCCCTCCCCCTCTGTGGACGAGGTTGTGCACGTGAGTTCACACCAGTGTGAGCGCACACAAGCTGGGGCAGACTCACGCTCAGCAGCGTGCACAAGCTGTGATTGACAGGTAGGATTCCTCCACCCTAACTTGATTGGTTAAAAACAGCCGGGAGCGCTCGGTTTTTGCAAGCATGATTACAGGCTTCAGAGGGAGCTACAGATTTCGTTATTTTTCCTAAACAGCCTATTTAATATTCTACTTCCAGAATCCCATGACAGTTCAAGCTAATATGACTAAAAAAAAGTTGCCGACTGCCGCTTTAAACACTTTTTCCGAAGTTAAGAGCGTTTGTTGAATCTGACGTGGCATGTTCGTACAAGACCTTCGTACGAAAAAAGTCAGAGGAATTTAGAATAAAAATACGAAAATGTTCTTGCATGAGGCCCACTGTTCGAACAGGTGAGACCTCGGCATGGAGGCAACTCATTTTGATGTTTTACACTGTAATGTAAATATTAAGTGGCTATTTCACAGTGCAGTTATTTTATTCCCAACATAATGCTGTTTTCACACACATAAACTGTGTCTCATCTATATCATGTTCTGTTAAATAATTAAGCCTATTTAAACTAACACAGACTTCTACTGAGCCAACAGAAAGAAGGCAGATGCCCGTAAAACGGGTGGTGGGCCAGCACCTAAGCTGGCCCTAAACCAGAATATGGAAGGCCATTGGCTGAGGGAATTATATATTAAATATATATTATATATCAATCAATCAATCAATCAATCAATCATCTTTATGTATATAGCGCATTTCATACCACAGGCAACTCAATGTGGTGTATATATAATTATATATAAAGACACGAGTGCCTTTATAAAATATAATAGGCCTATATATATCTTTTTAAGCCTATTCATACAAATATTTATTTGTCTTTTATGTCTTTTTTTCTTTTGTCCCAACACATTCTGATGGTGCCGCTCAAAAAGATAATTGTTTGGAAATGCTAAAACATCTATGCACGGTCTGATAACCATCTCCGATGAATATTTATTTCTCTGCGCAATAATGCTGCACCTTCATCCACGGAATTGTTGTCAGAAGGACATGTTCGTGAAAAAAGTCGCCTCCTACTGTGCCTAATGGACTTCTAGAAGTAGAAGAACTCGCTCTGCTGACTGAATGAATGAGGAAATCAAAAGGCGTGTGTGGCTGAAAGAGGGCGGAGACAGAGAGAAACTCGAGGTTTCTGAGATGCTTAACTCGAATCTTTTGGGTGATCCGGGCTGATCGGATCATTTCGAGGAGGGGATCCGAGTTATACGGATCACTTGAATCACTTGAGTCACTTATTAAAAAAAAAAAAAAAAAAAAAAACTTTCTGCCGTTTAGTGGCTATGCGCCTCGCCTTTTTTTTGTCCCATTTATCAATTCATTTTGATAAATCAAAGAGCAGCCTACGGCTACAATTTCATTAATTTATTTTTGTCAAGTAATAATTCAACGCCATTTTATCTGAAAGCCAGACACAACAGCTAGTGTGTGCATTTACACAGCGACAAATGTGGTAGCATTAGGTGAGGCAATGCTGAGTTTAGACCTACAAGTAAACAACATGGAATGATCTTGCCCTCCCTATATCACTAAATGATTATTTTTCAACGACTGTACAAGATGCATGAAGCCACGCTAACCGAGCCTGTAGCGAGTTACAGAGGCTTCAGCAGTCAGATGGGTTGACGAGTCGACAATCCTTGCTGCCGGCAGAATCGAAACTTAAAATGATCCGAGTTGGCACGGATCCGCTACTTGCCAGTCTGACCCGCTGAGTCACCCAGAGCCAGCGATTCAGCGGTCAGACGGGCAAGTAGCGGATCCATGCCAACTCGGATCTTTTTAAGTTTCGATTCTGCCGCGTGACTCGTCTGGCCGTGAGTCACCCAGAGCCGGCATGATTCGCCAGACTCAGGCACCCGCTTCCACACAGAAACAACTCAATATACGATCTGATCGAGCAAGGATCCGTCAAAGTGGCTGGCTTAACTAGAGAAAAAAATGCAACGCTACGAAGTTGGAACATAAGTGGTGGTGTGGCTCATTTATGCAACTAAGAGTTGCGAGCGAGCAGAGAGATAGAGCCGAGCGCGCCGCGAGCAGAGTGAGCCGTTCGAGCAGTTACGAGTCAGCGGGGATTCGTCCCGTCCGGACGGATCGCAAGTCCGGACGGATCGCAAGTCCGGGCGGATCAGTAGGGGGCATGGCTCACTTAACCGGCTCGTGACGAACGGGGCGGGAGTTAGGTTTCGTTTCACTCAGTGTGTCTGTGACTGTGTTCGTGACTGAACACCATGCTTGAGAAAGACCGTAGCCTAGTAGGCAACTAGAGAGGGAACACACACACACACACACACACACACACACACACATATATATATATATATATATATATATAGTTGGCGGATCAAATGCATGCCACCATCCGGTCTGCCCGGGTGACGTATTTATCCGGGTTGAAAACCGGATAACCCGGATTTTGTTACAGCTCTAATAAAACCTGGTCCCGACCAGGTTAGGTTCATAGAGTCTGTTACTCCGGTAACTGACCGAGAGCTTAAAGGACAAGACCGTTTTTTTGACATTGGGCCCTTGATTTCACATTATAACATGATGTTCTACTCACCCCTGCTTGTTGTTGGTCATTTGAAGCTGTTCCGAAGATATTCGCGAGGCGTCTGGCTGCTCTCTTGAGATATTCGGCCATGAAACGGTTTCCTATGGGCAAGCTTATACAGGCACAAACTATGCTGTTTATAATTTATTAATTACTGTACACTAGCACTCATAACGTGGAGGTGCGTCGCTTACTTAAAAAAATCCGGGTTACTAATTTTGAATTTTAGCCGAATGAATAAATAGGCAGCAGGTCTGTGGGCTGTCTGTGGTAGTAGCACGACGATGACGTCAGTAACACCCACTTTACGACAAAAATTCAAAATTACAGCGCGCCAGTAGTTGCAATTTTCTCCGTCACAGAGGTGGCGCTGCTACGTGAAGGTTACCGCTACTCTACAACCATGAAAGTGGAGAAGAAAACAATGAAGAGCAGGAACACTGTCATTAATGATACTGCTGCAGTTTTCGGATCATTTTCATTTTTTAATTCAGTTAAAAGAGGTGAAGGTTTGAATCCCCCGGCATCAACAGAGTCTCTGCCCTCTTCTTTCCTTCACGTATCTGTCTGAGCTTCTTCCACACATTCTTACAGAACTCTCCCTCTTTCCCCAAAGTTCTGCCCATCTCTGTGAACCAGTTTTGGGAGTTTACGTGCTCCCTGTGCTGTTTCACTGCAGTTTCGTACAGCTGCCTGTACAAACGCACCTCCTCACTGAGCCTGGTCTCACATCGGTCCATCCGGTTCGTTGTGCTCGGCGCCGCCAAGTAACAAAAATCGACTGGTGCACGACAACGCGCTGCGCCGTCTTTTCAAGGGAAGCGCCAGGGCTGAAACGTCATTTTGACGTCACGGTGCGACACCGCCGTGGCAGACGCGGCAACCATGCAACCGCCTTAAGACTACAGAAAAAAGATTTATTTTCACTCTCTTTAAAAAGGGCCAGCTATATCATTTATTTTATATATATTTTTATATATTTGAAAAGTAGAAGTTTCAAGGTTTTTAATGGTGTCACTTATATGTTTGAATGACAAAAACTCACAGAGTTACAGATGTGTTTTTGGAGATGTGTCAAAAATGCCCACCGGTGGGCTTTAGACTCCAGAGTGTTAATAAACTCAGAGTTTTCACTAAACCTGCTTTCTGAAACGGACCTCTGGTGTGTTGTAATAAATGCATGGATTACTGTTTCAAAGTCCTGTTTCAAAAGGATATGTTTAACTATAGCCAGTTATCTTGGCGAGTAAAAGCTGGATTTCACCTGTCCAAATTAAAATAACCCAACGGGCATGTCCATGTGGGGCCCATAAGGTTTAAATTTGGGCTGCAGATATGGGTCCCAAGTGAGTTTGTCCGCAGTTTCCACGGTGGCCTCACCTGTGTTTGAGATTGAAGCTCTCGAGCTTGTCGGGAAAACACAAGAATCTATGGCATTTCTGAAGGAGAGGAAGGTGATGACATGACAGACTTTGTACAAAACTTATTGAGAGACTTTCTGGATTTACAACCTGATATACTGTAAACCTTGTGATTCAAAGAGCACATAGAGCCACCACTACCAAGTTTACAGATCCAGAGGCAAAATCCTGATCTATTGTTGTAACATTCCCGAGCTACAAAGTTTCCCTGTTCCAACAGGTATCCTTTGAATGGTCTTTTCTGTCTTCTCAAACCCCAGCTGGTAGAGGTGGATGGCCACCCTTCCTGGTTCTGGTTCTGCCAGAGGTTTCTTCCTGTTAAAAAGGAGTCGTTTCTCCCCACAGTCGCCTCATGCACGCTCAGGACGGGAGATTGTACTGAAGACAAGTTTTGGAGCAATATGTTGGATTCCTTAGCTAGGAAATTGTTTTTGAATTGGCTTTATATGAATGAATTGGATTATTTTGAAATTAGAAATGATTACAAGAATTGAACTCCAATTAATATCTATTTAGGATTCTATTTGAAAACAAGTAATATCTGCGGCGTGAGTTATGAACCTTTAAGTAGATACATTTGATAAAGAAACAGCAAATCTCAAGAAAGTGTGTTACTGTTTTTTGCATCTAGGTACTTGGTACTCAGGAAAAACTGTTTATTTTACCATTTCTATTTGACTTTGTTGTCTAATTAGACATACAAATTTGGCACAAATTTATCAGTTAAATAATTTCTAGTTTATATCTTTAATCGTAGCTCTTATATATACAATATCATGTCACAAAAGTAGTACGTTTGTAAAATTGTTGCAGTAAATTGGGCAATAGATACTATTACAACTTTTGACCTTGAAATGTTCTATAGCAAAGTTATTAGTCTTGCTTGTGCTAGCCATGTCAGTATCCATGTATTAATTCTGACATCCAGCCTTGTGCCGAGTGTCCAGATCATCATAATGCTGTACTTAATAGATACTCTATAAATTTTGCCGGGTGTCGTGTAAATCCCAAATTTATATGTTTTTGGACGGTGGGAGGAGACAATGTAGAGAGCAGACAGAGAAAACATACTGAACCTTATACAATAACTTTTCCATTATGTTTGATATGGAAACATAAATGTAAAAATATTAAATGTATGGGTTGTTCAAATATGTATTTATAATGAACTCAGGAAATTTGTTTAAATACAAACTCAAAACTTCTTGTGCAAAAATTCCACTGTGCTAATATCCATTCATTTTCGACATATCTTTGATATTTTTACCATCATTAAAATGTGTCCCGATGCTACTGCATCTCACTTATCTCTGCAGACTCCTTCCGTGCTCTCCTCTGTCCACAGTCTGTACTCCTGCATCTGCTGCACATAACCCTCCAATGCTTTTTAACCTTATGGTCTGATTCTGGTCTGTTGCCGTAACTGATAGGTGGCATGATATCAACACAGTCAATGACAGAATTTGGCCAAAGCAATGCAATGCCCTATCATTCTATTGCCTGCACAGAAAACATGCCATCTTAAACAAATAAAAGAAAACAAACTATTTGTGCCTCTGCCAAAATAGTCAGTTCTCAGTTTACATGAATGGGCCAGATGTTGAGCTGGCTTGGTCACAAACCACACAATACTACTAGAATAGGTCCATTTATCTGTGGTAAGGTAATGTATGGTAAGGTAAATACATATTTCATTAAAATCAGCACCTCATTTCTTTGTGTCCTAAACACTATTGTATAACTTTAGATGCTTAATTTATGTTTTCCCAACACCTTTGAAAAATATAAAATTTAGATTTACCTCTTATCACTTCACTCTTTAGCCTACTTTTCTGAAGTTTGATTCTTGTTACAACTGATTGTTCTTCGCAACTAAAACTTTAGCTAACATTTTTATTGTCATACATGTTATCATAGTATTTATTCTGACTGTTGTATTGATTTGTCAATCATATACAGGATGTAAGAATAAGACACTACTTGATTTTCAAAATAATCAAAACATCAAAGGCACAAAAACACATTTCTCAGAATTTGTTTATTCCATTGAGTTAAGTTTATTTTTCAATAGTTGGCTTTACATTGCAGTTATAAGAACCATGCAGTCCAGCTTTTAATGGCAATACTAATAGTAAAGGTATTCCACATAACAGATCACATACACAGAAAAACACAAACACCAAGTATTCTTCCCTCTGCATTGTACACCAAAGTTTGAACCTTAACATATGTACAAAAGGTCAACCTTGCTTTTGTTTTTAATTTAATTCTTCCTTGCAAGTTTCATGTTTACTACACATAAGTATTTTTAAATGACAAAGTTAGGAGGAGTAATAGTAGAGCAAGGCACACAAGTATATTTAAAAGATTTCCAACCCTACACTGCCACCCAAACACACGCTTATCTTGACACCATCCCAAAGCCCAGTGTCACTACTAATCATAATTTCAGTGGCTGTCTAGAAAATAAAAAAATAAAAATAATACCTGGCACAATTGCCGTGAGCACACATACAGCAGTATCAATACAACACATGCCCCATCAACAGTCATCAAACCTTAGTGTTAACAAAACACTGCTTTAGTTTTCACCAACATTGGTCGTGTTGCATAGATAATATACCATTTTCTTTTTACTTTTCTTTTTGGACATTTGTTACATTTTCATTTGATTTTCATTTGCTGCTGCAAGCAGAGAGAAATACAATTTAGGTAGAAACAGAGATGATTGTGTCACTTTCAATTTCACACCAGAAAACAAATCCAACAGTATTAAACTCTATGAGAACCTCAAAATGATTAATGGTCACACGACAAAAAGAAGCAGTTTCTTTTCAAAGGCAAAGTATCAAAGGAAGCGGCATATAAAGATGAGTAACAACTGGACCTTTAAATTACCACAGAGATGGCATAAATTACGTCATGACCACTCACTGGACAAATCTAAGAATCAATTCTGACAGCCCTCATCTACTTATAAAGTGAGTCTACCATCAGCTTTATTCACAGGTATCACTTGTGCATCCCCTAAAAATAATCTGGTAATAGGTAATTATGTCAGATCATTCTCAAGAACAGTATTATGTAAGGATAACCTTAACGTAATTAGTGAGGTCAGTTTTGACAACAAATCATCTCCAGAAATGAATGAAAAAGTTTGTCTAAGGCAAATAATGCATTGTTTGTTTTTACCTTAATCCCAAATTGTTCAGTGTTTCCTACAACTTATAATAATAATACAGTTAGTATCCTTAAATATGGTGTAGTATGACGAGATTTGTATCGATGTGCAGTGCAAAAGTCAACAAAGCAGATTAACTTGAGGGTTTTAGAGCATGTGTGTACAGCATGTCTTAATATTTGTAGTTACTGTTGAAACTAACTACATTTACAATCTACAATCTTCTTTCTCATCAGTGACAGCAGGTTCTTCCATTAACATCAACTTTTTCTCACTTGTTTGATATTACTTTGTGATAATGTTTCAGTTTTAGCTATCTTTGTTTACTTTTATTCAGTGTTAGGGTTTCTGTGGTTTTGTGATATTATTCGTAGATATTGCCTACCATGCTACATATACCACATTCCACAGACTGCAGGGCTGAGCTCTTTTTGCAAGATCACAGGCTTCTGCAGTCACACTGAGTTTTCACCAAGCGAGTACTGACATCATCTACAAATGTAGACCAAAAGGCCTACTTTTACAAAGTAACATGCTACTTGTGCTGCAACACAGCACTATATAGGTTAAATTGTGTGTAAGTTCAACAGTGTGTATACAGTGGATTGTAAGATGAAACTGTGCTCACAACCGCAGCATAAAAGAAAAAAAAAAAAGTGGATAGAGTAAGAAGTCATGCAAAATGACCAGAGAAATGACAAGCGGTGGAGGAATAATACTGAGGTAACTTCCACATTTTACGTAAAGGTTTGAGAAGGGTGATGAAGAAAGAAAGAAAGAAAGAAAGAAAGAAAGAAAGAAAGAAAGAAAGAAAGAAAGAAACAGATTTTTCAATGATCAAAAACTTGATTTTTGCCAGGGATTGGTATGTCTTGTTTTGTCTTAATAGACCAGTACTGATCTGTTTTCAGGGTTGGAAACTAGTTGTATCTGATAGTAGCAGGGAACAGATTTATCTTTTTTTAAAGCCATTGTTCTGGTGCTGTTTGTGTTGCTCTAAGAGGATGATGCCACAACTTTCTAACCAATGAAAAAAGTTTTTGATGTGCAGAGTCTTTGCACATCAGTCTAAATTTTTCAAAATTTGTGATGGCAAACCAGTAAAATCCAGCACACCCCAGGCTGTTTAAATGCCATCCTTTCTCGTCTAACATACCTTTGGCTCTCTTAGAGTAGAGATGCCCTTGTTAGATAGCATTTAACACACCAAATTAAAATGTGTTCATTTTAATCATTAATTAGACCACACCATAACATATAATAGTCTGTTGCTGAGTGTTCTGAGGATTTTTCACACTGAACCCTATTTTCAATTGTCGCTAGGCTGAACCTATTAATAGGCATGCATGGAATATCTATGCAATCAGACCCATATTGAACAAGAGTGCCATGCCCAGCAACCACTAAACTGTTAATATATAGTTAATATATTATAACACAGGGCAACCGTCATAAGCCAAAATGTTGCATATGACTTTTTGCTGCAGAGTTCTGATTAGAACTAACAGGGGAGATCATATTTCTACAGTTTTAGCTTCTCTTCATTGGCTCGCTGTTAAATTCAGAATGGAATTTAAAATTCTTCTCCTCACATATAAAGCTCTTAATGATCGAGCTCCATCATATCTTAAAGATCTCATTGTTTGATATTTCCCCAACAGAGCACTTCACTCCCAACTTGAGGTTCCAAGAGTTTCTAAAAGTAGAATGGGAATCAGAGCCTTCAGTTATCAGGCCCCTCTCTAGTGGAACCAGGTTTAGGGATGGCTCAGTTGACCCTGAAACATCCCATAGTTAAGCTGCTATAGGCCAAGACCGCTGGAGGGCCTCTTGTATCACACCTTTCTTCACTTTGCTCTCTTTTTCCCCCGTTTAATTTCTCATATGACATCATGTACATTTGGCATTATTGTTGTCATTAACTTGTGTTTCCCTGTCTCAACAGGTATCCTTTGAATGGTGTTATGGTGAATGTTGTCCCCTCTTTTCTGTCCATTCAAATCCGAGCTGGTGGAGGCAGATGGCCACCCTTCCTGGTTCTGGTTCTGCCAGAGGTTTCTTCTTGTTAAAAGGGAGTCGTTTCTCTCCACAGTCGCCTCAGGCACGCTCAGGACGGGAGATTGGACTGAAGACAAGTTTCAGTGCAATCTGTGGTTTCCTTAGCTACAAAATTGTTTTTGAATTGGCTGCTTTGTATGTATGACACATTTTTAATTTAATTAATTGGATTTGATTGGATTATGATTACAATGAATTGTCTTGAAATGGACAATAATTGCATTACTGAAGTGCCTTGAGATGACATTTGTTGTGATTTGGCGCTATATAAGTAAAACTGCTTGTATATGCATGTAATAAGGATATGATAAACTAAGATTCCTCAGTGTCTGACAATATCATCTCCACAGAAGCCCTCACATTACCTTTTCAAGGCTGGACAGCAAATGCACGCTGACATCTTTTACTGACTTTACTTGACCATTCTTTAGTGGTAGCCTCACATATAGAGGAGCTGCTAGCATTAATTCATTATTATATGCAAGGATGAATATCTAGATAAATTTGATCTATTTGGATAGGGCATTTGAATTCAATAGCCATCAGAAGCCATTGAATAATGAACACTTTTGAGCCACTTTAGAATTCAGATTTCCTAAATTACACAATTTATTTTACAACAATGAATATTGTTTTTCTTTATATGGCAATTTAAATACAATTGATTGATATTTCTTTTAATAACAGCAAGTCACTACTACTGCCTACTACTATTGTAAAATCAGCCCATCTCTCCGATCTGTACAGATGATCTGTACAGCTGAACAGATATGAAAATAAAAAACATTAAATCATAAAAATAAATAAATAAAAGAATACATGAATGTGGAAATATTTATTGTTTAAATAGTCAAATTTATCTACATTGTTTATCTATGTTGTTTGTCCTTGTTCTTTTCCACTTTGCTTTTTCTTTCTCTTCATTGCTTTTATTTTTGTTATTTCTGCTGTTATTTTCTATAGCTTCTGCTTTCACCAATTTGTATGGCATTTGCATTATTTCATCAGTAATTTACCCCTCAATATATAGGACACTAGGGCCCAGGTTGAAAGATCCCAGAACTCTCATCTCAGTCCTATGAAACACCTATAACACATATATTTCAAATAAACCTGAATGAGGATTCATTAGCAAAATATACCCCTTGTAGTCAGCTTGAAACAATTTGAATATACACTAAATACAGTAGATTCTTCCGTTTATAATTATAAGAATTAGTTGAAATTGTTAAACGTAATTTCGTAACGTCATCTTTTTTCTTTTACTGACTGTATTTCCATGTATATTCTACTTAGTCTTCAAACTAAAAAAAAACAAAGTCTACCAAACTTTTAAAGCTGCTTCATAACCACAAGTTAAGCCTTAAAAGCTCTGTTACTCTTAACAAGTCTTAACTGAGAATCAGTTTCAGGGTCTTCCTGACATGACTACTGTAAATAAGTTGTCAGTCCAGTATTTGAAACAATGAAAAAAATAATAATTACAATACAATGAACTATGTTATTACTATCATTATTATGAATGATAATAATAAATCCAATTCAGTTCATTTTAGAAACAACCTCAGTTAGAAGAGGGAGGTCAGAAATGTGAAAGGTTCCAGAGCCGTGTGGGCACAAAGAGAAATGAAGCCGAGAGAAGAGATCACCTTAATGGTGAATAGATGGAGAGAGTTTTGTTACAGCTGGATCCTGGAGGTCGCTGCTCCCAACACAGTTGATCTCTAGATGAAGGAATGAAAAGAAAGAGCAAGGCTGTTACTGCCGCATTGATAAAAACATAAACTTTTTTGACATTCTTTATGGTGAATACTGACATTATTAGATACATGCATATACAAATCCAATACAATTGATCCATTTTTCATGATGAACAAATATCATCTTAACCTCTTGATTTCACTTATACCCGCCACTTGCCACGTATTAAAGCAAATGTAGATAAATCCAATGTTGAAAATAGTCTAAAAAGATGCACTATTTCCTCACCACTGTGACTGGCTGTTTTATCAAATCATTGATTCACATTGAAAGATTTAAACACATATATATGTTGCACATTTTAAAGACATTCTTTGCATTCTAAATGAAATATTTGAGTTATTTTCTGTGCTTTTGCTCTCCTCCCTCTGATAGGTGTTTATGTTATGTGGCAGCGAACTGTTGAATATATTCAATTGGTGAAATTCTTCTAATATTCACATTGTTTTATCCAAGAATGTGGATCATGTATTTGGCTTCATTTTCCAGTCTGTTTTTTGGTGTAAATTTCCAAACATGAATCAGGGACGAAACCTCAACACCATCACACACACACAGTGCTGTGTATTTTGCTGCAGATCTTCTGCTGTCTGGGTCACATAGCACATCATGAGCTGCATTCACAATTGCTTTAATTGCACCTGTGTCTGTGTGTGCAGTGCTTGTTTGTGTGTCTTTGTGTGTGTGTGAACAGGTGGGCTAGACTTGGCCACGCCATCGGGGTCAGGACCAGCTGTACACTTCCCTGATATGATGTGTGTATGATAGTGACTGTGTGTCCCTTGTTGTGACGTTACATGTATTGTGTATGTGTCCTCACTGAGCTTGATTTTGGTATTGTTGCTCTTTGCATGTAGATGTGTATGTGGATTTGCCCTCTGGTACGTGTGTGTATGTGTGTGTGTGTGTGTGTGTGTGCGCGTGCAACAAGTCTGTCTGACCTGCAGCTGTTGGGCTGTCAGAGCTTCTACCTGGACTCTGATGCCCTGCCCTCAGGGGTGTGTGCGGATGTGCATTTGCATGTTTGTGTGTTCAGAGCATGAGGGCACAAGGTTTTGCTTAGCCCTGGAGGTGCCCATAGGGCGGCCACATCACCTACACACACACATGCAGATTGTGTCACTAATGGCCTTTGTTTGTGTTCTCGGCTTTTTGGTTTGATTTGATTTTGAAAATGAAAAAGTATGAGGAAACAAAATAATAAAAAATATGCGCAGCTTGCTTTGTGCAGTTGAGTTAGGACATGGTGTACAACAAGTTATGTGCAAAACAAGATACTCAAAGTATTTTGACTTAAAGGTAGGGTAGGAGATCCTGGATTTTGAGTCCAGCGAAGCTGCATTTTGAAAATACACAGGTAAAAAGTCCCAACCCTTTTCTTCACTTTCCCCCCGAAGCCATGCCTCTAGAGTACATGAACGCGCACGAGCACGAAGGTTCTGACAGCAAGCATCGATCGTTGCCGTATTTAGTATTTAGTATATGCTAACTATACGTTTAATAATGCTAGGTGCTAGCCAAGCTGGCTCTAGTTTAGCTTCCTGCCAAGCTTCTGGACGCGTAATTCGTTCACGTTCATCGTTAACAGTCCGTTCAGTATGATTGGATAGTGTTTTTCCTAGATTGTACTTTCTAGAGGCCACTAAAACTTTTCATATTTGTGTCAAAACTTTTAATTAATTGGTTGCAATGGGGGTGTGAAGAGTATTTCAAGCAATATGTAAAAAAATGCTCCAGAAAAAGAACCCCTACCCCACGTTTAAATGAAAGCAAGAGTATACTATGCTGAGATCCAAATCCAAAGACACTTCACACTCAAGACTTAATGCCTGGAGAGACGATCTACAAGTAGATATCACTGAGGATGAGTGGGAAAATACTTGCTTAAAAGCACAAACGCAGACTATTAACACAGCATTGAAACTGTTAGAGCACAAATGGTTGTTCAGGACATATGTCACGCCTGTGAAACTTAATCAGTTTAACCCTGCCTTTCCTGATAATTTTCCTAAATGCAATGTTAATGTTGGCACACTGTTGCACTGTATGTGGGAATGCCCAAAAATTCAGTTGTTTTGGAAGAATACAGTTAACCTGGTTTCATGTATAGCTCCCATAGAGGTACCTTTTGAGGCAAAGCTCTGTATAATAGCTATCTATCCAGGGCTTGAAAACTAAATTATTTTTCAGTCGTTCCGTTCCGAACGGTTCAGGCATGTTTAACGTTTTCGTTCTTGCGTTCCGCCACCAACATATCGTTCCTGAACCGGTTCGGAACGTAAAATGTCGTTAGTTCTTATCGTTCCGGCAGTGTTTGGCGGCCCTATCAAGTCTACGTGTGTGGACTTTCCCTTAGAATAGACGTACTCATTAGTATTTGCCCTTGATTTACACCGTAGCTCTATGCCCAAAAATGATAAATCACCGGCAGCATCCAAAAACATTCAGATGGGCTAAAGCTGCGTCGACGTCACTTCCTTGGTCTGGGAGCTTCAAGGTAAGATGAGGGTTGATCTACTACTGTAGACAACAAAGTATATGCTATATTCTACATGAATTTTTATGTTGTAGAGTTGTGAATTTATTTTATCAATGGAGAAATTGAGCAGCCTTGCTTTGTTGTCTACAGTAGTAGATCAACCCTCATCTTACTTTGAAGCTCCCAGATCAAGGAAGTGACGTCGACGCAGCTTTAGCAGCAGAGAAGCTATTAGGCTTGTGTTGATAATAATAAACTCCTGGACTATGTACAAACTTCCAAATGCATCGTTTTGTGAGTACAGACCATATTTGTACTACTGTAGAAGTTTGGTGTCATGGTATGTGATTTTAGTGTGGTAATTTTGGAGATACTGCCAGGGTCCGTTAGCGCTTGTACTAAGCTATTCGGGATAACTCAGTAACTCGGCTGATGTTCGGCCAAGATCGGAAAAACTTCGGGTGGGATACTGGGCTGGATGTCGCGGTTCAAATGACCCTAGGGTGAATCTACTCCGAACCATCACTTTAACTAGTGGATAACTAGACTAAGTAGTGGATAAAGGAAGTGATTCGTGACAGCTGCATGCATTGAGACTAGCGGGCAGCGAAGTGAACGCACAACCGGAAGTAGTCTTTTTTTTTCCCCTGACAAAGGCTATGCTTTTGTGAAATTTTATAAAATATATAGAGAACGAAAAAAACCGTTATTAACCGGTTTTGTGGATTTCAGAATAACGTTTCTGTTCCGGAACAGTTGAAGACCATTTCGTTTTCGTTTCCGTTTCCGTTCCTCGTAAAATTCCGTTCGTTTTCGGTTTTCGTTTTCGTTCCTTGAACCAGTTCCCTGTATCTATCCTAATCACTTTGTACCAAAACAAAACAGCACCTTTGATCAACCTGTGTATGCTTCAAGCCAGGAGAGTGATCGCTTTTAAATGGAAAAGTATGAAAAGTGTTATAACTGCAATGTGGCTATGGGAAATGGCGTCTTGCCTTGCAGAAATGAATACATACGGTCAGAGGAAAAAACAATTCAAGGAAATATGGGACACTTTCATGCAATTTTTGGAAAACGACCAAGTGGAAATTAATGAGTGAATTGGAATAAAATAGCAGCACCTAATAAGATTAATATTACCGTAAATTCCGGACTATAAGCCACTACTTTTTTGAGCCAGGCTTTGAGCACCGCAGCTTATAATACGGTGCGGCTAATATATGAGTTATATATATATAACATTTTGCCTTGTAACATTAGACCAAAAAAATGAACTAATAGTTCACAGTGGTGGACAGCTGCGTGATGAAGAGTACTGCTTGCACTCAAGTGATAGCAACAACAAAGAAACTGAAGTGAGTGGTGAAGTTCTGAGGCTGTTCAATTCGGACACTGAAGAAGATGAGTTTGATGGTTTTAGTGCGCAGGAGGAAGATGAGAAGGCGTCAATGACTTTTCCTGGTAGGCTACTGTCTTTTTTTTTTTTAACTAGCCATGTTATAGGCACTGTTCGCAAAAACAAACATTTACAGTATGTATTTGTTTATGTTACCGTACGCGTTTAATTAAAAGTTTAAAAATACTCAGATGTAACATCTTTCTGTGTAAATATCTCATATTACAATGTGGACACCTGTGGCTTAAAATCCTGTATTAATTAATTAATTGTATTTAATTGTATTTAATTTTTGTCTCCTTCTCTTTACCCTGAGTGTTTGGTTGTGGGTTGGGGGTGTTCATAAATGTTTGTATTTTTATTATATGCAAAACTCTATAAATATATTGTTGAAAAAAAAATGAAAGCCAGAACATCTTTTTCACATGCTTTTTCAAATCCATCAGTGTAAAGAAAAAGTTAAGTCTGGAGATTCCTTTTAATGCCCACTGGCATTCACTACAGTCACCACTAATTATAAAAAAAAAACTGTTTCTGTTGAAATGATACAGCAGCTTTTACTTTGTGTGGGTGAGCTTTTACTTTTTGTAATTGCTTTAGCATGCAATAACAGTAGTACACAATCTACTAAACTCCATACAGCAATTACACAATTTTAAAGTCTAAACACCTCCAGTGTTAGAAATTAGGTGCATAATTGTTTGTTGAATGTTAACTTACTTTGACTGTCCTTATCCCCGAGATGGGGGTGGTAACTGTGTCTTTACTCTGTACTTGTGCTGCTCTTGTCACATGATTGACAGCCAATGTAGAGCTCAACTGAGAGAGAGTAAAATGGCAATCATCAGAAAAATGAACAGATATGGAGTAACACAGGGAGATCAGAAGAAAGACATGAAAAGGTTGAAAAATGATGAATGAAAAAGAGAAAGAAGACAAAAACTTGTTTGGCTAAATCAAGGCTACTGCATAGTACAACAATGACAGATACAACATCCCATTTTAATATTTTGTTTTAGCAGTGAGAGAAAGAGTTAATAGAAAGAGAGTAAAGCCCTATTCGGACGGGACTAGTTCAATGGGGGGACGTATGGTAATGTTGGTTAACCAGATGACGCCAGGGAGAAGAAATGACCAATTCGGACGGTACAAGAAATCCCTGTACTATTCATCTAACATGGGAGGAGTTGTTGGTTACGCACAACCGTCACATCCTGGATGCTATGCACGTCTTCATTTCACTTCCGTAAACCCCATCTGTAAACAGACATGGCGCCGACCATGCGTGCTTGCAAGCAGCGCTTCATCCAGAACCTCCATGTTTGCAAACACACACACCTAATTGTTTCTCTCTTTCAAAGGATGTGACGACATATTCCGTACTTATTACCGAAGATCGCATTCGCACGGGATTAGTATTACCTATGGTAGATACTCCGGACCGTTTCACAGGAGGTAGAATTCTCGGCAAAGTTTACCGACATACTCCGCTATCTTTACTGACATGGCGCGTTCGGACGGGACTAGATTTCCCGGTTATTATTAGGTCCCCCCATTAAACTAGTCCCGTCCGAATAGGGCTTAAGTGAAGTAGGGGGACAGGCAAGAGAAGACAGAGAAGAATAATCAATGTTTTATGAGGCTGTAATTTTATTTGTCTTTGTACTGGAATCAGCTTGTTAAATCTTTGAGACTAAACTGATTAATCTTTAGTATACTTGATTATTGAAACAGTGTATTTACTAGTCTATCTAAAAGATTGATCAGAACGCTGCAGCTTGATTCCTTACTAAGACCTGAAAAGTAGATCATATCACTCCAGTTCTGAGGTATCGACACTGACTTTCTGTTAATCAAAGAGCTGATTCTAAAATACTGCTGCTGGTATAAAAAGCTTTAAATGGTTTGAAGGCCAAAATACATTTATGATCTTCTGATATCAAATTAACCTTTCAGGCATGTTGAGAAATTCGGAACAGGTTTACTTTTTATCCCCGATGTCTGTGCCCTATAAAGCACTTTAAATAGCACTGTTGAGTTGTGCTTTATAAATAAAATGACCTTGCCTTGTTTTAATCAAAATTGTTCATTCCGTTCCTGACATTATTATCATTGGATATAATGAACATTGGGCCTCATGCAATAACTGTTCGCACGAACAGATTTGTTCTTAAGTCGTGCGTATGAGTGATTTAAGAGAATTTGCGCTTTCACCAATTTTTTCGTATTATAAGTTCTCTTTCAGGTACGAACAGAATTTACGAGTGATCCAGACCTGTTGTAAGTCTGGAGTTTCGTGAAATACTCCGTTGTTATTCGAATCAAGTTTGCTTGACTAATGGATTGTATATTCAATTACTTTGAAGCAAACATAAATAAATATATATATTATACCCCATAATGATGCTGACATTATTCTGTTTGACTTAAATTATGCACTAATTGAAGGTTAATTTGACTCTCTATATAACAAGGTCAATGGGAAGTGTAACCAGCGGCTGACTTTTGGATGCCTTAGTGCGCCAGGCTCTTGGCAGAGAGCGTGTGTTCCGAGGCCGTGTAGATATCCTTGCGGACACAGACAAATGGCTGTCATAGCGATTTAGATTGCCAAGGACTGTGCTGCTGCAAATATGCAGCTTGCTAGAGCCACAACTCCGGACAGAAACACGCCGATCAAACCCAATTCCACCACACGTCCAGGTCTTCACCACCCTTGGATGTTTGGCCACTGGAACCTTTCAGAGGGAGATTGGAGACAGATCGGGTGTGTCCCAGTCCTCTGTGAGTCGTGCGCTCCCCTTGGTCATCAGAGCTCTCATCAGTTTATCACCCATGGTACATCAAATTCCAATTCACCGCTGTCAAACGAGAACAAATTAAGAGGGACTTTCATGCCATGGCTGGACTGCCAAACATAATTGGAGCAATAGACTGCACACATATACGCATCAAAGCAGCTGTTCCATTGTGGAGCGCACTGAGCTGAAGGCCAGGTGTGTCTTGATACAACAGAGGGAAACTGCTCTATAGCCCAGAGAAGGCATGCCAGATTTGCTCAAAATTGCCATGTCTCCTACTACCTGAACCAGCCCAGGCAGTCCAGAAGATGTGGTGCCATAAGACCCCCCTCATGGACCACCCCATGATGAGGCAACAACTGATTGCACGGCTTTAGTTGCAGTCATCGAGCGCCTGGCCATGACGAGATTGAGAATTTTTTTTTCAAGCCATTTTCATATTTTCAAACCATTTATTTTTTATTTCGGTGACATTACGAACTACTGGTGACACTGAATTAACAGCACTCGTAATTGCTTCCCATTTCTTCGCTTTAGCAGGTCCCGTAATTCCCCTCCTGACACTAAAAATGACAAATTTTCCTTTTTAAATCTCTGAAAGCAGAACTTCAATCTCAGAGCCTGTAAAGTTGATCATGACTCAACACTCAACACTTCCTGGCACAGGAGAAAGGAAGCGCAGCCTTATTACCTCCACCAAGGAGGTTATGTGATCGCCCGAGTTTGTCTGTTGGTTTGTCTGGATGTCTGGATGTTCGTTCGTTCGTCTGTTCGTGCTGCAATCTTGCGACCTGCCACAAGGTGGCGCGACCTCAAGGTGCCACAGCCAAACAGAGCCAAAGCCAGACAGAATCCATAGTGCGCGGATTGAATGCATATTGCGCGGATTTGCTGTAATTAGCACAACAAAAGATTGCAACGGCAAGCCAGTGTGCATAACTGCATATAGCGTAATAATAACGGCGAACACTGCTTCCCGACAAAACATTATAATAACAATAATAATAATATTAATAATAATTAATAACGGCGAACACTGCTGTTCAATAGTGAATAGGGAGAAGGGAATGCCTCTTCTGCTGACAGCGCCAAAGAACAAGTAGCCCACATCAGGAACGTATGTCCATACATGGCTCGCTATCCACAGGTAGGTTGGCGGTTGGCGGAGGTCTGCACTCTCTGAGTGCATTTCTAGTATGGTATTATTTTGGGCATGGAGTGTGCAAATTTACTATCCGCGTGCACTTAAATATGCACAGGTGGCATTCATCATTTACGCAGGTCATTTACACACTTTTTCTGAAGTTTGTTGAATGTGGCGTGTTCGTATGAGACCTTCTTACGAAAAAAGTGAGAGAAATTTAGAATAAAAATACGAAAATGTTTTTGCATGAGGCCCAATGTTTCCTTGAGATGCAAAGTCTCTGCTGGTACGAATACCTTTATTCATCCCACAGTGGGGACATTTTGAAAATGATATGCTCTTGACTAGAAGATCAGAGTGATTAAATTAATTAATTAATTAAAGTATGGAATAATTTAAACACTCCCACTGAGACACTGGTCCTAAAATTAATTATTATTTGCAACTGAGCTCTGTTTCTCTTTAAAAAGTTGATAAACAAAACACTAAGTAAGGTTGCAGACATGGTAAAAATCATCCCTCTCATTTGCATGAAGTAATGGAAAACATGTACAAACACGCTAATTCAGTGATGAAATGAATTCAACACTCATACAATCACTGTGGGAAGGGAAAGCTCTTAGCTGATGAATCCGAATGAAATCTGACAGATAGTAATTATGCAGATATTGTTCTATGGACCTTAACCTAACTTAAATAGTGAGAAGTCAGCAAATCCCCATTTCCAATAACACCTGAGGGAGGGGAATAGAAAGACAAGAGAAAAGGAGGGAGAAAGAGGAAAAAGAAAAAGAAAAGAGGAAAGATGTATGCAAATAACACAAGGATGAGAACCAATGAGGAAATTGATCGAGGACAAGAGAACAAGGAGGTGAGGAGAAGAAATGCTAACTGGAAGTGAGTGGATGGAGATAGATCAGTGTGTGTGTGGCGCGAGGTGGACGACAGACATGAAGATAAGAAAGAGTATTAGTATGAGAGATGCTGAAAAAAACCCACCAAAAGAGTGATGACAGAATAAATAAACAAGAAAAGAATGACAATATGTGTGAGGGAGAGAGAGGGTAAATGGGGCAATAGAAGGGGGAGAGGAGGGTGTAGGTTAGCTTTATATTAGCACCTCTTACTTTGTCCGGCTTCACAAATGGAAATGAGAGAAACACACAGCAGCCTAATTGCATTCATACCCACTGAGGGGCTCGCCTTGAACTAATGTCTGGAGTAGAGAGGTGAAGTTCAGTATCAATGCCCTCCTGAGATAGCACATCAGGCAAATACATGGAACACTAACCTGTTTCACCACTGCAGTCTTTGCTTCCTGCTGCGAGGTGCTCCACCCTTTCTTCCCTTTCTGCTCCTGCTTCCCCCCTTGAGTATCTACCTCTCTGCGTCTCTCCCAATCCTCCCTATCTGCCTTTTTCGTCGCCGAGCAGTTAATTTTGGGATTAATTCGCGTGCCGGCGGTGGCTGGCTCTTTTGAGGGATTTGTCGCGGAGCTGCAGACACTTATCTTGGTCATTACGGTGCCCATATTGGATTCAAGCGTTTTAGTATCTGCCAAACATTCGGCTGCGAAGGAGTCTATCAGGGCGACACGCGCCCGGGGATTAAGATAAGGAGGCCCCTCATTACTACTCTTCTCCTCCTGCGGCGTGCTGACACTCACAACGGCGGCGACTTCTCCTCCAGCAACATCACAGTGAAGGTGCAGGTCCTTCTCTTCCTCCACACCAGAAGACACGGGAGGGGTAGAGGATGGTTTGTCTTTAGGGTTAGAGCTGGGCCCCTGGAGAGAAGTGGAGTCACTTGTTAAGAGTGGGGAGGTAGAATATGAGCTGTAACAGGGCTTGGGGAAAGGAGACAATGAGTTCGGTATTTTCTCAGTGTCAGCTGATTCTTGGAAAGGCAGGCAATCCTGGTTTTGATCCAGCACAACCCGCTTTGAGAGAAACAGGTCAACCTCACTGTCCCCTGCAATAGGATTAGGCCTATCTTGAGACAACCCCTGAAGATTATCATTTGAGCGAGGAAAGTGAGGTACCTTTTTACTCAACTCATAGCCGCCTACCAACGAAGAGTCCAGACTTGGCTTCGACAGAAACCGCTGTGGTTTCTTCGTGAGCACCATGCTGTAACAAAGAGGTGGGCCTAAATAAACTTCCTCTGTACACACAGCAAACAGAGTCTCCTCCTCCCTGATTTCAGGGCTGGTGGGCGGGGACAGACAGGGGCTGGTAGACTCTTCAATATGGCTACCAACAGCAGCACAGATAGTTTGGATGCCAGCGGACTTCAAATCAAGATTGCAGAGGTTCTTGGAATCAAGGCGAGGAGAAGAGCATTTGTAGAAGTGAGCTGAATTAGAGGATGATGTTTCCTGTTTGATGCTTGTAAACAGCTCAGGGCTAGGGCTGTGGAGGTCTTGTGTTGGTGTGGCATAAGATGGGATGCTGTAGGGAACTGGGGTGGAGCCATTCTCCTCAGTGCATTGACTGACCTCACCACAGTCACTGTCATGGGACGACAGAGACAGGTAAGAGTAGAAGTCTCCTTTGCGAAGATGGACAGGTCTGTGGGAGTGTTCAAGCACCTGAAGGAAGAAGAAGAATTTTTTTGTTGGCTGCATCTGTTTTTTTTGTTTTTTTTTCTGACTTTAGGGTATGAATTGTTTACACATTGTAAAGCATTTGCACATACATTAAATTTGTGATTTTGTGTTGCTCTGATAGAATTCACTAGGTTTGTAGTTAAATCTAATAATGGAATAAAACAGAACAGTTCAAATCAGATTTGGGATCACTATGAATATAGAGCTTTAAAGAACTCTATTCTGTGTTGCCAATAGTATCCTACTTTTTTTAAATATAAGTTATTCATGATATTTTGTAATTTAATAACACCTATAATTACACCATTAAATCTTGATTTGCATATTAAAACTTTACACTCAGACACTTTTCTTAAAGTTCTCTGCCTGATTTCTTTTAGCCTTTTCAGTGATTACTTCACTTGCTACTGAAGCAATTTGTCATTAGTTCCTCAAAGTTCTAATCTGTGATGCAATTTATTAAATTACTTCGACTCAGTGAACAAATTAAGTGAGATAACTTTTGCTCCTTTTGAATTAATTTGTCCATAAAATATACAGGATATTTTCAGTAAAAAAAAAAGGGGCTGTTACATCTACTGAAAAACTCTGAAAAATGAAAATTTGCTGTGATATCAAGTTTTTTTCTTTTTATAATAACACAGTCTAAATGTGCCTGACTTTCTAAATTAGAGTATTTGTGCACATTTATACTCTACCTTGTCTCTGATCTGTGCTAGTGATGCAGAACCTTGGTCAGGAACAGACACACTGGTCTCAGTCTGATTCGGTTCTTCACTCTGGTTCTCTTTGCTTTTCAGTGCTGTTGTGGCCATGTCAATAATCTCTGTAACAAAGTCATGCACATTCTCTTTCTTGCTTTCAGCTACATTACATGGATGGAGGGAAGAGTGGGAGGGACGGTGGTTACAGCAGGAGGAGTGGGAATTGTGCCATCTTTTGGGAGGCAGAGCCAATTTTTTTGCTCTGACTTCCCTCCTTGCCTCCTCAGTAACAAAAGATGAGAATTTGAACTTTTCCTGAATTTGAATGGCTTTCCGTCCTCCAACTACTGGTTTGCTGTTGTGCAATGCACTGTGGGATCTACAGTCCTCAACCGGCGAGAGGCAGGGGGGTGAAGGGAGGGAAGTTCTGTGACAGGGCAACTCTCCCCTCAGCTGTCCCACCAAAGAGGAAGCACGTTTGGAGGGGAAGGGGAGGAGCTCAGAGGAGGGTGATGAACAAAGTTGCTCTGTTGAATTTGATTCTGTTTTTACTCTCAAGTTGCTTACATCTTGAATTGTCTCTCCCGTTTGGATGTTCACATACAACTCCCTTAGAGACTCTCCTTTCGTAGTGAACACGCTAGACTCCTCTCGAAGGAGCTCATCATCTTCGTCCTTCGTTTTGAAACAGCTCTGGTCTACATTTCCATTCTCCACATCATCTGCAAACTGGCTGATGTAGCTTCTTGTTGAATTACTTCTGTCCTCCTCTTCCTTTTCTCTCTTCTCTCTTTTTGTTTTACTACCGCCCCCCTTGGCGTTGGTTTCTTGCAATTTAGAAGGTGAGGAATTTAAAAAACTGCATTGTTCCTTGTACAGAGAGGATGGCGTGAAAGAGCACAGATTGCTCCCACACTGCAGCTCGTCCCAGAGGCCTGCTTCTGTTTTAGAGGTGGAGGACGAAGATCTGATCCAACTCTGTAGTTCCTGCTTCATGTATTCAACCCCCAACACATAGGAGCCCTCCACTTCCTCTTCGTCATCATCCTCGATACCAGAAGATGCACCACTCAACCTCTCCTCTTCTCCATTCTCTTCATCCCGTACGCCAAGTTCCTCCTCAGTAAGTGTCAGTGTGGAGGAGGAAAGAAGGTCACTGTTGTCCTCATCTTCATCTGTGCACGCTGACGTATAAGAGACATTCACCACCATGCTCAGACTTGCTGCATCTGCTTCGTCTATGCTTTGCCCTCCTCTGTTGTTATTGTGACAATGTTTCCGATAAGAACTTGAGTTGGAATTGGCTGCCATGGTCGGATCTAAGAAATGGTGTTGCTCATTCCTAAGCCTGCCAAAATCTTCAGACCCCAGAGACGAGTCTTCTGTGCTACTCAGTTCTGTTAGCGATGCTGTTGCTGAGCTTTCATTGATCAGTGACGGTGGTCCTTTCTGTGAAGTGCATGAAATTCCAGAGAGTGGGGTGTGTCGACCGCCAAGAGAGGGAGACACAGGGAGTGGGGTCTTCTGTGGGGAGCTGCTTCGAAGTGTCATGTCAGAAACACTGCGGACCATCTTTGCATTTGGAGGACTCTGGATGTTCTCCAGACGTTTCAGAAGATCAAGAGTTCTTCGGCTCAGCTCCCCAGAAGATGGCTCTTCTTGTCCACTTTCAGTGTTCTTTCCCTCTCTGTGTTCATCCCCATCACTTCCTCTGACCTGCTTCAGTTCCAGCTCGCCAAGGCTGACGAGGCTGTCTCCCATCTCCTCGTCATTTCTGTGGCTTGGAATCAAGCAGCTCTCCAGAGAAGTGCTACGATGCAACAGGTCTTTGGAGGGAAACAACTCCACACTATTAGCCAGGAGCGACTCCAGAGATGAACCCTGAGATAAAATGGGACTTGATGCCCGATGAAGGAGAGCACGAGGAGTCTCCAAACAATTATATCGGTCAGAGTTGAAGTCTCTGATATCACTGTGGGACATGAAAGATTTGGAGGAGTGAATCTCAGTTTCTCCCACATCAAAGTCAGAGTCAGAATCAGCAGGTGTCAGGATCCCCTGCCCATTAATCAGGATTTCAACAGCCTCCCCTCCTCCCCTCCTGTATCTCCTCTTCTTTTCCTCCTCTCTACTTCTTTTCGTTTCACCTCTAAACTCATCCCTTCTCCATCCTTTCTCCACCTTATTCACGTCGGTCTTGCTTCTCTGATTGTACTTGGTAACATTATTTTTTTGCAGATTCCCAACTACAGATTCAAGCTGTCTCTGTTTGTTTTCTTTCTTCTCATTCTGTGTTATTACTATTTCTGTGTCTCCTGTGTCACTCACAATCCCACTCTCACTATCTGAACGCCGGCTGTTTTTGGACTGGCCACTTCCTCTGCCACCTTCACTGTCCCCATCCTGATATCCAATAATCCTTTCACCTCGTTGGCTGTTTGACGTCAACCCTCCTACGAGGTCAGGGAGAGATTCGATGGAAGAGAATGATGAATCTTTACTGGAGCTCTTTAGGAGTTGCTGTTTCCTCTTTCCTGGTTTGGTTTGATGCATTAAGGAGGGAGTGAGAGGAAACTGAGGCTGCTTGTATAATTCAACATTATGGAGGCTGTAAATTTGATAAATGTTATTATTGTTTGGGGGAAACGTTTGGGAGTTCACAATGTGTTGAACCTCTGAAGAGGATCCCCTCCTCACACTGGACATCTCAAGACACTGAGTGGCCGGGACAGTTCCGATCTTCTGATCTTGATTCCTATTGGACAGAGTACCGTCTGAAGGCCGATTTGGTTCTGTGGGGAGGTTGTGTGTCAGATCAGGCTCTGATACTTCTTGTGGCTCCGCTTCTGTGATTGTCATATCTGTTTCATCCCATTCCCAGGAGTCATCCGGTGCCTGTGCCACTGGATCAGCTGACACTGGGGTGAGCTGGTGGAGATCCACTAAAGCCAGTTCCAAAGAGTTTCCAAAAATCTGCAGATAAAAGAACAGAAAAAAAGAAAACATGTCAGAAATTGTCCATTTCTTTATTAAGAGGAATCCAAATACAACATGGTAAATCCAATATTACAGAACATGAACATGAGCATGAACTCCCAATATTTTAGGTTTAAATTCTGCAACGTCAAAAGTTTTTTCTTGCTCTTGTTGTTATCAATATCGTTTTTTGGAATGTGCAGCAAGGAAAAACAAAAACCCAGTTGTACTTGTGCTGGGTTACTGTTGAGGCAAGAAAAAAGTATGGATTGTAAAAAAAGTCTAAAAGATAAAATAAAGGAGATTTCAAGATGTCAGATGCTGTTCATGCTTATACACCAGAGGTGTGACCAGAATGGCATGTGTGGGGGGGCAGAAAACAATACCTGAAAAAATGGGTGGAAAATCACTACTACAACTTCAAGCATAATAATAATAAAAATAATAATAATAATAGTAATAATTCAATGCGCTGATGAAAATATGGTCACACTAGCATAAATCATGACCGTCAATTTTGTTAACAGTTCTACATTTTTTTTGTAAAGAAATGTAGAACTTGTATGATGCATGCAAACGCACCATTACAACTAAAAAAATAAATAAAGCTATAAACTTTGCAGATAAATGCTTTTTTTAAATCAAAACCTGCATTTATTCTATCAATGCAAGACACAAACAGAGATAATAAATCGTGGCCTTTTTTCTGGCCAGGTTTCTTTGGATGGACAGGGCATTTCTCAGGGGGGCAGGACTTGTTTCTGGGGGGGGGGGGGGGGGGCGGGCAGTGCCCCCCCCCCTAACACCCCTGTAGCAACGTCCCTGTTATACACTGTTTCTAAAGTTGATAAAGATACATTTCACAATAAAAATGGGCTGTTTGGTGTTGACTGAAAGACTTCTGAATACTCCATCTGGAGAAGTATTTCTGGCAATTAAGAGCTAAAAACATTATCTTAAAAAGTCTTCAATTTAATGTTACGTTCAAATTCAAAAGATCCACTTCGTATCTGTGATGTTATTTTATTGATACAATCAATCAATGTGTTGGGGTTAAGTTGTGTTTTATCAACTGCTGGATCTGGCACCAAACAAAACGTGCTCCTGTGTTTGTGCGGAGAATGTGGTCTTGACTAAGATCTTCATTTAAAAGACATACACAGACAGCCAACTCCAACAGAACATATTCTGTGATTATTCAGTAGAGAATAAAGTCAACTCACCCCAAAGCATTTGATCCTAAATCTCAAAAGCAATTATTTAACTCTGGAACAAAGCAATGAATAATTTAAAAAAAAAAACTACTTCTGAAGGAAGTAAATATGTAATCAAAAAGCTTGGTTGTCTAAAAATATGCTTAGACACAGGAAATCTTCCCTGCCACAGACATAATTAGACAAATTGCTCCACGTCTCGTTAACAAGAGAGGGGGGTAATTTGTATTAGCCATTCATAGCCTATTAATCTAATAAACTAGTTAGCTCAGTTGTGAGTGTGTGCGTGTGTTTGTGTGTGAGTGTGTATGAGAAAGAGAGTGAGCTTGTGTGGATATGGCTCTACAAGATGAATTTCTATTAGATTTGTGTTTATTCCTCATATGCTGATATGCTGATGTTGGTAATGACTGAACAGGGTTTTGCACTGCAGATGCCTTTAAAAAACCCATTCAGCACTGAGAGGAGAAGCTATCAATCAGCTTAATGCAATCAAATTGAAGACTTGATGATCCACAAAAACTTTTTTACATAATTTATATCTGTAATTGTTCCCTTTTCGATAATTTTGCAACAGTTTATGAACTGCAAGTGTTTTTTAGATGGTAGAGATGGTGTCTGTTAGCAATAGTAATTTAAAAAACACATCTATTTTTTAAACAGTCAAAAAAAAGGAAAAAAGAAAAAGATATTGATATTTATTTTTCTGAGGATTTCATGCAAGTTTGCCTCAATAGTTTCTAGATTGGCTGAATTTTCATAATCCTTCACTTAAATACAGTAAGAAGATGTATCTAAAGGAACATTTACATTGTTAAGATGTGTGATGGTAAAATGTAAACTTGCAAAAAAGGGTTCTGATACATACGCTGGACACACCTAATACACTTACCTGTAACCCAAATTAAAAATAGCTGGGACAGAATGAAAAATGCACACACAAAAATTGCTATGATTTTTTTATTTACTGACAGTATGGACTTGAGATATTTAATGTTTTGTATGGTCATTTTAATTTATTTTGTAAGTTGTACACAAATCTTTGCATGTCAGTCTTGTAAAACAGGCTTCAAATTACATTAAAAAAGGATTTAGTTTTTTCAGACAGGTGAAGTCAACACCTAATTATCAATATGATTTGGTACAAAAGGAGTATCCATGAAGGGCTCAGCCTCTGAGGAGCAAAGATGGGCAAAGATTTTCAGCTCGTCAACAAATACATGAGAAAATCATTGAACTGCTTAAAAACAATGTTTCTCAAAGAAAAATTGGAAAAAAAATGCATAATCATCCCTCTTTAGAGCATAAGATTAAATATTCAAGAAATCTCAAAGGAATTTCATTGTTTAAAGATCAAGGACACAAGCCTACGCTAGATATCCTTGATCTTAGATCACTAAGACAACACTGCATCAAGAAATATTCATCAGAAGCTGCCATAACCACATGGGCAGGGGATTACTGTGGAAAATGAGTTGCACATTCACTAATGTCACGTAAAAATGTATTGTGCAAGGGAAAAAAAGAAAGTGGAATTGGAAATGTGTGTTGTGGTTGGATGAAACCGTATTCCAGATCTTATTTGGAAGAAATGGACACTGTGTACTCCAAACCACAGATGAAAAGGACTATCCAGAGTAAGCAAAAAGCAAAAAGCAAAAAGTCCAAAATCATGGCCTAGTTATGAAAGTTTTTTTTTTTTCAAGTGCTTTATCAGGGGTCATTTAGACCTGAGATAGAAGCATCAATACAACAAAGTAGACAGATTTTAGAGCACCATATACTGCTGTCAAGATGACATTTTTTGTGGGAACCTCCATATATTTCCATACAAAAAGTAAGTAAGTAAGTAACAAGTATACATTATAATGGCATAGCTGTAGAAGAAGAGGAAAGTAGTATTAGAGTGGCCTGTCTGCAGTCCTGATCTGTCTGCAATAGAGAACATAGGAGAATTTTAAAACAAAAAACATGATGACATTGACAACTCAGCACTATTGCATAAAAGACATGTTTGAAAAAGGACAAGACAAAATAACATCTGGGATCCTCAACGCCAGAATGTATTTTAAGTTTTGTGAGAGGGAATGGCAATATTACAAAGTGGTTAAAGCTTTCTGTCATAACTTTTTGGAATGTGTTGCAGGCCTGGAATGCAAAGATGCATGTTTGTTTATACATTAAATGCAGTTGACAAGATTTTATAGATCAATATGTTACTTGTTGCTTCCAGTTCTTTTCTATAAAAGTCTGAACAATTTAAATGTCCTTTTAGACAAATCTTCTCTTTATTTCAATGATTTTAACCTACTTCAGCATATCATTCCAGGTCACTGAAAATGCTCTGACAACAAAACCATCTGTGTATGAAAACATGAAAAAAATGAATCAGATGCTGTTTACTGTGAATATTTCACATGAGCACAATCAGACTCTGGAATTCCCTGCCTTAGTCATACTCTGTGAAAGTGTTGTGGTGTGTGTGCGTGTGTGTGTGTGTGTGTGCGGGTGTGCACATAAAGGATCAGTGCAGTGTTTTAGGGAGGTGATAACAAGAACGTTTTCACCATTAGCTCTGGTTTGACTGCTCCCATTTGTTAGCATAGCATCTGCTGGAAGGTCCAAGGAGAGTGGAGCTATCTAGCAGTGTCTGGGCGATTATTTATGTGGCCGTGCTCCTCCTGAAACTACTACTGCTGCAGGAGTCTCTGCTGGCTCTCTGCTGCAGCAGTTGTCAAAGCACTGAGGGAGCCTAGCGTCACCAGTGAGATTCAAAATGAATAGAACTACACAGATAAATCACCTCTCCATGCAGAGTGGAGGAGCTGACAGGTTGTTCTGAATGTAATTGCTAAAACCTCCATATGTTACTCATAACTCTTTTCTACAATGTATTTCACCCACAGAATAGTTCTATAATATAATTTTATATACTATGTCCCCAACACAACAGCTTGCAGCTTTATGATACACTCATTTAAATCAAACCAAAGATAAAACAGGATCTTTCATCAGTTTTATTTTTTAGTAGTACATGCGTATTAACCGCAAAGACAAGTAAATATGTCTAATGATGTATCAACCATACAACCATACTCAACCATTCTTGGGAAAAAAACAAAAAAGCTTCAGAAATTGAGAGAAATTCAATTCTAAGGGGTTACTCCTTCCTTTATACTTTGCATGAACAATAAAATAAACAAAAATGTCATGTTTGTTAATTTTATTTTTCCCTTCTCTAATAGTTAAAAATAGGATGGAAATGAATAGATAGCTATTGCTTTTATTGTGTGATAAAGACATATGTAAACAAGGAGTCTGTTATTAGCTGGAGCTCACTCTGCATCTCCAGCTGACAGATGAATCACTGAATCCTTGCCATTCGGAAACGTTAAATTCATCTGTACAGTTACTAATAGGTGTAATCAGTGAATGTATATGAACAAGGCAACTTGAAACGTCACTATCCATTAATAAGTGGTAACTAGTGATAAGGCTGTTTGTTGTGTATTAGCTTATAAACTTTGAAGTACATGGTAAATATCTGGCTGGGTTAGCTATGCTTTAAAAATGCTTTTTGTTGCACAATGCTAGTCCTACTTTTGGTCTCTTTGCTGATATGGCCACTCTCCATTACAGGTTTCATGTTTCTTTCAGTTTAAACAGTAAGGCAGTGTTTTGCTTTCAAGTTTGTAATGAACTATCTCGAGCATGCTCGAGTATATTTGAATCTCAGGTTTGAGGTACATACATAGACTATCTACACAAACAAGTTAGTCTAGCCCAGGGGTCGTCAACCTTTAACACTCAAAGAGCCACTTGGACCCGGTTTCCACGGAAAAGAAAACACTGGGAGCCGCAAATACTTTTTGACATCTAAAATGAAGATATTGTTTTTTTACCTTTACACTTTGTATAAACTATAGTGTGTTGCTTATGAAATCCATGCAGTGCTACAGAGAAAATTAAATATTATTTATGTAATGAACACATTTTGAACTCTTAAAAGAATAATAATAAAAAAACACGCCGAGTTGAAGGTAATGAATCTGTCCAGGCATCACGAAATGTTCTATTTTCTTCAGATATTTTTCTTTTCTTACATTTCTCCATACTTGGCCTACCTGGGGTTGAAAGTCCTGATAAATGCACAGCGTTTTGGAGGGCATCTACCAGCTTTCGGCGAGTGTGACGCATATTTTGAGCGACTAAAAATAATACAATATCTTTTTATTTTGATATTTCAAGATCACAATAATCATCCAATTTAGAATTACAATCAAAAAAACAAACTAACACAAATGAAATACACTTCAATTGGATACTTTTAAATTCATTTTCCAAGCCACGCGGGTTGCCGACCCCTGGTCTAGCCAATGCAATACTCTTAAAATAACTCTAACATGAGAAAAGCATATTTCTAATTGAAAGTTGAAAAAAGTTTGACATATACACACCAAAATCTATTTGTTTACAAGCAAGTCGAGTCATTTACACACACCTTTGCAAACACTCTCAAAAATACATGCTCAAATGCATGAACATGCACACACAGAACCCAGGAGAGGACAATCATCTTATCATTGAGCAGAAGTGTTCATTTATAAACTAAATCCCCTACATATATGCCCCTGCGCTTTTTTCCCCTACTCCCCTTCTTATTTTTCTCTTTATTCCTCTCCCATCTCCAGTAACAGTGAAATTACTCTCCAGCCAGGCAGCGAGGTCAGAGTGTCTGGTCTCTGTGATTTGTTTTCTACTCTAAAACGTGCGTCTGCACATTGTATGCAAGGAGGAAAGAGAAAGTCAGAGCTTCAACATCACATGTGCTAAAGAATTAGGGTGATTCTTACTAGCTGCAACATTCCTAAATAAACAGGTTCAGCTCATTCAAAGGTCTGTCAGTGCTTTAGTGATGTGCAGTATCATACCACAGGATAACATGCGCAAATATCCAAATGGAAAATAATCATTTCTTTTTGCTCATCATTCTCAGAATAAGAACATATTATTGTACAAGTATTTTTGAAGGGACACAAATTTAATTGGGTGCTAATAAGAGGGCTGAGGCAGCTGCATTACAGTTAAATCTGTTTGGCTGTGAAACTCGATATTATAACAAATGTATACACAAAATAAACTGTAAACTCCACCCAATCTAAATACTAAAGGCCTCAGTATGCTTCTCCGTCGCTATCCGTCAGCTCCCCATCCTTTCGAATTTCTCCACCGGGCTGTCGGATACGCAAGGCAATTCACCTCCCGATCAGTGGGCGTCGCTACGTTATACAACCCAATCTCGCAACGTCTATCGTGAAAGTCGTTGATTGATAGTTTACCTTCCGGCTCCGTTCCACTCCTCACAGTGAACGATGGCGAGCGAGAGAGAGAAAGACTGTTGTTGGAGTTTATTGATTTTGAAATGCAAATTATTTTGACCAAATGTTGACCGGCACACAGTAAGCTCTTTCAAAAATGGCGGTGTTGTTGTTCTGAGAGGAAGGAGCTAAACCAGAAAAGTGATTCCGGAAATGATGTTGTTAGCCGACCAATCACAACCCTTGCGGTCTCCGTCGCCTCCACGGATAGATAAGAATTTTGGCCGACGCACGCAAGCGACGGAGAGCGTCTCCGGGAGGGTCTCCGTCGACGGAGAGGGCCCCCCGTAGGCGACCATAAATCAGCCTTAAGTCTGTTGATTCTTGGCTAACAAGTACAAGTTTTATCAAAAAGGATAAAGTTTGAGATCGAACACTAACATTTTCATTACTTAGTATTTTAAAACCCAAACTGTAACACTAACCCACTTCAAGCCACATTCACACATCACTTCTTAATCTATACTGTGTTACAGGCCATGTAGTATCACACACGCGCACACTAATGAATGCATTGGAGGCAATGTGGGGTTCAGTATCTTACCCAAGGACACTTCAACATGTCATCTGGGGTAACTGGGGATTGAACAGACAACTCACCTCTTGGTGACGACCACACCGGCCCATAACTTTTTGTGGTTTTTACATTATGCCCACATTCATGAGCATCAGAATGCACTTATAATGCTTCATAAAATGTTTCACATGTATTTGTAATCATGCATGACAACATATAATAAAGTTTATAGACATGACAATCCTTCAGGCATAAAGTAAGAGAGGCAGTTTTTTATTCTTATGTAAGTGTACCTGAATATTTCTGCCAAAAATTTTACCTTGTATCCAAATCAATGCTAATGCTGTAACATATATGTACTCATCGCAATTAAAAGCGCATGATGCCTGCTTCAACTCTATGCTTTCAAGGTACATCTGATGAAAAAACTACTCTTTCTCCATACCTCATCTGGCTAAGGCAGCTCAGCTCCCATATGAATGATTTTTCATATGATAACTATAACTAGATATAAGGAAGCTCCTTTCATCTTCTATCAAGTATAGTTACTATTCTTGTTTCAGTTACCAAGTGCCACAACTATGTCCAGTTTGTTATTGCCAATAGTATTTATTTGTCAGCTTTTCCTCAGTTCTGTGTTCAGTTCAGTTCAGGTCGTTGTTGTTGTTTTGTTGTGTGTCCACTTGGCCTTAGTCCAATTTTGTTCCAAACAAGATTTTTTTTTTGTTGTTTTGATTTTTGTGTCATAGGGTTTTTCTCTCATTTCCAGTGCTTTGTTTTAAAATAAAGTTTAATATTCGTCCTTATCTGTCTGCCTCCTGCCAGTGAGCCTGCATTCAAGTCCTCTTCCTCTCACACCTTTTTACTGTGCACTGTCATGGTGCCATACATGCTTGCATGACTCACTGAAAAAAGACAAGTGGGTTGACCCTCTGGATATTGCATGGACTTTTTAGGCTTAAAAGCCTGTGTATGTCTTTGTAAATGTATTACGTACCAAAAATGGGCCATAACATACCATGTAGTTACTACAAGTTAATTTTTAAAAACTGCTACTCACCAAGTATGACACAAAATCATGCATTATATCTTCCCTTACTTGATATTTTACAGTTTTCTGATACATTTGGATATCAATTGTGAGCGTTTCTTTGAATTGCCTTGAAACCAGGTGGAGTTTATGATGTACAATTTCAAGGGGGGAGGGGGACCCCCCAAAAAACAGGAAACAAGTAGACTGATTAGTAACCATAAGATTAATAACCAAAATAAGACAAGAGCAAAGTCATGTTTAAACAACTTGGGCTATTAAACAAAGACTTGTAACGAGACTCAGTATAAAAGAGGGGTTGATAGCCAACATGCAGTCCATGGTCTTACTGCAGACAAGGAAAATGTAAGCACTCAAGATCATTTTTCAAGTACCAGTTTGGTGTGTAGTCGGAGCTCTCAGGCCAGTTACTGTGTACTTTCTCATAATGAAATAACTCGGTCAAAGGGTTATTAAATACCACATATATCAAAAGAGAACAGGTTTGACGAAGAGTGGAAAGAATGGAGGTAAGTGGGTCATTCCATGGCCCTAATTAACAAATAAAGTGTATACTAATGGCTGAAAAAGGAGATGCCGTAGTCTCTCTCTGTGGTATTTTGAGCATGTCATGGACATTTCATCAAGACCTCAGGAAATTGTATAAGCTTGTAAAAGAAGGAATACCATGTCACTGTAAAAGCACAGCAAGTATCCTTGCTGCATTTTGCATTTCTGGGGCCTTTATGAAAATATTCTCATTTTGAAACAAAGTGTTTACATAACCATTCTCACCTTTTTGCTGTTGCTTTTGTTAAATGAGGTGTCAACTAAGGCAAAACCAGTATACAATTATACGAAAGCTTCTGCTTTGTTAAAAAATGTATGCTTATTTCACAAAACATTATGATAATGTGACTGTTCTTTTGCCAAAAGAGTGTAGCTTCAATCACAAAACCATCTGTCTTCCACGGCACATTTTAGCATCAAATTCAGCACTGACATGCTCACTGAGTGTAACCATGCATCAGCTGACTGCCTGCAGTGCAGAATGACAGATGTAAAGTATAAATGTCAAAGCGCTCTAACCTGCTGCTCTCCCAGCTCTCTCTTCAGTCTGTTCTGCCACTGCAGCGTCTGCATTACGATCGCCTCCCACCTCCTCTCTAGGTTGATTGACAACAGCTGCAGGGCCTCTCGATGCTGCTCTGCATCTGGGCCCATCTCAGCCATGGGGCCCGACTGTCCCAGAGGTGGGGATTGGAGAGACAGTGTATATGATGAACCACAAATTTAAGAAATTCATAACAGTGTTATACCTTTCACTAGATTAAACTGATCCACTTTGGTTGAGTTTGAAAGATTGAAGTCAAGATAAAGTTAAGACAAAAAGTACAACTGAATATCCCTACCAGGATCAATAAAGTATGTCTTGTATTGTCTTGTCTTATAATTTGAAGCAGTAACAGCTGAAGTTCTTCTCATTATTTTCAACAGATTAATACGATAAAATTATGGTAATTTTACCTAATCAATTACATATAATAAACAAAATTCTGTGCGTGTCTCTTTATTTGTTTCTGCTGATGATCTTAAATCATTATGTCATCAAATTTTTCTTTTCCTTTTTTCACCTTGCTCTGCTGCAGCAGCTTCTGGCACAACTTCAGAACAGAAGAGACTCCTCGGCGTCGGGCTCGTATCTCTGAACACAGGGACTGCAGGTGGACATGGAATTGAAACAAGACAAGCCAGAGGCTAAGTCAAAATAGGTACACGCAATACTAGCACTAAAACAATAACATAGCCATGAATACAGATTTCAAGTGCATGGAACATCCTCCCGATGTTGAATGGTAGCCCAAAATGACAGTATTTTATTTTCATATCTTGTTTGCAGGAAACCTAAATGGAAGGGAACAGTATAATTAGCATAAGCAAAGGTAGCTGGCATGAAAAGCTCTAAATTATTTTAATCAATCATTCCTGTCAGTTTTTGATAAAAATTATAGTTAAAACTGTAAATCTGGCATCATAAAACAGATCACGGTCAGAAACATGACCAGCAGATAATCAAGTAGCTAGGGGAAACATAAGTCACTCTTACATACAGAAAAATAATCCACTGTCATAGTGAGAGGACCACTATATTTGGTATAATTTTTGACCTTTTGAAAATAAAGTACACAATGCACCTGGACACCCTTTAGATTTCTTTTCAACAATTCGGTCCTATTCCGTCTTGAACCATGAAGAATATCTCCAAATTGTTGTACCTGCATTTGGAATAATCTTTCCTCTTGCATTCGATTATTAGATGCATTCACCTACCATCACTTTTTACTTACAATCAAACTGGTTTATATAAATAGTAAAACTTTCATTTGTTTACCAACAAGCCTGACAACTCATGTTCCTGACCTTTCCATCTCTGTTGTTACAACATCAATATTGGCATAGACATCAGCAATTAATTTGGTGAGTAAAATGTCATTATTATCGATTGTGACAGAGATTGTGGGAACAACAATGAAACTTCTTTGTACAGTAGTTGGGTCATTCATTACAGTTTATTATCACAAAGTCAAATTCAGCTCACAGATCCTTGATCAGCAGTAACAATATATAAAATAAATGACAACGGCCAAATTTCTGCCAACCCCCCTTTCGGCCTGTGTCCAATAAATAAAAAAAATGTATATGTTAAAAGAAACAAGATTGGCAGTGTCTATTATAAATCACTATATGCTGATGAGTTTTCACACTCAAAGGTCAGTATGTGTGTTTGCATATTTGAATATTTGCTCATGTAGCCATGTGTACAGAAGTGTATGTGTGTGTGCATGCATGCCTGCAAACATATGCATATATTTGTGTGCCACAGAAAATAGAGGGGACAGCCTTACTCCTCTGCGATGAGGACCAAACAAGTCCAAGCCTAGAACTATTTATGCTAATCCTGCCTGCTTGCTGAAAAGCATTTCCTTTACATTTTTGCAATAAATATTAAACACCATTACATTGAAATGGGATTTGTTTCTCTGTCTTTCTCCTGTGAGCACACACGCATTTTCACCCACGCAGTCTCTGTCTCACTCACACTCAAATCTACTTCTGTCTTTCATCTTCTTGTTCTCACTTTCTTCAGTTTACCATATTCCTGGCTTGGCTGGTTGTCTAAACAGGAGATGGGGATGCAGAGCAATGCAGACAGGATCAAGAAGACAAGCCTTGCATGTGTGTGAATGTGTGCGTGTATGGTTGCAAACAACTTTTTTCAAACAGGAGGTGTGTATTATGATGAAGGAAGAGGTTCTCTACGACAACAAAACCGCTGAGGAATATTTACTTTGCACCAAATAACTGCAGCAGACAGCACCGAGACAGATGAATTCAGTTTGAGACTGAGGCTAGAACAATAATTCAGCTCTTTCAGTCAGAGGACAATAGTCATTATAATCAACCTCAACAAAAGAAAGTCAAGCACATTGACTGAGAAATATTTCACACTTATCTTATTATACATATGAGCTCCTGACTTGTGCTCAACATCAGCTTTTGGATTCTGACAAGTCACATGTTGAATGTTTTTCTTTTTACTTGGCATGTGTTTAACGTTTTGCAAAAAGTTGCAGAAATCAGTTGCATAAGAGTGAGCAACATGTTTTAAGTGACACACATGTACTTGACAGCCGATTTGCTTTAATATTTATATATTTTTGTCCGACTTGCTAAACTGTTTTTTGGGGAATAAAAAAATGAAAGTTGAATTAATCAATAGAATATTCCTGATAATGTTCAATAGATATTGTCATTATTTCTCTATCACAGCCCTAATCCACAAGCAATTCTTGCTGGGCAGATTCACAAGCAATTCCAACATAGTATTCACTGTACTCAATTCCAGCTCTGATACTTTTCATCTTGACCAATATTCTATGATCACACTGACACATGCAGAATAGTTATAAGACCTAAAGGAAAGACAATGTATGTGCCATTACAAAATAGAGGAAACCATTCTTAGTCAAAGTGCAAGTAGAGAGGAAATTTTAAAAGACATTTTCAATAAAAGAACCAGCATTAACACTAAAATTTAAATTCTTATTGCAATCATCTGTGAGAAAATTTAAGGGGTTTGGGGTTTAGTCTGCAAGTTTATTTTTATATAGAGAAAAAAAGGTGAACCCCATGTCTCTGTTGTTTCTGAATAGCTAGTTTTTGTGCAGTGGTCCCTCCCTCTTATACTCCCTCTTTCTGTGGACTGATCTGGTCTGGCCGAACCAGTATTTACTCAGAAGGCTTTACAGACACGTCTGACAAATATTTGCTAAAAAGCTTTTCTTCCAAACTAAATGGGGAAGCCATGAAGTAGCAGCAGGGAAACAGATGGAAGATGTAGAGGGAGGCCAAAACTCCGAAAAACCAAAAGCAAGTGTGAGATAGGTTGATGAAAAGGAAATAGAAAATGGTCAAGCAGAGAGTAAGGTATCAAACAAGGAAGAGTGATAAAATGAGTTTCAAAGATACACTACCTAATGATAGAAAAAGGTATAAAAAGACCAATATGACAAAGAAACTGAGTAAGAATGAGAATATGTGCTGATACTCTACTGACGTTGCACTGCCCAGGAAAGTGATTTTGCCACAGATGTCTGCAATAATGTTAATGTAAGTGCCAGAGTAACATCAATGCGAATGCACAGGGTGCATGTTTGCAATGCATTGTAACAGCTGGCTTCAATGTTGTGACTGATCAGAGTCTAATCCTTTCCAAAAAAAAAAGTCACTTATGGAAGTGCATTCACTTGTTGACCTGAAGAGATGGCTCTCCTATGTTGCGCCCTGAGCATGTGGAGCTGTAGTTTGGTCTCTTCTATAAAGAGGTCCGCACACTCCTCGCTGTACTGCACTGCATACACAACACCACTCAGTTTTTGTTTGGGCGTTTTGTCCTTTGCGTGAACCAATCTCTGTCTGAGGGTGTTTGAAGTGCACTGGAATGTCATGTTGAAGAAGATCCTTCTGTAAAGTTTCTCTGAGACTTCTATGAGAATATGTTTGCTGCTGTTCTTCTTAGGTTCTCTACCAGTGTGGTTTGGTCCATTTGTCTTTGCTGATTTGTCAAAGGTCCAATTTGGAAGGTTTGAAGAGCTTTCTCGGAGTGCTGATGTTCCTTTTGTTTCCGCTCAGCCTTTGTAGGTACACTCTCCTGCCAGTGGTGTAGTGTTCTGATGACAGGGGGGTTCAGTGTCACATGGGACTGTAACGACCCTCTCTGCTTGTAAACTGATACTCCCCACCATCTAGTTCAGAACTGAAGAAGCCTTTCGGATGAGAGGTGAAACATCTTCAAGATCCAATTTGCCATGGAGCAAAGAAAATTTGAACCTTTCTTGAGGAAAGACATGTCAACTCAATGAGTTGGAACTGAAAAATCTTTTTTTTTTAATCCCAAAGGGAAATTAGATATACATGTTGACAAACAGACCAGAACTTAATCTGACTGAAAATTAATGGTGGAAATTGAAAAGAAATTGGTCCATTGGTCCATAAAAATGCTCCATCCTGCAAAGCCAGCCTGCCAACTGCTTAAAGGATAACTGCGGTATTTTCAACATTAAGCCTCTTTTCTGAGTCGTCTGCAATGTTTTAGAACCCCCCTCACCGCTTTTTTGATGTTTACTGCTGTCTCCGGTATTTGCCTAATTTTGATTCTTCTCAACCTGCTTCAGAACGGCAAGTCATGCGCATGTCCAACAAGGTCCGTAAAAGCACAATAAATGTCCGTTTTCAAAATCATCAACTCACCGGAGTAGTTACTGGTGTGCACTGGTAATCCTTTTCAAATTTCATGGCGAAAAGTCTCTTCTGTCGTGTTTTATTTGACATTTTGTACTGGATGTTTGTTGATATTACTCCGCCACCGCGAAGAAAATAGTGCGAGCATGAACGAGCTGCCAAATAAAACACGACAGAAGCAACTTTTCGCAACGAAATTTGATATGGATTACCAGTGCACACCAGTAACCACTCCGGTGAGTTGATGATTTTGAAAACGGACGTTTATGGTGCTTTTTGTTTGAGATATGGGATGAGTTGCCAGAGTGGGTTTCCTTTGCAAAGTGTTTGGCACGAACAAATTTTTCGGACAAAGAAAAGAACCAGACATCTAGATGGGGTTCTGAGGTTAATTAAGCAATTCATTGGTAGCTCTAGTTTCAGCCTCCACTAGTGACACACATTGGGATTGTGTTACCTATTTGTGACATTGGAAAGTCCCATTAAAGAAAAAACTATTAATACCTATTCATTTTTTTTCTGAACAAATTAGATGCACTTTGTGTTATTACTTACAAGAGCCATTGTTGCTGTCCTCTATGTTGAGTTTTCTATGTGAATGACCAACAGCAAAAAGACAAACAAAACAAGTAGCGCAGCGTTCAAATTATCCACCGGGCTTCGGGGGGGGGGGCGGACTTTTTGCGGATCAATTCATGACGTCACCCCCCCCCCAAAAAAAAATATATCATGATATGTAAAACACAACAATACGTTATCATTTGCAAACTCCCTGCTAGAGCCTCATATGAATCAAGTGACCACGTTCACGGGAAGATCACATCAAAGCACTCCGTAAACTCCGTGTTGAGAGATTGGGCTGTTTTGGATGACCGTCTGCGGTTAAAAATGGGCATTGGGCGAGTTTTTCTGTATCTGTATATGGCTCTATGGCCATAGAAATAAATAGAATTCAGTTTAGACTGGTTTAGTTTAGATTTAGTGCCTCCAGGCGGGGTTTGAGCATGTTTGGAAATCATCTGGCAACCCTGCAAAATCCGCGCTGCGCAGGTGAATTCTAGAGATGGGATTTATGGCTCTTTTGGGGGATCCGGCTCTTTATGGCTCATTCCTTTCAAAGAGCCGTTCAAAAAACTGGCTCGTTTGGCTCTTTATTTTAAGTATTTTAGGCTTATAATCAATTTCCGCCATGTCCGCTCGTACCCATGGTTACTCAAAAGATTTTCTTAGTCCTATTTGACCGTCTCTAGTTACTCCACAAACGCAAAGTCCTGCACACATTTGGGAATGCGGCAGAAATCATACATAAGATGCATAAGTTACATTAAGCTTTGGTATCCCCCTCAGCTGAAAAGTGGTCCCAATATTGCTCCTCTTTCTCTGGCTCATTTCGAAACAAATTTGGCTGCTTCCCTTTCTGTCCCTTTCTGCGAGCAATGAGTGACTGACTGTCTGACTAGATTCCTTTATTACTTTTCCCTCAAGTTCTATGTGTGCGCGTGCCGGCGTGGCGCCGCTTAGGCGCTTATTTTCGCGCCACGAAGGCCCCCCCATACAGAAGTGTCAGTGCTCACTCAGACACTCACTGCTCATGTGAAGGGCACGTGAGAGCTGCCTGCGCCCTACCCCCCCTACTCGTAGTTGTCCTATGTGGGGGGAATCCGCAACTAGATGTCCCCTGGGAGCTGCGTGAAACACGCATGAAAAAAACAAACAAAAAAACCAAAAAAACAACGAGAAATAGAACGGCTCCCGCGCCGCCGCGACTCGGCTCCCTTCATTCATATCAAAGAGCCGTTCAAAAGAACCGGCTCGTTCGCGAACGTCACAACACTAGTGAATTCAGCTCAAATCTGCACGCAGCACTGTCAAGTTCAACCACCAAGCCAAAGTTTGTCTCACACACGTTGCTGCAGCAGGACGTTGCTAACTTTCCAGTTAGCAACAAGCACAGGAGCAGAACCAACACATGCAGAGTTGGGTCGTTGCTAAACCTAGCAACGACCCAACTTCAAACAGCTGTATGGCTTACCAAAAGTCCAGCAAACTAGCAACTAGCCTACATTATGTAGTGCCCATGAGACGCAATCAAGAAATGTCAATCAGCAAAGTGAACCCAATGACGCATACAGAATCAAGCTGTAAATTATCAGACTACAACTGCCAAATTCAACATAGCTTTTAATGTCCGCTGTAAACAGTGTGCGCTTTTCTTGAGATTGAAAAGTGCTATCAGACAGCCCCGTGGTGCTAGTAGTCATGGTATACTGCTAGCTGCTACATGAAATGTCTTCAAACACAGTCTAAATTATGATTAATCCTATATTTGTCACGGCGGACATACGTAAAGGAATCCCATTTTTCCTACCTCTTTGTGGCCATGCTATCCTTTTTGCCTTCTTGCTCGACACAGCTATCCTTGCTTCTTGCTTGGTGGAGTCACACTATCCATTTGCCTTCTTCTAACTTAGTTAAATGATATCATTCCAATTGTGCTTTAAACACATGATAAGCCTTGTACTTTATTTTCTGACATCAAGTATGTTGGTTGGTGTATTCTGGATTAGAGCAGTCCGCCTGTCTTTGAACTGAGACTACTTGTGCATATTGACTCGATGGAATTCCTCTGATGTAGTCCTAGGCTAACTTTTTTCTCATGGGAGAAAGGGAAGGGCGGTCACCTGTCTTGAGTGTTTGTAAGTTCAGTGGTTTTTAAAGTTGAAATAATATTAGTCTGATTTGTTAGTTTCATTTAACAAATCACGGGAAACCTCCACCTTGACAGCTTAATTCCACGCGCTCGCATCTCAAACATCATTTTAACGGGCATCAAAACCCTGTATCTCAGTGCTGCCGATGTTTTGGACTCTGCGCGAGCTGCCTGCGAACATGCGAAACGCCCGCTGGTGGTACAGTCCATTGAAGGGGTGTTCCAAAACGCATTTTATTTGGTTATTCATAGTACACATTGAAAAATACTAAGTAATAAGACATTTTCAACACCTGATTTTAATAATAGATCAGTTTTTTCAGTACCCCCCAAAAGTGTAATTTAGTCCCATTTGGGGGGTATCAAGTCTCAATCGGGGGGTCGACCCCCCCGGTACCCCCCGTAATTCGAACACTGAAGTAACGTCTTTATATCTAATTTGTTTTCTCTCTCTGGTCCTTCATATTTCTGTTTGTCAATCTACATTCTTTATCACGACGGGCAACTGACTCAGGATAAACAAAAAGTAAAGGGTCTTCTCTCCTCAGTCCCTAATTCCCCTTTGACCGTCATTTTTTCCCTTTTCCTACTTCTTGTCACTCTCAAGCTTGATCCCCCCTCCAGCACCTTCTATATCTGTTTCTTAAATCTCTGTCTCCGACAAATGAAATCCTCTTAGCTCTCTTCCACCCCCTCATCTCGACAACCTAATTATTGAAACCTGCCATGAAGAGGGGGGCATAAAGAGAAAAGGAAAAGATGAAGGAGAATGGAAGTTGTTAGTGCAGTTGGTATGTCAGTATTTTACATGACTGCAAAACACTTTGAGATAAGAGAGATGGAGTTGAGATGGACGACTATAATTTTGTTGAAAGTGCCAGAACCACGACACAAGCATTAAGTTTTTAAAAAATCATTTTGTGAACGCAAGCGGCAGTGATTTGCCTAAATATGATAACCACAAGTGATCTATAAGAAACTTTTAGGTCAATAATGGATTTACTGAGATATCTAGGCATATTTCAATCCATTTTTTCATACCTGTTTTTTCCCAGTCAGTACATTTACATACAGAGTTTAGTTGAAGTACAGTAACAGCTCAACTTGGCCATTTGATTGGATCAGCGTCATTGCCAGTACAAACAGAAGTGAGGGGGATCTAGTTATGATCGAGGTGTGTTTAATGTTGCGATACTGTGGGAATGTGTGAGAAAAAGTTGAAAACATTCTGGTGCTTCTAATTTTCTCTGTGGGATATGAGCCTCTGTGTATGTGTGTATATTACGTGTGTATATAGCTGAATTCCCAGCAATAATATTGTCTCAAAGTTTCCTGAATGGTGATTTTGTCAGATGGTGGTTATAAAATTGGAATTTCATTAGAGCAGAGCGACTGACTGGAAATGCTTTAAGCGATGGAGGGTTGACACTTTTCAGTCTCAGTTTTTGACGTGTTTGAAGCCGTCTGTAAAATAGAGCAGCTATGTTGGGAATTCAGCCATATTAATGTACACTTACACTTCACTGTTTTTACAAAAAATTGTGATAAAGAAAACTGAATTAACTGTGAAATACGTGTGGACTGCCCAGGCACTTTTGAGTGTATACATGCAGAAAGGATTTCATCCCCAGTCGCATTATCCATGTGTGATAGTTTGGCTTTGAGAGCTTTGATTTCATACAACTTTGGTCTGACTAGTACATTTACATGAATTTTAAAAGTCTTTTTTTTTTGTTGGATTAATACAAGATATTTTTTTTCTAGTGTATAGGCTCAGTGAGGACACTTAAGGATTATAGTTGAACCCTTTAATAGTTATGCAAGAAAGAAAAATTATGGTTAGACTGAGAAAAAATTAAGAATGAAAGAAATAAGTGATCAAGAAGAAGATAACTATAAAAAGCATCAATGCAAAGAAAATGGAGACAAGAATTCTCTGTTGCATTAATTAAATGGAGATAGAGACCCAGTGGATATCAAGGACAAGAAAAAAGAAGGCAAGGACAATCTGTAAAAGGAAAGTTGAAAGATATAAAGAGAAACAGAGAGAATAAGAATTTAACTGCTCGCTTGGTGACCCAGTGGAAATTCAATCAATTAACATTAATTAGAAATCTCTGATTAATTCTATTTGTTGATTAAGTCAATTATAACCACAAACACTCGTTATCGCAGAATGAGCCTAATAAATTCCTGTTGACAATTTGCTCCCACACATATTCCCTCTGCTGCTGCTAATACAGCCTAAAGCTGCCCAGTTTTCCATTCGCATATGCTTCCTCAGCTTTTCTCCTCTTGTTCTATTTGACATTATTCTCAATTTTTAAACCTCTTCCTACTTCTCTTTACACCTATAGAACTTTACATCATTTTTTTTTCTTGGTATCTGTGGTTGGTTCTTTCATCAATCTGCCAATTTGAATTGAAACAAAGTCACTAGAATACTGTCCAACCACATTCCACTGCAAAGGTTTATTCAAGGGCATTCTGGTAAATATAATAATAATAAAAAAGAAACATAATTAAAGACCCTTCTTCATAGGCAAAAAGTCCACATTTTTGTAGAGACAGGGATTCTAACACCAAGGATACTTAAGAGGTCCTTCAAATACACAGAAGCGAACTCATCAAAACCCTCTAGAATAATCATTAAGCCGTTTGAAGCCACTGAGCTCAGTACTATGAATTTAGTTTAGATTTACTTGGTCAAGTTAGCTGTCACTAAATCTGGAGCACAATCTCATTATGGTTATAAGAATAACACACCAGTACAGGGCATCACTCTCTGTGTCTAAAGTAGAGTCCAAAGAGCTGCATGCAGCTCTGCAGCAGTAGATTTAGCAATTTTATCAGTAATTACTAAATTATTTGAGTATATAAGTATTTAAGTGGATTGCTAAATATATTTGGACAGCTGCAAAAAGACTTCAGCGACCTGTTTGAGCACTAACATTATGTTGGAAACCCTAATTTTTTGTTTTTTTAGTATCAGGGTAAGGCAAAATTCCCTAATCTTTACAAAAATAATACATATAGAATATAAAAATGTAACTATTTTCTTAAGTTTAGCAATACAGTTCCTATTTTCATTGTTTGCAGCAAACAAAAGTACAACCACTGCTCTAGATCCATGACAACTATTTCACGATAGGAGATTTCTTTCAAATGGATCAAAACACATTATGTAAAGCTTACACTGAATCCAACTGTTACATGCTTACTGGTTATTAACAGCACATAAAACTGCTCTGAAATACAGTAGGATTCAAAAGAGCAATCCTCTGAAAATAAAAGCAGACATTAAGTAACAAAAAACCTCTCTTGCTTCCTTTAATACTGACTTTCTGACATTTTTTGCAAAAACTGGCACCCTGTATGCATAAAAATATAAATGAAATACTCTGACAAAGTAGGAGCTTGACTCCAAAGCTACATATTTATGTTCTTACTTTTGGATTTCACCAGCAGAGTAAAGGAAATATAGTTGTGTGGTGTTTTGATTCTTATGTAAAATATAGCACAAATATAATAATGGAATAGTAAACATGAAAAAAACCTTTAATAAATTATAGTTGGAAGCTCCCCTATAACTTAAGCTTGTGCCTCACTTTCACCAATTTTATCAAATTGTCTATATTTTAAAAGTAATCAGCCAACCACTTACATAAATGCATTGCAAAAACAGAAACGACAGCAAGTGATCCACCACAATGTTTTAGAATTAACTTGCGTTGCACTGACAGACAACCTGAAGTGAGTCTGAAAGCTGAAATATGGAAAGAACTCTGTTTAGTCACACATCTGTTTCCATTTTCGAATCCCTATTCTTGAGTTTATATTAAATCAAATGAATGATCATACTGCAGTAGCTAAGATACAATACATTTTTTTGTTGTGAGTTGTTTTTTATTTGAAGACAACAAAATTATGTTCATATTATCATTAAAAGTGGAAAGTACCACTATAAAAACGATCATTATACCTGCTAATCCCTATTTCAAAATAGGGACCTTCATTTTTAAAAGTGAGTACCTGGAACTATTGTTTCTAGAAGAAGGTTCTATCTATTTCCCCACAGATAGAAACCAAGAAGTTAAGGTGCTAAACTGGCTCGACCCAATAAAAACTGAAAATCACAGTCAGCAAGTCATGATGTCAAACATTGTACATCTCTGGATACCTATGATCACAGCATACTTTTCGTATGACCTCACACTGCAGACAGTGTACATAAATCTGTGTATTGGTGTACAACATATTATAATTTTTTTTAAACTTTTTTTTTTTTAGGAAACAACATATCTGTGTTCTTCCCAATTGAAGAATCACACAGCAGATGTGACCCAAGGCTTGTGAGATATATTTGCTCTTATTTTTGCGGCCATGTTTCAATGGAATTTTCATTTATTCAAATACTAGATATTGGAAGAAATCTGTAATACCTTGGATGTTGTAACAAAAAGGACCCCTCTGTATACGAACAAGGTTTACAAACGATAGTAGGAACAGAAAATACATTTGAAAATTATCACAAAGGATCAGCTAATTTTCAATACTGTGAAGAAATATTATTGTTATTATGTACATGAAATTAATTAAAGCGAGAAACATTATTTTCATTTTAGCCTATTTGTTTTACAAATACATGTCTGGTATTTTCTAACAAAAAAAAGTTGCGTGGAAATAACATAACTGACAATAACTGACATCAACCTACATTTCGGTTTTCATGACAACAACCGTTGTCATGGAGACTAGAAATATAACGTCATTTGTATGTGTGTTCTAAATCATAAGTGTCGCCACACTGTACTTATATTGTCGACTTGTTCAAAGTGCTTTTTTACTACACCACATTTTTTTAAGCAACACATTTAGGATGGTGGACAGGGCTGTTGACTTACAGCCATGTCTATCATAGCCCGTACCTCTGCACCTATATAAGTTATGTGTTGCTTTCACATTTCAGTTACATCTGGTGACTTTTAGTTTGTACTCTCACATCCTTTTGTCCACTTTACTTCCTCCCTTGTGTGTCCACACCTATCCTGCATCTACCTGATTCTTAGAGTGTCCACCTGCACGTCATTATGTCTACGTATTTAAGCCTCATTTGCCCAACCGCTGGTTTCAGATCGCCCCGGAGTTGCCATGTGTTTTTCGGAACCTGCGGGAGTGTGTCTTTCTGCATTGCTGTCACCTCTTCTGAGCTGTTCCACTCAGCCTGCTGATTTTCATCTACCAGTTGTGCTGTCATTTTATTTTGCTTGTTTTCCCTGCAGAGCTAATGCTGGGTATCCTGAGCCTTTTCTTTTGGTCAGGGACTTTTTGTGTATTTTTGGAATGAATCGGTGAACTGTTCATCTGACTCGTGTCCTGCATTTGGGTCCAGATCTACCTGTCACAGTAACAATGTCAAATACAAAGTAAACCCTTTTTCAACTTTTAGGTCTTATGTGTAGGGGCAGATTAAAAGATAAAGTGGTCCTTACTAGGTCTTAAAATTAAGTTAATACAACCTCAGTAAAAGAACAACACTGTGTCATTATTTATTGAACAAAAACTGAGCCAAAATGAAGAAGCAGTGTGTGGGCACTGCAACCTTACTACTTCCATAGGAATTAAGAGGTTCATCAAATGCACTTGATTAATTGATCAACAGGTAGTGTGTGCACCTCTATAACAGCAGATGTTTTGGGAGTTTGCCAGTGTGGAGCATTTGATCTGTGTTAAACGATTACTTCTATTCAATCATGAGTGTATTTAGTTTTTTAAACACTGCATCTGCATAGTTTTTGTTAAATGATGAATGATTGGTTTAATATGTCATGTGTTATAGTTCAGCTCAGGTTTTATTTACCTTATTTTAAGACATCCTGATATGGAAAACCGTAGAACTGAAAGGGGATTTACTCTCTTTTTCACTTCACTTCAATTAAATTAAATTCAATCCTTTATTATTCTCTTACGAGAAATTGCCATAGAATAAATCATTATTAAAGATTTGCTATTGTTATAGACAGATAACAAAATGAAATAAACAAAATCAGCTGGCAAACATTTAGAAAGTTGAAATGTGGCAGAAAGTTGAGTTCTTCAGAGAGCACCATAAATGGATTAGGGTGTTTTTTTTTACTTCAGTTATGTCACACAAAGCATCTGCAGGTAATGCAGGATCTTAATACATGACAGTATCTATAATGATTTTGTGTTGATAGAGGATACTTGGACGTATCAGTAATATCCACGAAAGAGAAAATGTGAACATGCAGACCAATAGAAAAAAATTTAAATAAAAAAAACAGTATTCTTGATAAGGAGAACAGAATTTACTGCTGGAGAGATATTTGAAAAATAGCAGGAAGACAGAAAGAAGCAGAGTTAACTTAACTGTTTATATCGGTAAATAATAATGGATTAGTTCTTTTTTTCTGTGGTGTCTCTTTACTTGGCTCTCTAACCGCAGTTTCCAATGTGCAGGTTTGAATTCATGAAAAGAATTCAATAATTTCTCCCTCATCTCTGTGTAGGCAGTAAATCTGAGGCGATAGAGGCTGTGGCTGATTGCTATAATAAAACGAGTAAAACATGTCAATATACTGTGTATTACATTGCACATGCATTGATTTCATACATACGCTACATTCAGATGTTTCAAAAATGTCAGTCAGAAAAAGTAAACTGTATTGCAGATAAAGATGAAAAATGTGTCTTTTTGTGAGCATGTTTGTTGTCATCACATATACAGTAGCAGTATATAAAAATGTGCTGTCTTATTCTTGTTAAGTCCTGTAACATTATCCTTACTTGTCCTGACATTTTTTGGTAGCCTACTTTGTACGGAAGCCAGGAGCGTCCATGCTTAATGAAAAATTAGAATGTCGTTATCTCGAGATCTTGAGTTAAATATCTCATTGTCTCCAGATAACAAAGCCATTGCGACATGTTAACGAGTTAATTATGTCAGTAACTCTAGATGACAAGGACTGTTTTCTCGTGATAACGGAATAATTTATGTCATTATTTGAAGGTAACGATTTTGTTTTCGCTCGAAAACAGGTCACTACATTTTGTTAGGTCAGGCTAAATAAATTCATTTTCCCAACATCAAACAGTTGGACTACAGTTGTCACTGTCTGTGCTCAGCAAGACCAGGCATTTACTAACTCTTTACTAACTCATAACAAATTGCAGTAAAGAGATACATACACATACATGCTTTGAATTAGTGTTATAGATCATCCTCAAGTTTCATGGCTTCCATGATGAAAAATTGCAATGGCTTTAAACACAGGAACCACTTGAGCTCACCATAATCACCTTGTGATCTAACAAAAAAAAAAAATCAAACCACATTTTCTTATGATATAATGTCATGATTTTGAGAACAGACAGATTTCTTGCAAAAATTGGAAAAATCAACTTATCATGCAAAGTCGAGAAAAAGGGATGAAGATAATGTGATCTCGCGATAACTGCATTAAAATAAATAATATCAAGCATGGCTGCTTTTGGGTTCCATATTGTTGTCAGCTTATGAATAACAATAAATTCATGTGTGTAGCTGTCCATGCGCAAGGCTCAGATGGAGGTTTGTTTTTACAGCAGCGGCATTACATCCCACAAGTGTGAGAAAAGGCAAAGTAAAAAAACTGACAAAAAATATCTAGTGATGCTTTAACATGACTCAGCTCTTTCCCTACAGTTATTACATCAGCTTTATCTATAAAGTGCCCTTTAAAATGACATGGAGCTTAAAAACGTTAAAGTTAAAAACATGCTTATGTTGTTGCAGTAATATGGATTGATTTTTTTTGAGCAACAGGCTCTCCTGTTTTTCTGAATCTAACAGAGTTTGTGTCCCCAGGTTAAGTTGAATCTGAAACTAAGTAAATATCAGTACTATATGTGGATTATAGAGTTTTAAAAGGACAATGATGATGGCAAAAAAAAGGACAAAAAAAGTTAATCTAGCTGTGGTTGTAACAGGCAGCGACAAATTATTGGTAGTTAAATTTTTTATCGAGCTATAGAATTATGATGATTTTATTAACTATACATACAGATTTTTATTATTTAATCTGAAATAATTTCATGTCCCCCTTGAGGAAAAAAAAAATCCAAAATGTGGCACGAAAGATTGAATTTTTCTCCCTTTCTTATGTGCCCTTCTGATGTCCAATGTACATTTCTTTTCACTACGAAATGTATGCTCAATGTTATAAACTCTGCAGGATAATTAACTGAATCTGCTAGATTAAATGTCAATTGTGTTCTACTTTACCATTGTAATATCTCTTCGTCCAGTCCTCATATCTTTCATTAATCCCTTGTGACCCTTCTCGCCTTCGCCTCTTTTTGCTCCCGACTCTCTCTTGCTTCTTTTTTTTTCAGCTTTGCTCTTTTTCCGTCTCAAAAAAATGTTATCAATTATTCTCTCTTCTCCCTTTAGCAAATGAAAGAACTGAGTGTTTTTTCCTCTGAGCAGATGAAGATGAAAGTCTGATTTGTTTGTTGATGCCGTTACCGTGGTAATGTCTAACCTGTTCACTCGCCTTCAACCCCTGACAAGCAACTCTTAATGAGAAAACACCTCTTCAAAACACCAACAAGCGCTTCAGCCAAACACAAACACATGAAACCAAGACATAAACACAAACAGAACTACAGGTAAAAAACCCTTGCAGATGGGCATAATCAAAAGATGCTCTGCAACTTGTGTTCTTGGCAGGGAGTCGGTGAATCTTTAATCCTCATCATGCAGCAGGTATCAATATCAGAGCTTTGCTGTCACCTTCTATTAAGTACGTGAAGGATTTTTCACTCTGTGTGTGTGTATGTGTGTTTAGGTAGGGGCTGTAGGGGGTATACTTGTTTGCATATGTGTTACTTGTGTCTGCTGTATTTGTCTTTAGGGAGAGTGTTTCTAAAAGATCATAGTGCACTACGCTCTGCATGGAAATTATATGAACGATTGATACCCAACAGTCATCATCCAGAGTGGCAGACACATAAGCATTCTGCAAAAGCATCTTATCAAGTAATACTCTCAGGGAGGCCTCTGATTGGACCAAGATTTATTCGACCACATGAAAACACGCAAAATATTAAGTCCTATAGACTTGTCTTGGTACCAGTTTTGGAACTAGTTTTGGATTCTTAGGACAAAAAGACAATATAAATCAACAGAATAACAATGGCAAGTTTTCCCAAACTAGCCTGCTTGTCCACAGAGTTACAGCTCCTGTCCATGGTAGCTGCAAAGATATTACAAACTGTGAATTACAGTTAAGCCAACATTCTGTGTAAAAAATCCACTGCAGCTAAGTTAGGGTGTCCAGGGCTGGATAGTGTAGAGGTAAGATTGCCACCTTTCATGTGGGTGACCTGGGTTCAATAAGCTGTATGAAAGGTACTACCTACAGTAGGGGTCCTTAGGCAAGACCCCTTACCCTACCAGTGTAAGTCACTTTGGGTAAAAGCGTCTGCCAAAAACATAAACATAGTTTTGGGCATTTGTCCAACTCACCTTATTTGTAATCCCATATATAGTTATCATTTTGCTTTTCAGTATCTGTGTAATGTAATTAATTAACATTTGAATTAAATAAACTACACCCTAAGAGGGTTAAGAGTAACTGGGGGACAAGTAAACAAAGAATTGCATCATTGCACTGAGTTCCATCTGACACAAGTGCTACAAGGCTCGTGCACTAAGTGCATAGTGAATGCTATTTGAAAAAGAGAAAGGGAGGAATTGGGATACAGAGAGTGGAAGAAACAGTATATTGGAAAACTTTCAGAATAAGTTTTTGAAGGTGATTTTGTTGACTGAATTGTACAACCCATTCTGCCTGTGAGGGATCACACTAGAAAAAAAGTCTGGAATTGGTTTTCTGACCTTGCACCAAATGCTAGGACTGGTTGTTAATATTTATAACTTATAACAGAATGGAAATATTAAAGGGTTAGCTATGTATGAACAAAATAAAAGTACTTTTGAATGGAATGGAATAAATAATTAGGTCCTGTTTTAGGATAAGAGATTGCACAGGTGAGTATATGACCAACATGAGTTGAGCTGGGTCATAAGACATACAAAAAGGAGGTAGGCCAGAGTAGAGATACAATATGTGTTGGGGTGGGGGGGGTGAAGGTAGAAACAGCAGAAAAGAGGTATGTGTTGCAAATAATGAGGAGGACGATAGTGCCCAAGGGCAAAGATCACGATTGGAGGGTCTGAGGGAATGAGCTGGCCCTGAGTAAGAAACTGTGGGGGAGAACAGGTTCATCCACTGTCTACCGCAGGGGAGATATGGAGAAGGGGAACAGATAACAAAAAGGTAAAGAAAAAATATATTGTAAAGATGACAGATACTAGGAGAAAGACATGTGGACTCAAAGAACAAGGGAGACAATGGAAAAGCAGAAAAACTAGGAGGTTGAGATGAACACTTTGTAAGGAGAGGTGCATGCAGAAATAAAGACAGGTAGGCAGAAAAGAGACAGAGAAGCTTCCCTATAAAAGAGTGACTTAAATGCTCACACTCGTAACCATAGTAAAGCAGAATCTGCTTTGGAGGAATAAATTCCAACAGATTACCCATAAGCAGCCATTAAATGTTTAAATAGGACCAGGTCTGTAACAACTATTTACCAAATGTTTTTCATTTGGTGTCTCAGAAGTGGAAATAAAGAACCAATTAAAGAAAAGTTATGGCATTCTCACTCTGTTCCTCTTCTTCGCTGCAGCTGGTAAAGAATGAGCCAGGTTTCAGTGAACATACTCTATAACTAGTAGGAGTGAGAATTTATCAGTACCTGGAACCCAACTGTTGAACTTCTTTATAAGCTGTTGCTTTTCACGAAACGGTGCAGAGTTTAGTCTGTCACATATTACCAGGACTAATGTTGTTTTAATTGGATGCGTGCTTAGCTTGCATGTGATATTGTGAGCTGAATGTACTCAAAAGATAATTGAAATCACTGACTGAAAAAGTGTTGAGCGATTTCTTCTTGATCTGTCATATGGAATTACGTTTAATATAGGAATCTTATTACAAATTCATGTGTAAAGAGCTATAATTTCTTTCAATGAAGTTAAAGTGAAATTGCATCAACACATTATTAATGCATTTACTGTGGCAGCTGTAATATTACTATGTTAAAGAAAATAAAAGTGGTAGACTAGAGGGAAATAATCTCCAGGTTTGTCCTTGTGGATGGCAGAAAGTAACGTCAGTTAGAGGCCTTAAAATGCATCAGGGAAGAAAGAGATGTGTGGTAAAAGAAGGGCAGTGTGGCCGCATCGATGAGTACTTTTTAAAGGATAAGACCGTTTTTTTGACATTGGGCCCTTGATTTCACATTATAACATGATGTTCTACTCACCCCTGCTTGTTGTTGAACATTTGGAGCTGTTCCGAAGATATTCGAGAGGCGTCTGGCTGCTCTCTTGAGATATTCGGCCATGAAACGGTTTCCTATGGGCAAGCTTATACAGGCACAAACTATGCTGTTTATAATTTATTAATTACTGTACATTAGCACTGATAACGTGGAGGTGCGTCGCTTACTTAAAAAAATCCGGGTTACTGTAATTTAGATTTTTTTGTCGTAAAGTGGGTGTTACTGACGTCCTCGTCGTGCTACTGCCACAGACAGCCCACAGACCTGCTGCCTATTTATTCATTCGGCTAAAATTCAAAATTAGTAACCCGGATTTTTTTTAAGTAAGCGACGCACCTCCACGTTATCAGTGCTAGTGTAGAGTAATTAATAAATTATAAACAGCATAGTTTGTGCCTGTATAAGCTTGCCCATAGGAAACCGTTTCATGGCCGAATATCTCAAGAGAGCAGCCAGACGCCTCGCGAATATCTTCGGAACAGCTCCAAATGACCAACAACAAGCAGGGGTGAGTAGAACATCATGTTATAATGTGAAATCAAGGGCCCAATGTCAAAAAACCAGTCTTATCCTTTAAGAAGTCAATCGAGTAAGTCGGATGAAGTCCAGCGGCAAGTAGAAAACCAGTCAGAAGGATATCAATAACACAGCTACAGAGGGGGAGGAGGAGGTTCTAAGAAGGGATGAAGCTGATACTGAGGTGAACGGGCCAGTTAGAGAGAGAAATACAGAGCAGAAAGCTAGACTTAAGTGACCTAGAGCAAATAGCAACAAAGAATGGGAGGCAGTCAATAGAGATTTGTCGATAATATTCGGTAGGTTAGGAGGAAATGCAAGCGATAGGCTAGAGAAGATGGAAGATATAATTTACTCCTATGGTGTAGAAAGATTTCTGGTGCAAGATAGAAAGAGCGTTGAAAGAGTACATTAAGTTAAGTCTAGACGGCAAAGAGAGAAGGAGAAATTGGTTAAGGAAAGAAGAAATTTAAGAAAGCAGTGGAAAAGAGCTAGAGAGGAAGAGAGGGTGGGAATTAATGTTTTGCAGGAAGAATTGAGAAGCAGGCTAGCAATACTCCAAAGGACTGAATATCTTAGGAAAAAGAGAAAGAAGAAAGAATATGTAAGGATTGAGTTTTACAGGTACCCAATCAAATTTGTTAAAGGGTTGTTTAACCAGGAAAAGGTAGGGCAGCTTAAAGCAACAAAGTCAGAGGTGGAAAAGTATCTACGAAATACATATTCAGATCTTGAGCAGCATAGAGTAGTAGGCCTTCCACCTGACATGCCACCATTAGGAGAGATAGCTCATAAGATGGATGTTAGACCACCTAGGTCGAAGGAGTTGAGGAGGTAGTCAGGCGTGCAAAGGCTTCGTCGGCCCCAGGGCCAAATGGAGTCCCCTACCGGATTTATAAAACTGCACCTGATATCCTGTTTTTGTGGAGGCAATTAAGAATAGTTTGGGAGAAAGACTTTATTCCTAGAGCATGGTGTAGGGCAGGAGGTGTTCTTATTCCAAAGGAGAAAGAGTCCTGGGACCTGAGTCAGTTTTGGATGATCTTTCCTAAATGTAGAGGGGAAGATTCTCTTTAGTTTAGTTGCACAGAGATTAGCTAGTTATTAAGAAAATAATAGCTTAATAGATACTACTGTGCAGAAGACAGGAATTCCAGTTTTCGCAGGGTGTTTAGAGCACATGATTTGGCATCAGATTCAGACAGCCAAGATTAAGAAAAAATTTTATATTTTGGATTCAGCAAATGCATTTGGTTCAGTGCCATATAGCCTTTTTTAGAAAGCATTTGATTATTTTAGAGTGCCTGTAGTAGTTGTTAACTTAGTAAGAGCATATTTCCAGGATATTAGACTGTGCCTAAGTACAGCAGGTTTCACAACAGGTTGGCAGAGGCTAGACATAGGCCTTATGGCAGGGTGCACAATTTCTCCATTAGCATTTACAATGGCGATAGAGATAATTATTAGAGCTTCCAAGTGGGTTGTAGGTTGAGAGAGAGGCCAGGATGGCATGCGCCTGACACCAATTAGGGGCTACATGGATGATATGACGTTGGTGACTACAACAGTGCCATGTATAAAGAGAATACGTGAGATAAAAATCTAAAGTGGGCTGGTATGAAAATCAAACCTACTAAGTCCAGAAGTATCTCAATAAGTAGAGGGAAATTAAGTGATAGAAAGTTTGTAATAGATGAAGAAAAAATTCTAATAATTAGGGAAAAGGCAGTAAAGAGCTTAGGTAGGTGGTACCAGACAGACTTAAATCATGGAGAGCAGGCAGTGCAGTTTCGGAAAGATGTTGCTGAGGGACTGGATAGAATAGATAAATCAGGGCTTCCAGGAAAGTTGAAGCAGTGGTGTCTGCAGTTTGGATTGTTTCCTAGGTTGATGTGGCCACTGTCTGTGTATGAGATTCCATTATCTGTTGCAGACAAAATGGAAAGATTAGTTAGTTTTTACATTAGGAAGTGGCTAGGTGTTCCGAGATGTTTAAGTACTGTGGCACTGTATGGGAAAGGAATACTCCAGCTCCCAAATATCTAGTCTAGTAAAGGAGTTTAAATGTACTAAAGTTAGGACAGAGCTCCAGTTAGCTGGGAGTAAAAATGTGGTAGTTAGTAAGGTGGTTACAAACCCAACCAAGGGGAGGAATTGGAATCCAAGAATGGCAGCTCAGGAGGCAAAAGCAACACTTAGACATACAGAGATTGTGGGTAATGTGCAAATAGGCCAGGGAGGCTTGGGGCTTGGCCCAGGCAAACCAGTGTGGAGTAGAGCAGGTCCCAAGGAGAAGAGAAAGCTAGTTGTTGAGCAGGTTCGTAGACGGTAGGAAATGTTAAGGGGTGCAAAGGCAGTGGCTCAGGCTAAGCAGGGACGGTGGTTGAATTGGGAAGGTGTAGAGAAGAAAAAGCTTAGTTGGAAAGAGCTGTGGAGTATGGAGGAAAGGAGTACTAGATTTTTGATAGGGGCAACATATGATGTATTGCCAACTCCCCAGAACCTAAAACTTTGAGGGGTAAATTGAGACCTGCTATGTTCATTATGTTCAGGTACTGCAACTCTAAGGCATATTTTGTCAGGTTGTAAGGTTAGTCTGTCACAAGGCCGGTATACCTGGCGACATAACCATGTATTAAGAAGCTTAGCTGCAGGTTTTGAAGATAAACGAAAGCAGGTACATTTAGGAGGGTTTAAGGTGAAGTGGCAATTCAGTTTGTTCAAGATCGAGAGAAAGTTAATAAGACAATAAGGAGGCAAGGCGGCTTGTGGATGGGAGATGCAGGTAGATTTAGGATGAAGGCTTGTTGTTTCCCAGGAAACAGTCTCTACAAATCTAAGGCCTGATATAGTCTTGTGGTCTAGGAGTAGAATGAGAGTCTATTTCATAGAGCTGACTATTCCTTGGGAGGAATTAGTGGTAGAAACATATGAAAGGAAAAAGCTTAGGAATGTGCAGTTGGAGGCAGAAGCAGAGGAGCGAGGGTGGAAAGTTAGAATCTGTCCAGTAAAAGTAGGATGTAGAGTAATTGTTGCAAAGTCTGTTGTCTCATTGTTGAGGGAGTTGGGTGTAAGTGGACAGAGTGTGAGGAAAATAGTGAAGGAAATGTCAGATGAGGCAGTAAGGGCCAGTCAGTGGATTTGGATTAGAAGAAGCAATAGTATCTGGGGGCCCAGCAGGGGGAGCACTTAGGGTAAACAGACCGTTGGGAGAAGCAAGGAAGAAATCCAGGATGTATTTAAGGGGAGGGTGTGGACCGTGTGAGCCTTTTGAAACCAGGCGGCCATTTCAGGTGAGTTGGCCTTGTATTTGCTGGCTTTTTTTTTTGTGACTGTAGAACTGTTTAGGTGATTTTGTCTGCTGAATTTGCTAATGTGTCTTATCATGCCTCCACCTCTGGCACCCTCTATACTTTCATTACCCCATACCGAACCAGGGTTTGAATCCCATTCCTACTTATCTTTACCTCTTCTATTTCAACCCCCTACCCGAACCAGGGTTTGTATCCCCATCCCGCTATGACTGGTGTGCAGTTGGTGAGAGGCTGGAGTAGCTTGTGGTTGTGAAAGAAAAGATGGTTATTGTGGTGTGAGAAGCAGTGATGGTTGGCATTATGGGAGTGACTCTGGGACGCCAGTGATCACTGTCTAGCCTCCTGGAGGTGTCGTGGGCCCAACTCGACGAAAGGAGATTCCCACCTGATGACCCCAATGACATGTTGGTCAGCACTGCTTACTGGTATATATACAGATTATTCACTAAATTTGGTCCATTTTCTTTTGTAGCACAAGTTTCTTGTGTTTACTTTGAATGTTACTGCCTCTATGGAGGACACAAAGAACATGTTTCATTTACAGAAGATTTTTTATTTCATTACCTGAATAAGCATTCAGAAACAACTGAATAGAAACTATTCAGGAAAAATAAGTTAAATTACTGTCTTGTATATATTTTTTCAGATTTCTGTTTGTCTATTTCTCTAAAATCACAACTTGTTTATAGAACATTTCTCTTCAAATGACTGTGTCTTCAGTGTCAGTTAATGCAGTGCCTCTTACTTGCCTGTATTGACAATCTAGAATTCAGATTATTAAATAAAGCAAGATGATACAAGAAACCCACTGACAGGCAACATTTAGTCTTTGAGAAAGAGCTGTCCTTATGTAAGATTGGTTTCCACTTGCATTCCTGCATACACTGAGAGCAGGTGTGTGTTTGTATCTGTGTCAGGTTCAGTCTATTAATTTTTGGTGTGTATGGCCTCCAGAGCTTTTTCATTACAATAGGGAGTCATCAGAAGCCCAGGGCCTGCCTGAGGAACGTCTGGCTCATGCCATATCTTACAAGAGCACTAATTCAATTAAGAGTCAAGGTACAGACACACGACAGGAAAAGAGGGAAGAAAATACAGAAGTAAAGAGAGGAAGTCTGAAGGCACATGGACGACAACAGAAAAGACATTGGTTGTATCTAAATAGTGAGAAGCAAAGTAAAAAAAAATATAAGTGAAGACACAAAACACTTGAAAAAGACTTGAAACTGGTCTCATCACTTTTAGCTCATTTGCTTAAATAAGCCACAATATGAAAATTCATTAAATTAAAAACTTGGTAACTATCAAAGAAAGAAAAGAAGCTCAATATCTAATATAATGATACCTTTGGCATGCAGTGATGATGTCAGTGATGATGATGAAAGCAGTGTCTGTTTATTATTTTAGAATTGCAGAAGTTAAGAGAATCATGTAGTCTGTTTCAATGTTAAGAGCATGATGTATCTTGTTTAAACGTTAAGAGCATCAGTGTAGCATGGTGCTTTGCAGAGTTGTATTTTTGGGTTGTTTGTAGCCTTATTGTTGCTGGGATCGGAAGTGTTCTTAGTTATACCATATTTCTCAGTTGTCAGGTTTGGGTGGTGGTGCGCGGTGTAAAAGGACACGGATGCAGACTTCAAAAAAGCAAACTTGATTTATTTTCACAAAAGGTTAACATAAAGCGCGGTTGAGCCAGATAACAAACTAGACGGTGACAAAACAAAACACGACTTTGAAAAAAAAACAAAAGACTTAGCTTGGCTTGACTTGGCTTGAGACCATGAGTGACGGTGAAGACAGTGTAAGGATCTGAGAAAAACAATAAGGAAACCTAGAAACTAAATACTGACTGAGTGATAGGTGAGTGAGTGCAGCTGAGGGGAAAAACACAGGTGGCATGAATGAAGGTCATGGCAGAGCAACAGAAACTATGGGGAAAACATTGTTAAACTAATTACCAAACCTGGACTAGAAAACTAAGGGTAATAGAAAAAAAGAAAAAAAAACTAGTCTGGACTTGCGGCGACAGGGCGGCAGGGTCCGGAATCCGTCTGGTGGGCGGACTTCTGGCGACGAGGCGGCAGGAACTGATTTGGCTGACGGCCAGACTTCTGGCGACGTGGCGGCAGGAGCCGATCTGGCGGACAGACAAGACTTCCGGCGACGTGGCAGCAGGAGCCGATCTGGCGGTTGGCCAGACTTCCGGCTTCGAGCGGCAGGAGCCGGAGGCGGTCCAGCGGGCGGCCAGACATCGGGCAACGTGGCATAAGCAGCCGGAGACTGTCCAGCAGACGGCCAGACATCCTTTAAGGGACAGAACCCCCCCTTCAAGGGATGTATCCCAGACATCCCAAAACCTGGGTGGGAGGGAGGGGCTTGGAGCTGTGGGTCTTTGGGCTGCAGTTCTAGGGACTTTAGCTCTCTGGGCTCTATGGGCTCTAGCTCTCTTGGCTCTGGCTCTGGCTCTAGCTTGTGACATCAGTGTTTGGTTAACCGTGTTTAACCTCTGGAAGTTTCTGTAGGTTCCTGTTATTTGCAGGAAATAAATTCATAATAACTGAAAACAAATCTAACCTTTCCCGTAGAAATGACTGTCTGAAACTGCAGCAGAGAATGGGAGATTTGCTCTATAAAACTTGTAAAGGACCAGTCAAAACAATCTTTTCATAGCTTGAAACATTGAATGTTTGAAAGTTGTTTGTCAAAGTCAAAGTCAAAATTATTTTTATAGCACATTTCATGTAAAAAACAATTCAAAGTCCTTTACATGAAATAAAAGCATATCAGCAGGGAGTGTAAGAAGCATTAAAAATACATAAAGGAATATAAAGAGAAAAAAATAAAATAATTCAAATGAATTTAAAAACAAGCAACTGTCTAGATAATTTAAAAGATACCGTGCAGATTTCATGCATAGACACGTGAGAAAATAAATGTTTTTAACCTGGATTTAAAATGTTTACATTTGGTGAAAGTTTAATCTCCACTGGCAGTTTGTTCCACTTGTTTGCAGCATAACAGCTAAATGCTGCTTCTCCATGTTTAGTCTGGACTCTGGACTGGACCAGCTGACCTGAGTCCTTAGATCTAAGAGCTCTGCTAGGTTTATATTCTCTGAACATATCACAGATGTATTTTGGCCCTAAACTGTTCTGGGATTTGTAAACCATCAGCAGGCTTTTAAAATCTATTCTGTGACTGACTGGAAGCCAGTGTAAAGATTTTAAAACTGGTGTGATGTGTTCAGATCTCTTAGTCCTGGTTAAACTCTAGCAGCAGCGTTCTGGATGAGCTGCAGATGTTTAATGCTCTTTTTGGGAAGTCCAGTTAAAAGAGCATTACAGTAATGGAGTCTACTGGAGATGAATGCATGGATGAGTTTCTCCTGGTCTTTTTGGGAGAGGAAACCTTTAATTCTGTTAATGTTTCTGAGATGGTAAAAAGTTGCCTTGGTGACAGCTTTGATGTGGCTGCTGAATGTCAGATCTGAGTCTATCAACACTTCGAGGTTACGAACTTGGTCAGTGATTGTAAGGTCCCGAGTCTCAAGATATTTACCAACGCTGACCTTCTTCTCTTTGCTACCAAACAGAATGATCTCAGTTTTGTCTTCATTTAATTGAAGAAATTCTCTCTCATCCAGGTGTTTATTTCCTCCTGACACTGACACAGTACGTCTGCTGGGCTGCACTCGTCTGGTGACAGAGACACATAAAGATGTGTATCGTCTGCATAACTGTGATAATTGATGTTAAAGTTCTGTAATATCTGACCCAAAGGGAGCAAATACAAGTTCAAAAGAAGAGGTCCAAGAATTGACCCCTGGGGGACTCCACAAGTCATGGCAACTCGCTCAGATTCATAGCTGCCAATTGTAACAAAATAACTCCGGCCTTCTAAGTAGGACCTGAACCAGTTAAGGACCGCTCCAGAAAGTCCAACCCAGTTTTCCAGCCTGTGCAACAGGATTCTGTGATCTACAGTATCAAACGCAGCGCTGAGATCCAACAAAACCACTACTGAAACATTACCAGAATCAGTATTCAACCTGATGTCGTTTAACACTTTGACCAGAGCTGTTTCAGTGTTGTGATGACGTCTGAAGCCTGATTGAAAGTTATCAAGACCTCCACTTTCATTCAGAAAGTTGTTGAGCTGGTTAAATACAACTTTCTCAATGATCTTGGATATAAAAGAGAGGTTAGAGACAGGTCTGTATTTGTTCATCATAGAGGCATCTAGAGTTCTCTTCTTTAGGAGTGGCTTAATGGCAGCTGTCTTTAGTGACTTGGGAAAAATGCCTGATGCCAGTGAGCTGTTAACTATTTGTAGGAGATCACTTTCTTCTGAGGTAAAAACAGTTTTTAAAAAGTGGGATGGTATTAGTTTTATTGTTTGTCTGTGTTGCATGAATGTTTTGTCTAATTGTTTTGATTTTTTGGCTAAAAAAGTTGGCAAATTCGTTGCATTTCTCTGTAGAGAGGAGGTCTGGGTTTGACTGTTTAGGAGGATTTGTGAGTTTTTCAACCATAGCAAACAGAGTTTTATAATTGTTGACGTTCTTATTATTAATTTCAGATAAATGCAGCTGTCTGGCCTTGCACAGCTCATTGTTATAACTACGCAGGCTTTCTTTGTACAGCTCATAGTGAATCTGAAGCTTTGTTTTCCTCCACTTACGTTCACGTTTCCTGCATTCTCTTTTCAGGTTTTTGACCGTAGTGGTGTTTCTCCATGGTGCTCTCTGTTTGCTCAAGGTGCTCTTGATACTTATCAGTGCAATAGCTTCAATTACATTGAAAATTTTCAAGTTGAAATGATCCAGCAGTCCTTCAACCGACTCTGCGCTCATTGTTGGCAACATAGCTATGGCCTCCCTAAACTGAGGACTTGTTTTCTCATTGATATACCTCTTCTTAACTGAGAAGCTGGCTGTTTGAACATTCTGAGTGATCAATAAATCAAATAAAATACAAAAATGGTCAGACTAGGCCACATCAATAACCACAACAGAAGAAATATCAACACCTTTAGAAATGACCAGGTCCAGAATGTGACCTCGAAGGTGGGTAGGTTCTGTTACATGTAGCCACAAACCAAACATGTCCAGCACAGAAGAAAATTCTTTGGCAGTACCATCCGTCATATTATCCATGTGAATGTTAAAATCCCCAGTCAAGATAAAATGGTTAAAATCAGTCGAAATAACAGACAATAATTCAGAAAATTCATCAATAAAACTTGCACAGTATCCTGGAGATCTGTAAATGATTAAGAACAGGATTTTAGGAACACCCTTTAAAATAAAACTAAGATATTCAAAAGGAGTGAATTCACCAAATGAGATCTCTTTACACTGGAATGTATCTTTAAATAAGGCAGCTTCTCCCCCACCTTTCGGCATTCATCCATAAAACTAAAAATTGGGGGTGCTGTTTTATTAAGAATAGTAGCACTTGTGCTCTCTGTCAACCATGTTTCTGTCAGAAAAAGAAAATCTAAATTGTGTGAAATTATGAACTCATTAACTAACAGTGACTTATTGAACAGAGATCTAATATTTAGTAAGGCTAGCTTTGTGGAGTTTACAGTGGTCTCTGTTGTATTCTGAGTTGTATGTGGTACCATTAACAGATTAGATAGATTCACCCAGCAAGTTGACTGTTTTCGATTCCTTCTTTTACTCACTAATACAGGAATCCTATTGGGTCTCAGCTTGTTCTCAGAACAACTGTCAGTAGTAGGACTACTATAGCAGGGCCCTGCGTTTCTCGGTTGATGGTGGTCGCTGGAGTCCTGGCTGGGATAGAGACATCCTTTGGAGACCTTGGGTGATGTGGAGTAAAGGGTCTGGTGAGGGGGGAGGGCTGGGGGTTGTTTGCCTCGCTGCTGTGTCCTTCAGTCTAATCTGTACAGTCATGTTTGGGTTTGCCGTCCCAACAGCATGACGTAAGTGTGCACCAAGTAATCTGCATCCAGTTCGGATGCACGCCATCAGGTCTGAAACGCTCCTTACAATTCCAAAAGATATTAAAGTTATCAATGAACTTAATCCCATTGGCGATGCATGCATTTGACAACCATGTGTTAAGGCCAAGAAGTCTGCTGAAAAGTTCAATTCCATTACCCACAGTAGGAATGGGGCCTGAAATGGAGACACGGTGTCAGGATCTGGGTTTTTGGTTATGTTTTTGGACTTGGTTGTTGGTGTTTTTGTTCAGTGCTCTTGGTGTTTTTTGTGTTGGGTCAGTCTTTGTTTCACCTTGGTTCTGTTTCTCGGTATTCAGTTGTGTTTTGTTGCTCCTTGTGTATTCTTTGTGTTAGATTAATATCCAAAGTTAGTGTGCTCTCCCTCGCCCCCTGTGTTTTGCCATCTCTCTCTCTCTCTCTCCTCAGTCCGTCTCCTGCCCTCTGGTCTCTTCACTCTCACCTGCAACCTGTTAGTAATCAGCCACCAGTTCCTGCTCCAGTAATCACCTCCCCAGTATATATGTCTGTCTAGTTCCACCACTCCTCGTCGGATCCTCATCTTATACGTCCTATTCCACGTCTGAGTTCCTCGTCTTATTCGTCTCACTCATGTCCTATGTCCCTGGTCCAGTATTCAGTCTGGTTTTGTTATTTTCTTAGTTTTATGTTCAGTGTAGTTTTTCAGTGTTCCAGCCTTGCAGCGCTTTTTGTTTATATTTTAAATAAATCTTGTAACCTTCACTTTTGGCTCTTGTCCGTGTCTGCACCTGGGTCCTCCCTTACCAAACCATGACACACGGTGTGCTCCATAGTGACACAGTCTCTTCAACAGCAGAGAAAAGTCTTTCTTCAGGATCTCAGAGCCAGTCTTCCTTCTCAGAATATCAAAAGACCCTGTGTGGACAATGATCCTCGTGCCATCTGGATGAGTAGACAGAATGGTCGGCAAAATATCTATCAGTTCCCTGACTGATGTATCAGAAAAAGTTATATTTCCATCTTTGCCATTCTGACATGCTGTGTTATAGAGTCCCCGATTAGAATGGTGTCTATTCCTTTTTGTGTGGAGGTGTCGATCGCTTCTGTAGTCCTCACCTTGGTTGTGGGATTTGGGCTTCTCCTGATGATCTGGTCAGCCCTTGGCTGAGGTTTGGGGCCATTTCTCTTGTTTGTCTTCATGTTTGGGTTACATTCATCATCACACACTCTATTTGGAATCAACGGATCGTATCTATTATGCAATAGAGCTTCAGGTGGCGGAGTGAGTGCTGGAGGTTTAGGTTTGGTGCTGGATTTACCTCTGCGACGGACAACATGAGACCAGATCCTGGCTGGGGTTGATGATTTTGGTTTGGCATCAACACTGTTCCAGTGGGAGATGTCAGTCGGACCGTCCGGTTTGGAAGCTTCACCAGATATTCCAGTGTCATTTGGACAGATCCAGGGAAGTGTGTCAGCCAGGGCTGCAGTGTGAGATTCCACATCAGCTGTGATCCCGTGTAGAAATATCTGAGTTAGTCCTTTGGCACATGAAGGCTCCACAGCCTGCACAGGAGCTATAATAGAGTCAATAAATTCCTCGTTCTTACGAATGTCTTGCAGCGTTTCAATCCTCTTCTCGAGCTGTGTTATCCTCACAGAGAGCCGCTCACACTCTGTGCAGCTCACTGGTACTGCAGGGTTAGGAGACATTGCTCTGTCCGATTCTCTTTGTAAACAGGAGGGCTAATACCGTTTACAAGTACACAATTAAAAGAAAAAGAATAAAAGACTAAAATTATGTCCAAGAAAGAAGTAGAATGATTGAAAAGGGAATAAAGCAGTAAGCAGCAGGAGGAAGCAGAGACACGTCTGCACTCTTCAGAAGCAGGAAAGTGTGGATGGATGGACTAATCCTCCAACAATTATGAAAAACTACGTAGGGTGTTTATATAGATACATATAAATGTTTGAATAAGTGCTGATCATAATTCAGAAGTGTCTTTTTAATGAGTTAGTACATTTATTGTGGGGATTAATGTGTGTTTTATAAATATATATAAATGTGTCTCATGTGTGTGTGTGTGTGTGTGTGTGTGATCTTGCAGCCCCTGTGAACTCCTGCTGCTTTCTCATACAGCAATATAGTAATAAACCATGGCGCAGAAATCGAACCCTTTCACGAGTCCAAACACCAAAAACAGACAAATGATCACTCAAATGGAGTTAACTTCTTTTTAAATGAAGCCTATTCTGTCTTTCTCCATACAAATGACTGATATCAATATATCCAATCTTCATTTCTCTAGAAGCTTGCAGCGTCTTTCTGCCAGAAATCAATGGCTTCCCACTGAGAGTTGTGACAATGATCAAAAGTAAGAGGTTCGCATTTTTCAGATCAAGTCTTATTTCATACAATTTCATCATTAATGCAGCCGGTGTGTGTATGTGTGTGTGAACGAAATGTTTGTTTGTAAACACTACTGATGGTCTTTTAGGATCACATCAACATCATACAAATTACAACTTGACTCTGATGTTTCTGATTTCATACATACAAAGAAAAGGCATTACATTCACAGACTTTTGTCTGATTTGCTGATGTGATTGTATGGTGACATGTTGTCTTTCTGTTGTTATAATAACTTTTGTCAAACATGAAACATTTTATGTTTTTAGGAACATAATTTGTATATTCCAGCAGCAAGTTATGAAATTATTCTATTTCTTCCTATAGACTGTAAATTAAAACCAAAAGAGGACACCTTTTAGCTTTGAGAACATCTGAAACCCTAATGATCAAGATTTACATGCAGAATCAGCTAAGAATCATCACAATACACATTTAAATGAGAAGTTTGTTTTTTTAAACCTGGACCTTATTTCTGGCATAAAACATGTTCATCTACTCACTGATAACAACTTGGTGAAAGTCGGCGTCCTTCGGACGCTATTTAGATCCACGTATATACATATAACGGGAGTGAACGGGGGCATCGGCTGATGCCCCTATACATGTATATACGCTGATCTAAATATTGTCCGAAGGACGCCGACTTTCACCAAGCTGTTATCAGTGAGTAGATGAACATATTTTATGCCAGAAATAAGCCAACTGTTGACAGGGCATTGGCTCCCAGCCACTCGACCTGCCTGCTTTCGCCTTCACTGGCAGCAGCATACTGCTGTTGGTGCGGACAAGCGACCAGCTTGTGCCCCACATCTTCACACTCAAAACGTTTATTCACAGCCGAGTTGGCAAAAACCATATCATACCCCTCCCCGTGTTTAACATGAAAAGAGACAACCAATGACTGAGTTTGTGAGCCCAGGTACATAAACACCTGTTTACGTAGGGAACGTGTTTCAGTTTGGAGTCCCTGCAGCCTAAACTCACCATCTTGAAACTGCTAGTCATTCTTCCGAAGCGCTTAAACTCCTGAGCCAGCACTTCATTGGATACAAAAGGGGGAACCCCCAACATTATAATCCGGTTGGACAGTACAGCCAGTGGGGAAACTGAATAAATCAATAATTTATCGAAATCCCACTTTCAATAACCAACTCGGTTTGTTTAACAAAAAACACTACTCCCTTGTTCATACGGGAGGCATATGCGATATTATCATGCCCAACTTTATGTCCAACTGCTACTGGGCTGTGGCACCACTCTCACTCCGTGTCTCAATGACAGGGAAAAACGTCCACTTAAGCGGACACTTATTCCACTCCTGCTCGTTTATGTCAGATGTGGAGCTTCTGAAGATGTGTTTTCATTAGTGTGTTAATGTACTTGTCTTGCCTTTATTTTGTGTGCATGTAAACCTTGTGTGTAAATAATTAGAATATTTCTGTTCATCACTGAGAATGTGGATACAAATGGTGTCTTAACTTTTTCGTAATGTGAGAATCTACATACATACATGAATTAATGTACCTGTATGTGTATGCTACTCTATTTCAGCAATTACACTTTTCTAAGTATGTATCTGTGTGTGATTCTGGTTGTCAGTCACACGGCAGGGTTAGGCTAATCAGTGCAGCTAGCAATTCGCTGTGTGACGTGGGCTGATTAATATCCTGTTAACGTCCCATGGCTTTTAAGGCTAACTGCTGATTTCTCTATACATAAATTGCTTCAAAACAGACCTGCTTTCATTTGGCCTCATTAAGACGATGCACGATGCTATACTTAGCAACAACACAAAGACTCACATATACACGGAAAAGTTTTTTAGTTTGTTTTCTTCAGAAAATACCTTCATTCATTGGCATTTTGTTTAAGGCCCAATATATTTGAAAATCTATCTTTCTGCGAGCCGTTAAGATTTGCAGGGAAAACTTACATCACTTTACAATGTTGTCCAGTCCATTATCTCTTCACTTCCTATTTTCAACTTTAGATGATGCTACATTCACTGTACCTTGGTAAAAGGAAGTTGAAACTCTTTTACCTTATTTCTTTGCCTTGCTATCACCATACTGTCGCCTTGTGCATGCTCAGGATGGGAGTATGGCTATAACAGAAGTTTCGGTGCAATCTGTTGGTTTCCATAGCTAGGTAACTTTTTTTTTTCTTATTGGCTTTGTATGAATTGGACTTACTTGGAATTTGATGGATTGGAATTGATTGTATTATGACTATATTACAATTAATTGGATTGGAATTGGCTTGAATTGGGCCGAATCTTTGAAGTGCCTTGAAGTAACCTTTGTTGTGATTTGGCACTATATGAATAAAACTAAACTAAACTGAATTGAATTGAATTAAAAATAAAATCTAATCATATCAGTTAACATCAATCAAATTATTAGCTCAAATCAATTAGCGAATAATGCTTTATCAGTATTTTGTTTAAGGTTTTGTATCTTTTAAATAATTTACTTTTAATTACCATTCTTTAATTTCATGGGTTTGCTCTTGGAAATTCTGATGTCACTTAAGCCTGATTTATGGTCGTTTATTGAGAGCCACGGAGAGCCCTCTTTCCGTCGCTTGCGTGCGTCGCCAAAATTCCTATCTATCTGTCGAGGCGACGGAGACTCGAGGAGACCGCAAGGGTTGTGATTGTTCGGCTAACAACATCATTTCTGGAATCACTTTTCCGGTTTAGCTCCTTCCTGTGTTAACTGTGTGGTCAAAATTATTTGCGTTTCAATTTCAACAAGCTCCAACTCCAACAACAGTCTTTCTCTCTCGGTCGCCATCGTTCACTGTGAGGAGTGGAACGGAGCCGGAAGGTGAACAATCAATCAACGACTTTCACGATAGATGTCGCGAGATTGGGTCGTCTCACGTAGCGACGCCTGCTGATCGGGAGGGGAACTGCCTTGCGTATCCGACATCCCGACGGAGAACTTCAAAAGGTTTAGTGACCACGGAGTCGGATTGACGGATAGCGAAGGAGAAGCATACCGAGGCCTTAAATGTATGATCAGAACAGCACAAGTAGCAGCTATTAGACAAATGCAAATAAATCTTAAATTACAAATTCAAGTATAACAATACAGCAATCTCCTGACACATTCATTTTAGTCTCAAAAATTTCATGAGACACAACCAGGTGTTCTAAACCTAGAAAATAGATTGTTGTCACTTCAGATTGGTCTAAATGGTAACGGAATCTGAACCCATAAATCAAATGAACTACCAAAATTTGAGTCTAGTGTCAATGAGACACATTGTAAGGAGTCACCAGGGTAGTAAGCCTCAGGACATTGAAAGATTCTCAACAGGAGGCAGAAACAACTCAACTGGAGCAGCTCCCTAAAGGTTAGCACAGAATTTGGGCCGAAAGAAAGCAGCACGAGATATCCTGGTTGTAGCTTGGTCGCATTCTGTTAGCAGACAGGTGTCAGGGTGAAAGTCTAAATTCTCCTCCTCATTACATGTCTTTTATAAGCACCAATATTACACAAACAAAACCAGGAAAAAACTGAACATATCTATCTGTTCTTAACTAAAAAGTGTCTCTCAAGCCGAAATACAGTATGCTACACGTGAGTTTCATAAGTAACACCCAACTCTGTGTGCTTCAAAGTACATTCACCTACTTTAAACTTTAACATGATATAAGTCGGTAGGGAGCGAAAGCATTACATTTCAAGCAATATTTTGATACAAACTGGCAAAAGAAAAACACATTATAATTAATGCACAATGAGTACACATGGATGCAGACATCTGCATTAAGACGTCTATGTAGTGACGTCTTACCTGTTGACTGTCACTAGGTAATCGGGGCGTGCTGACTGAATCAGTAACAGCTGTTACAAAGCTGACAGCAAACATTATTCATTGTAAATAAGCACAGTCAGGTGTCCTGAATCCTGTTCCCAAGTCTGGTTCTTAAAATATAAAAGCAATTTTGACTTGCACATTTCGTGACCTTGAGTGAACATGGTTGTTTACATCCTGTTCATGTCTTTTCATTAAGATCATTAATATCTCAACAGAAGGGCCAAGTGTGCATTGTAAAATACTGTATCTGTACCTGACATAGCCTGTTGGAGTGTATAGTAAACAAACCTCATAGTTATATAGTTGGCATTATATTTTAAGACCTCAACAAATACTGGAGCTCTCTGAGCAGCATCTGCAACTCACCATAGATCTCAGAAGTCAGTAAAAACTAAAAATGTTTACTGAACATATTATAATGTCCCTAAAGACAAAAGTAGAATTTGCCAGCTTAAATGTGATAATTGCTCTGTCTTAAGCTAGAAAGGCGTTGGATGAAAATAATAAAAATTCCCGTTAGACTACAAGAATCTAAACTCACATCTTAACGCAATTCGGACTGTTTCTGTTTGTCACAATGCAAATTAAATCTGATATAGATATATCACAAGTTAATCAGGCTATATACTACTATACAGCCGTAGCTAAGTGCTATTGCCACTCGTTAAGAGTTTCAGTAATTTGTAGTCCATGCTTACGGCTAAGATGAACAATTTTGTGACCAATCTCACAAGTAATGATATGTGTGACACGTTTTGATAGTGACAATGGGAACACTTTTGATGCAGTTACCTACTCTCTAGAAACAGCAGTCGATTAGAATATAACTAGTCTGTCAAACACCAGTAAATCTCAAAATACAGTTCAATTTTGCACCGTGTGTTTTAACAACTTGGGTGGTTCAACACCTGGCTGCGACTAGATTGCACCTAAAAGAGGGATCGTATCCTTCTAGCCGTCCATGGATATGGAAAATAACGGAAATTTAAGTTTTTCAGAATACAATTGCCAGTCAAGTGGTTTCTTTTTTTCAAATCTGTTTGGTGTGTAAGCTTAGTTTTCAGGCAGTTATATCATAAGCTCTCTCATACTGTAACAAAAGTTGCCCAAAGGTTATTAGGTACTACAGATCTCAAGAGGCAGACACTGAGGAAGAGAGGGGCAGAGTGGGGTTAAGTGGGTTATCCCACACCCATAAAATGGTCTGAGGTGTATATTAATGGACTAACAATAAGCTTGGTGTCATTTTGACCAAAGCATATCATACATTTCTCTGAGACCTCAGTAAATTGTGTCAGCTCGTGAAATAAAGGGCATATGACAACTCCTTTAATTCTTTCAAATTATAGGAAGCAAAAAATTAAATTAATCCAAAAGGAAGAGTGTCATTTTTAAGTTGACTGAACATGAAATAGTACAGTATCATATAGTAGTGTAGTAGAGTAAAAGTAAAGATCACTAATGCAGAAAACTAAATTTGAAATAAATTACTTTATACAAACTACAGCCCAAAACTGCTTACAGTGCTGATCAGTTTAAACACATACAACAATATACAATGACCTCCTGCTTTTATCCATGCTAACTAGTGCTGTCATTAACTATTAAGCGTGTAAAATGGCTGATACTAGTTACTCTAGAAGTAATGTGTATGTATGGTTTGTGCTGTCAAAAGCATGGACACGGTTGTCTAACATGCATTTGAAAGAGTTTCCCTCTCAAAGGAGAATCAGTGACACAGTATAATTTATTCAGTTTCTTTTAAGCAAATGTATTGCTGTTTTGCCATTATTTCACAAATAAGCCATCTAGAAATTCAAGCAGCAGTTTTTGGCCATGGCAGTTTCCAGTAGAAATGTATTCGTTTTGCTAGATCATTTTTCAGTAAATAAGAGAAATAGCGTGGTTATGGTAAATCACCACTGCATAAGACAAAACAAGATAAAATAAAATAAATTCTAACATTGACACAAAATATATGACAATAACATAGGGTATTGCACAGTATTAGTGGGAATATTGCACATGACATTAGAATGCGATGAAGTGATTATTTTGTGGAGTTTATTAGTCTTTTTTGCAGTGGGGATAAATGACCTGCAGTAGTGCTCCTTCTTGCATTGAGAGTGTCGCAGTCTTGTACTAAAGGATCTTCTCAGGTCCATAACATTGTAATTTGGCGCTATTTAAATAAAACTGAAGTGAATTGTACTGAATTGCAGGGGGTGGGAAGTGTTGTGTAATATTCTCATGTGTGCTGCCTCCTCAATTGTGTCCAGTGGGCAGCCCTGGACCGAGCTGGCTCTCCTAACCACTTTATTGACTCTCCTCATATCTCTGTCCCTGCTGTCCCCTGCCCAGCACACCACAGTGTAGTGAACCACAGAGGCCACCACAGTGTCAGAAAGTCCGGGAAAGTGCTCTGCTCACACCAAAGGCACTCTGCATGCTCAACAGCTGGAGATGACATGTACAGAGTCTAAGTGTTATCTGACCAGTCCAGTGTATCGTTAAGGGAAACACCCAGGTATCTGAATATCTTCACCATCTCAATGTCAGAACCTTGGATATTCACCAGTGGGTGTTGCTGGGGTGACCAATGAAAGTCAATCACCTTTTCTTTCATCTTACTGGTGTTCAGATGCAGGTGGTTCTGTTCACACCAGTTGACAAAGTCTGAGATGACTGACTTGTATCCCTGTTCGTTCTCCTCAGATACACAGCCAACAATAGCTGTATCGTCTGAGAACTTCTGTAGGTGACGGTCAAGATGTGTGGTGGTAGTCCGAAGTGTAGAGGGTGATCTGGAAAGGGGAGAGCACTATAGCCTATAAGGGCTTCTGTACTGCAGACAACTGTGTCTGACACATAGTTTTGCAGCCTGACATATTGTGGCCTGTCTGTGAGATAGTCTGTTATCCAGGGTGTGAAGTATTCGTCCACACCTGCTGCCTCCAGTTTCTCCTGCAGCAGAGAAGGATTGATGGTGTTGAAAGCGCTGAAGAAGTAAAAATAAAAGCATGACTCTCACAGTGCTCCCAGTTTCCTCCAGGCGAGACACAGCCCAATGCAGAAAGTAGATGACAGCATCATCCATGCGATGCTCCATGCCGATCCCAGGTCAATAGGCGAACTGCAGCCCAAGCAGCTGTGTAGATGTTTGGGGTCGGAGGTGGCTCAGAACAATCCTCTCCATGGTCTTCATCAGATAGGAGGTTAAGGCGACTGGTCTGAAGTGGTTTGGTTCCCTGGGGTGGAACATTTTTGGAACCAGAACCACACTTGTCTTCCATAGGGCAGAGACTCTCTCTAGTCTGAGGCTCAGGTTGAACAGGTACGTGGAACTGATGCCGTCAGGTCTGGTGGCTTTCCTCATCTTTGTCTTCCTTAACCCCCTTCGAAGCTGGTTCACAAAGAGAGAAAGTGCGGTGCAGGGGTGGGAGTCCATGTCAGTGAGTTGGAGGGAGCTGTCTGACATAGTGGGAGGGGGAGCTGAGGTGGTGAAAAGGGCGCAAAGATGTTAACTGGGGGGGGGGGCTTGTTGTTCGGAAAACCCTCTTGGATGGTATGGTGTTCTCCACACCAAAGGGGATATAGTCTTTTATGCAGTGGGACACAGTTTCCATGTCCTCCCAATGCCACCTATAGAGTGTGGATCAGTCTCACAAGTCTCTACTGTAGTGGTCTCCTTACGAGGTTGTGATCTGAGCAGCCAAGTGGGGGCAGGGTGGTGGTGTATGCATCCTTGATATCTGCTTACAAAAGGTTAAGTATTTTAGCAGAAGCAACACTTAGACATACAGAGATTGTGGGTAATGTGCAAATAGGCCAGGGAGGCTTGGGGCTTGGCCCAGGCAAACCAGTGTGGAGTAGACCAGGTCCCAAGGAGAAGAGCAAGCTAGTTGTTGAGTAGGTTCGTAGACAGGAGGAAATGTTAAGGGGTATAAAGGCAGTGGCTCAGGCTAAGCAGGGACGGTGGTTGAATTGGGAAGGTGTAGAGAAGAAAAAGCTTAGTTGGAAAGAGCTGTGGAGTATGGAGGAAAGGAGTATTAGATTTTTGATAGGGGCAACATATGATGTATTGCCAACTCCCCAGAACCTAAAACTCTGGGTAAATGGAGACCCGTTATGTTCGTTATGTTCAGGTAATGCAACTCTAAGGCATATTTTGTCAGGTTGTAAAGGCAGGTACATTTAGGAGGGTTAAAGGTGAAGAGAGTGGCAATTCAGTTTGTTCAAGAGAGGGAGAAAGTTAATAAGACGATAAGGAGGCACGGCAGCTTGGAGGATGCTTGTGATTGGGACATGCAGGTAGATTTAGGAAATAAGCTTGTTGTTCCCCAGGAGATAGCCTCTACAAATTTAAGGCCTGATATAGTTTTGTGGTCTAGGAGTAGAATGAGAGTCTATTTCATAGAGTTGACTGTTCCTTGAGAGGAATTAGTAGCAGAAGCATATGAAAGGAAAAAGCTTAGATATGTGGAGTTGAGGGCAGAAGCAGAGCAGCGAGGATGGAAAGTTAGGATCTGTCCAGTGGAAGTAGGATGTAGAGGATTTGTTGCAAAGTCTGTTGTCTCATTGTTGAGGGAGCTGGGTGTAAGTGGACAGAATGTGAGGAAAATAGTGAAAGAGCTGTCAGATGAAGCAGTAAAATCCAGTCAGTGGATTTGGATAAGAAGAAGCAATAGCAGCTGGGGGCCCAGCAGGGGGAGCACTTAGGGTAAACAGACTCTTGGAAGAAGCAAAGAAGAAATTCAGGATATTTAAGTGGAGGGTTTGGCCCATGTGATCCTTTTGAAATCGGGCGGCCATTTTGGGTGAGTTGGCTTTGAGTGAGTTGTTTGGCTTTGTTTTTGCTGGCATTTTTGCTAATTATAGGACTGTTTAGGTGAGTTTGTCTGTTGAATCTGCTAGTGTGTCTGCTAGTGTGTCTTGTCCTGCCTCCACCTCTGGCACCCTCTATACTTTCATTACCCCCTACCCGAACCAGGGTTTGAATCCCATTCCTGCTTATCTTACCTCTTTTATTGCTCCCCCTACCCGAACCAGGGTTTGCATCCCCACCCCGCTGTGACTGGTGTGCAGTTGGTGAGAGGCTGAGGTAGCTTGTGGCTGTAAAAGATGGTTGTTGTGGTGTGAGGAGCAGTGATGGCTGGCATTAGGGGGGTGACTCTGGGACGCCAGTGGTCATTGTCTAGTCTCCTGGAGGTGTTGTGGGCCCAACTAGACGAAACACTGATGAAAGGAGGTTCCCACCTGATGACCCCAATGATATGTTGGTCAGCACTGGTCTATATAGGGAGTATAGGGAATTACTCACTGAGTCTGGTCCTTTTATTTATTTTTTCTTTAGCACAAGTTTCTTGTGTTTACCTTGAATGAATTGTTCCTGGTTTGGCAGTTTACACACTGTGTGAATGTGGGGAGGGTGATGGAAAAGTAAGTAGTGTGGTTGAAATCCCCTCAGATGAGGATGAGGGCCTCTGGATGTTGGTGTCTGTAGCTGAGTCATGGCATTGTGGAGGTGCTCACATGCAGCAGTGGCATCGACGGAAGGATGAATGTACACAGTAAACACAATCACATGTGAAAACTCCTTTGGAATATAATATGGCAGAGTACTGACTGCCATTAGTTCAATGTCCCTGCTACAGAGCCACTGTCTAACAGTGATTTGCCCAGGGTCACACAGCAGCACTCCTGTCTGCACATATCAGTGAGAATCCATTCATGGAAACAACAGAGTCCAAATTCATCTCATTTAGCCACGTCTCCATGAAACACAACAGGCTACAGTCTGTGAATTCCCGCTGTGTGCGAATTAGTGCCGTCAGCCCGTCCAGTTTGTTGGAAAGGGAGTGATACGTTGCCCATGATAACATTTGGTAAACGTGGTTTGTACCTCCGTTTCCTCTCCTGACACTTCACGCTGGATCTACAGCCAGCTCCTCCTCCTCCGTATTTTTTTAGGAATCTCCGGTTTCTTCAGAGAGGAGTCTTGTTTGGCTGAGAGCCAGCAGCTGCTCTCCGTTGAAAACAATTGAACAGTGAAGGAAGCTGCTGCAGTTTCCAGATGTGGACACAAAAAGTTGAAAAAGTAATAGAAAAAGCAATACCACTGAGGCGAATTTGGTACCACGCGATGTACAGTAGCGTAGAAATTTATTTATTTATTTATTTTTAAATCGCTTTTATTTTTTCACTATCTACCTCCAGTAGTATAACAGCTTCAAAGAATAGGGCCACAAAGGATATTTTTTGTCATCTAGAAAAACTTCAACCTCGACAGATTCATAACACTTTGAGTTTACAGATGGATGCAATGTTGGTAAATCTGCTTCAGAATTGACCAATAATATGTGCACTTTTTAGACTGCAGCAACAAGCAGACTTTTAATTTGAAGTAAATCTGACCTTAGGTTTGTTGTTTAATCAAATTTCAGTGACTGTGTTAACAGAAGATTCACTTGCTGAAAGAACTGTATAAGTTACATTTTTTTGAAGCAACAATTTTTCAGATCCAGTAAATAAAACATAATCCTAATGGAAATGTATTTCTCTAAAAACACATGACATGTGAGCAGGAAAGGGAACAGGGAAATAATCTGATGTGTCGATCTGAAAGCAGCCAAGTTTTAAAGATAGCAAACAGGAACTGCATCATAAGAAACAAGCCATCACTGTTTGTCCTACCTTGAAACTTTGGAGCTGGTTAGAGATGTTTTTGTCCTGTCTGAGGCAAGAGTTGAAGATGAGGAGCTCCGTGTCTCGCAGCCATGTCTTTAGCTCCTTGATACGTGCTTCCAGCTGCTCCAGAAGTGAATTAGTTAGTGGGGACAGGGCTGATCGAGGGTTTTCAAAAGCAGAGCCTCGATCACCGACCAGCAGACTGCTCACATTTGATGAGGGGTTTCGCTCAGAAGAATTGGATCCTGAATACTCTGATAGAATTTTCTAAAAGGAGATAGTAGAGATGGGAAAAAACATGTCAGGGAATCATTGGGGGGAGCTGTTGTGTTAGCAGTCCTTCATGTCAAGTAACATATCAATCATTCATGTAAGCAAAGCCATTAATCAAGTACATTTGAAAATGCGTAGGACAATAAAAGTCATACTTTATATTCATTGAGGATAATGTAATCATTACATCTTGAGTAATCTCATTTGTGTCAGTGCAGTATAGATTAAGTAATTTTCATAATGTTCTTAACATTACTAAATCTTATCTGTAGGTGTTGATAACAAAGGTTGTATCTGCTCTTCGACTGTAAAATTATGCAGTCGAAAATACAATGTGCAACGGTTTTAAACATTGCAAGTATAGCAAAATTAAGATTCTTCTAATAAATCAAAGTAAATTCAGTTTTATCAATGACCTTAATATAAAAAAGGAATTGATATCAGGACTGTGTGGGGGCTAAACCATCTGTTACAGGGATTCTTGTTCTTATTGTGGCTGAACATAGGTCTTTAAGACTTTATGACTTTTTTCTTTCAGTTTCACAAATAAAATGCTCTCACAGATGAAAATACTATGGAGAGGCGCCAAGACAGAGCGAACGGGTTGCAACACCCATTCCGCCATCCCACCATTCTGCCATCCCACCATTCCGACATCCCACCATTCCGACATCCCACCATTCCGACATCCCACCATTCCGACAAGCAAACGTCCCACCATTCCGACAAGGCTTTCCTTATAAGGAAATGAGCGTTACTCAATAGGTGAGTCCCTTCTTTCTGGTCATGCATTTTACATGTTTTAAGACGTGTACAGATGTGATACAGCCTTTTAAAGTGTAATTAAAGCCTCTCCCCCTCTCTCTCTGCCTGTTATTCTTCAAAGCTTGTGATGTTTGAATGATATTAAATTGATACTGAATGATGATTTAAGGCTTAAATCTACAGTCAGAGGGGAGGATCAGGTGGATGTGGGCTTATTTTGGATTTTAAAAATAAAAATGAAAGATGATGGCACTCAGGATCCATCCATAAGGGCTGTGTTGTTACTACTTCACCATAATATGTTATGTTTAATCTTGTAATTTATGCACTGGAGCGCTGTGGCGAAAGAATTTCCCGCAAGGGATGAATAGAGTATTTTCAATTCAATTCTATTCAAATCTGGTGTGTGCGTGTAACAGCTGTCATGTTGGTGTGTCAGATACCGTCAGATCCTGACAATGTCATGAGTCCGTGATATTTTCAAAACACACTCCAAAAGCAAATTAATGATATTCAAATAGTTTATTACACAAAAAGGAGCGACAAACATAGACAAACACTGTTCACTTATTGATTTAAAACTAATAAACTAATAAAAATAATAATAATAATATTACGTTTTGGGTATAGCTTAATAAATGAAATTAGTTTTATTTGCAGCACCGGGACGTCCGACACAGATGAGCTGTCACTGATGTCTTTAATTGCAATTATTAGTGTTGCATATGATGCCAGCGTGCAAAAGAAGCATAGGCTCTGTGGAGAGCTCCGCTCCAGCTAGCTGCTGTGACAGGTCACTGACACTGTATTTCTGCTTAATCTAACATGTTTCAGACTCCCCCGATATACATTAATACCTGTATTTTGATAAGAATTTATTACAGTTAGTTTGTGAGGTTGTGGAGTTCCTCTATAAAAAAAAAGAAGGCTTTAATAGGCTATTAAAGGAATTTTTGAAATGGCGGGATGTTTATAAAAAATAAAACATCCCGCCATTCCAACAATGGGAGGAAAAAAGTGTCGGAATGGCGGGACGTTTGATAGAAAATTAAGTGCCGCCATTCCGACAATTGGAGGCCCATGTCGGAATGGTGGGATGTCGGAATGTAACAAGAGCGAACAGGATGGAGGGCGTCATACAAAAAGATCTGTGTGGAAACCTCAATATTTTGTTGAAATAACATCAAGTGTGCTTCATTTGGCTCCTTCATTATTTGTAATGACTGGTTTACGTTGATATGAATATAAGATTTATTCAAACATTTCTATAATAAGGTTGGCAGAAAAGATTAGAAGGCAGCAGCTATTATCTGTGCGCTCACTTGTAAATGTGTTGTTTGTCTTATGGACAATGAGCAGCTGTAATCACGCAAAAGTCTCACTGTGTCATTTTCCAGAGATCTAGGTAACTAAATAAACTTTACAAGAAGCTCGGAGTGAATGTTCCCAACAATACATTCTCACATGCAGCTTCAGATTTAAATTAAATTCTGTTTGGATACTCAGGATGAATTATAATAACTTTTGGGATTCTCAATTTTTTGAGATAGTGCCATTGTCGTTTTGATGGTTGTTGGCATTGATTGTACCTGCTGTGGTCATTTTATTGTAAAATGCTTTGCATCAATCTTTCTAATGATATATCACATGAAAAACCACTTATTCACAATACTTATGTTAACAGCAAAGCGGTGGCCAACTCTCTTTTGCTTTTTCAAGGGGTTATATTCATTATGAAAAAAAAAGAATTTCTTCGGTGCTGCAAATTGACATTTTATGCTGTTTTTGTTCAGCTGGTTGTGTTCATATTAAAGTTTAGCTAAAAAAAATAATCAGGTGAATTTATTAAGCCTTTCTTAAGACTTGTACATAGTCTGACCAAATTTTAAATGTATTACAAAAAAGAATTTCAGCTCTTTCTCATGCTGTATTACAAATGTACTTCATGTTTAAATGCCACTGTCATCACTATTGTAAAGTTGGTCATTTTTGTGTTAAAGGGCTGTTGCTGTTGTTAAACATAATTTTGGTAGAGTAACTGGTGTTCTTCCAGGTGCACACATATCAGCTGCTGATTCAGGGCTTCTAGCAGGTTCACCTGCAAGAGAGCTATAATAGTCACACCCAAAACAAAACATCATTTTGACATAACACAAACTGAGAGAGGGTTTGATGAAGAGCAATCAGCGTTTCAAATAGGAAAAACTGAAAAACAAACAAACAAAAAAGAGCCTGTCTCATACTGTGTACAAGAATGAGTAAGTGTGTGTATGAAAAACTCTACAGAGTAATTTTCCAACTCCTGTTGATCATGAACTTAGACACAGCAAGCATCTGAGAGAATATTCCCCACTTGATTCAGATAAGTGAGAAAACTTGTTGGTAGGCTAATTCAAGTCAGAGATGCTGGGCTATGACCAATATGTGATGCTGTATCACATAAGGTCAATCATCTAAAAAAAGAGGAAACAAATGGTACGAAATATGATGCCTCGATTTTTCTTTAATTTTAGCTACATTTTGTATGTATTTAGGAATTTGGGGATTTATGCTAATGATCTAATGTGAGGCTCAAAGCAAACTGAGCAATAGCCTATGATTTTTTTTAAATTTAATAATATATAAAAATAAATTATTTATATTGCGCATTGTGAACAATTGGCATATCATGCTATGAAGCTCAAACTTGGGAGGTACAAATGTTTATATTGTCATTTCATCAAATCACCTCAAGCGCAACTCACTGACAGATATGACCTGTGGGCCAACGGTGAGGACTGACTTTATGTGTACGTGTAAGCAACCTACAGTATAATTAATCCGATGGCACGGCTGCAGTCATTATCAACCGGTATTTGATAAATCTGGTCATGATTATTCTTGGTAGATTATTCTCTGGGAGCGTCCTCCTGTAACTGTTCGGTTTTGCTTGACAGGTTGTTTTATGGTAAAAGTTGCTCCTCTCGTTTAGACTATTGTAAATTATTTGACAGTCAGAGAGCTTCCCCTTGATGTAATACATTGATTTCACTATTTGCATTTTTTTTTCAATGCAGTAGCTTAAACTATTCCCATTGTCTAAGGTATGTTTAGCCTCTTATTTCAAATGATGCACTAAAAAACTTGTTTTTATAATAAAGATCCTGTTTTATTGACCCCGTTGCATCTCAAGCTTTTATGTTTTGGGCTCCCTCTGATATTGGAAAATAGTTAAATGTCACTTACATGTCATAATTTTCACTATTCAAAAATGTGTTATTGTCATAATGTAAAACAGAACACATTTTTGTTAAATCCTTAATCTTGCTTTTTACCTTTTTCTTAAAAAAACACCGTATACCACTATATTTTACAGTATACTGTTCTGTTCTCCACTTGTTATACAAATTTTTGCTGGGATCCCCTCAAAACAGGATGATACAGTATATCCTGTTTTACCCGGATGTTATACATTTGAAAGAGCTGAATTTTAAATGAAAAAAATACTCTTGTAATAATAGGCATTCATGTTTTTCCACAGCCTACCCAGTGGGCCATTGAACCATTGGCAATGGGGAGAAAAAAAACATTTGACACTTTTGACACATTTTGGAACAGTCCAGATGCGTCCACCTAGATTTTATTTACCCATAAAGGACAGCTGCAACCAAGGGAAGGTGTAGAAAATGCTGCTGTCATCTCTTACCTCTCCTTTTAGTGGAGCAATCCATAATAATGTCAATGATCAGAAAGAAATTACTAAATGAAGGTCAACAGGGTTAAAAAAATAGCCTACAAATGGATAAAAGTCCCAAAATAAAAAAAGGTGGAGTGGAAATGAGTCAAAGAGGAAGAAAAGAAGAAAAATGCTCAGTGTTTTAAAATAACAACTGTATTCAAAAGCAATGTTGCCGCCTGCCATTGCTCAGCAAAACATTAAGTTCACATCAGTGATAACTTCAATCGACAACTGGTACAAAACAAAGATGGAGCAGGGCCACTCCTCCCTACATGAAGAATGTGTGCTGTGCATAGGGCCTCATCATCAATAAATGTGCAAAATGATGTGCACTACAGTCTCAACTGTGTAAGAAGTAGAGAGGCCATCAATCCATCGCTCATGATACCAGCACTTATCGGCTGAGTGAGTTTATTGTTTGTGTATGTTGAAAGGTAAAATTATGGATGTGCTGGATAAGGTCTGCATGGGTTAAGAATGGTGAATGCAACTGCACACACATGCAAGTAAAGGAGCAGAGGTATGTGATTGTACAATTTGTACTTGTCATTACCAGAGACCAGTTGATCTGACCACAAGTCAGCGCAAGTATAGCTCACATTGAACATGAATGCATAATTCCCAGTCAGTTTGACAATTGCATTAAAGTTTGTTCTGACAAGATAGTGATAACCTCTAAAATGCTGATCAAAATCAGGTAAAAGGAAGTGTTCTTTTGTGCAATTCTAATAAAAATAACTAAAATGAACAAAAAGAAAACAGAGAGTCACTAATGGCTGAAATCTGCTCCTATCATACTCAAAATATAAAATATAAATAGCTAAACCAATTTAATCTTCCGGATTTTCTAAAAACATCTTAGTATTCGATAGATTACGTAATATAAATTGAGTTTATGATCATTTCACAAACTTAAATTTTGTCAGTACAAGCTGTAATCATATTGCACTGTTTTGAAAAATTTCAAGGATCGGATAGATGTTATCTAGTTATTCTCAATACGATTTGGATTATTACCCAAACAGGTGTAACTTTGAACACAGAGCTGATTCTGAAAGAACCCTGCATGGGTTCCTGGTGCTCATTTGCATATGAATGAGTTTAGACAAAAGGCATTGAGTCAGGAGTGAAGTAGTGATTTCCCCCCCTAAGTGGAAACACCACTTTAGCTAAACTCTGGTGGGAAAAAGTAGCCCATTAGACAAGGAGGAGGAGTGACAATAGAACCCCTGACCAGTGAAATGTGCAGTTAGCTTAATGCTCATAGGAGGCGACAGTAATTATGAGTACGTGTTTAGTTTTGCAAAGAGAAAAGGGAAAAGTTAAAGTGATAAACCCATAATGATACAGGATTATGTTGCACAAAAAAATAAATGGGAAAACAATTTAGTAGTTAGGATCATAATTTCTTAGAGACAGGGTTATTAGATTTTTTTTTTTTTTAATGAAATCTACATTAATACCACAAGATAAAAACACACAACAACACATAACTGCCAAAAGTAGAGATGAGGATAGAGAAGATATATGGGAAAGGAGAAAGAATTAGGAAGAATTAAACTGAAAGATAAGATTACAATAGAAGGTGAATAGAAGAAGGTTTCGGGAAAATTTGTGTGATTGGAAAAGAAATGATCCACAGCAGGAGATGGGAAATTAAAAAAAAAGGGGGAAATAGAGGATGAAAGGAAACAAGAAATAAGTTGTTGTCAGGAGACTCAACCAGAGACTGCTTTCCATTTTTGTCCCCCTGTCTGACTTCCAGAATAAAGTAGCAAGATGGCTCTGACGCCACCATTTTGATGGAAAAAGGACCATTTTGCGGGTAGAAGGCTGTTTCAAAATGTTAATTTACCAGCCAGAAAAACTGTAATGTTTCTCTGTCATTGTTGTTTTTATTACTCTTGTACATGTTATATATACAATGGATAATTAAATCTGTAAATGTAAGACTTTAATTATATTCAGTACCTTTACATTGGCAGTGCATTTTTACACTAATTTCCATGATGATGGGAACCTTAATGACTTTTTATTATTATTTTTATTTGATCATTTTTCTCCCTGATGTGTGTATACACACCATATTCAATATATTCTATGCATGCTACCTCTCCTGATATATAGTTTGACCTTGAACAGCTGCATGAAAATTAAAAGCAAGTGTCAAAATCCATTGCAGAAAAGAAGATGAAAGCGTATTTAAAAATACTTTTTCTTCAACATTTGTGTCTGTGTGCACATGCACGCAAATGCTTTGTCATAAATTCTTCACAAGGCCAGGATAACTCATGGGCAACACACAGGACATCAATTCCAGTTAATTCCCAATTTGTGTCAGAGAAGCAGATGCCAACGCAAGCTCTGATAAGCCTGTTAATATGCAACTGAGACGCCATGTTAGAAAGGTGAGGAAGGAAGAATGAATGATGTAAGGCGAGGACATAAAGGGAATTAAACAACATAAACAAGCGAATCGTTTGATACACGGTGAAATTTTTGTTAAAGGGAAAAAAAGCTACAAACGTTACATCTTAAAAACTCTATTCGAAAGAATGATTAGAGAGATTAAGTGAAATGGAAAGAAGAAATAGCAGAACGGGCATAAAGGGAAGGATAAGTGAAGGGAAAGAAGATGGAGGAGGAGGAATAAATGTTTATGAAGGAGGGACAGGCGTGAAGAAGATGATGGGGAGAGGTAAGGGGAGGTGAGAGCATAGAAACAATGATGACAAGAGAATGAGAGAGAAAGATTTAAATAAAACAACGCAGTTTTAAGAAAAATTAGTCCAACAGAAGAAAAATAAGGGAAGATTCTTGGTCCCGCAGTGGGACCAAGAATGAAAATTCTGTCAACCAAAACCTGTTCGTATCCTGATAACAACTGTTTCAGTAAAGAGAGGAGAACTGTGTTAAAAGTTCTTTAAGGTCTCTTCTGTATGACAGAAAACACGCAGGGTCACAGTCCTGGATCTATGTGTGCCTGATGTCTGTTTGAAGCCACAGCACTATGTAACCCCCTCCAACAGTGATTTGCACTATGTTTCTCAAGGAGAGGTTTGTACAGGGATTTCCGACTGCCTTTGGGGGATAAATCTGGTGCGACCATGCCCGGGGATCTTGACTTCCCCACAACTAGCAAAGCCCTGTTGAGAACCTTTTAACTTACTACATAGGTTGTCGGGAAGTCTTTTAGCTCTAGTGTCTGAGATGATAGAAAAGCTCCTGTCCAAAGCAGTCTCTTTTTGAGACCAAAACAGTTGTGTGTTGTGTTATCTGTACTCATACTTAATTATTCCAGAAGAAATACGTGTTTGTCATTTCCAAGATCTTTTACTCTGAACACTAACACGGAAGTTACAGTCCACTTCCCTGTCTCATAGAACTGAAAATGCTGAGCAGTTTGAAGACAAAAATCTGTAATAAAACTACAGAGCTACACTGGCCCCTGACTGCCCTGATCTTCATTACTAAACCCTCCCAGAATTTTTTTAACTGACACCAAGTCAGTTTACCAGTTATTTGCTCCACTGCAGCCCACTTTGAAGAGTTGGCTTCTGTTGTACTCTTGCAGAGGAGTCATGTCAAGAAAATACAAAGTTTTGCTAAAGAGTGTAAGGAAGTAACAGTAGCAGCAGACCACAGGCTACATGTACAGTTTACATGTTAAAAACGGGACAATGTGCAATTTCATCCCTATCATGTGCAATATCTCCATGTACAATCACTGGGACACATTAGTGTCAGGAAACAGTACTCTGGGACACATTAAATGCGTGATATGCAAGTATAATTCCTCCAGTTTTATATGTAAAAAGAATTATTGCTTTGTCTTATTTGGTTGCAATTCTACCGGTATCTAAAAATAGATATGAAAATGGAAGTGAGGATGTTCCTGTCGGTTTAAAGGGGTTTATTTTGAGTGACATGTCAAGAATTTGCTAGGAATTTGTTACAATTTGCAGACATCAAATCAGAGGCTTATAAAAACTTGTAGCATTCTCACTTAATTCACTTAAATAAACCTCAATAACAGGGGCATCATCCTTTGGCAGAATAAACATTTTAATTAATCTTAATCAGTCTCACAGTGCTTCTTTAAAAGTTCTCATTTGAATGAACCGAAATTACATGAAGAAGCATTCACCAACGCCTTGTTAAATATATATGAACTATTTATTGATGAGTGTTTGTTTTATTGTTTATTCACTGATAGTTTTTGTTAGCTATTATTTCAATGTCCACCAGATAAGTTATGGCAAAGGTCTGGAGGGAGAGAGTCCCTCAAATTGTCCCCGAAGGACAAAGGTTATTGTAAATAAAGATAGTGTCTTTCTCTTCCAAGTGTGGAAGACCCACATCTGTGTCTTTAAGTCAACATTCCTACAAACAAACCTGATGGTAAAAACAGACAAGCGATGACAGAGAATAACCAAGAGAAGACAGCAACGGTGAAGATCTGATGATGACTGAGACAAACCAAGGGGCATAAATACTGTGGGGAACTGCTAAGTAAGTGACTGCAGCTGTGACAGATTGACGGCAGGAGAACTGAGGACCAAACATGAGCCGCATTCGGACAGAGCAGTTCTAAGAACGCAGTTCTAAGAACGCAGTTCTAAGAACGCAGTTCTAAGAACGCAGTTCTAAGAACGCAGTTCTAAGAACGCAGTTCTAAGAACGCAGTTCTAAGAACGCAGTTCTAAGAACGCAGTTCTAAGAACGCAGTTCTAAGAACGGTCCTCCTTGAATTTCGTTCTGATAACTGTCCTTTCCCAGGGGAACTGTTTCAGTTTGCATTCGCACATGAGTCGGGACCTGATAGAGACTGATGGGACGCAACCGTCTGCGACAGCGACGTGTTACTTTAGTGCCACATTCAACAACAAAACAAAACCCGCGAAAAGAAAGGAGAGAAGAAAAAAACACCACCAAGAAGCAAATATGTAGAGCGGGGAGGCCACCGTGTTCATGGTCTGCATGATGGTGATATTAATCATGGACGATCACATCGGGCGTCTAATATCGAGGCTGGAAGAGCTCACAGAGAGAGTCAGGAGACGATACTTTTTCATTTCATGAAGGAAGGAGAGCAGAGCGCCGCAGACAAAGGAGACAACGTGTAAGTTTAACTTATTAAACACGCGCCGGTTGTGTCCGTGTTGTATGAGTAAACATTTCAGCCGTGACAACAGGACAAGGGGCGTAGCTACCAACCACCACACACCTCCGTCAGATGTGTTCCTATAGAACCCAGAAAAGACCTCGGAAAAGGAGCTAAAATGGTTATAGGAACTAAGGGCCATGGCCCCGAGTTCCTGTATGTGCGAATGATGGAAAAAACGGCCCCGTTCCTTAAAAGGTTATAGGAACGGCCAAAGGTTCCTGCAGTGGGAATGCGGCTGTGGATACTGGATGTGGAATTAAACTGAGCAGGACACGAGTAAAGAACTGAAGAAAGACTATTTCCACAGTAGGTGACGTTCTTTACAAAGAGCTCATTTAGGATAAACAGTTGCACACCTCACATAGTAACAACATTGGGGGGACAGCCACAAACATGTCAATAGTCAGCCTTTCTCAAACAATGTGTGGACCAAATGCTCAGTTTTCATAAACATTATAACAGCCTATATACCAGAGCCATATTCAATATAGCCAAAACCGATCTGTTTCTTAGCAGCTGGGAGGACCTGCTCCTCGTTGTATCAAACAGATAGGGAAGGAAAAGCCTCAACGGGAAAGGACACCACAAGAAAAGTAAAAACGACCAGTAATTTAAAAGACCATTAAATTAATTAAACTATCCTTACTTAATGAAACAGCATAGAAAGTGGTCAAAAATTAAATGCCCCAAAACATCACTAAAGAGTTCCACACACTCAGCAACCGACCAGATGCACTCACACAAATTCCCAGTATGGCTTACAGAAAAGAAGAGAGGAGATAGGTAAATAGGCTGCTTAAGCTTTATAGTTTAGTGAACCATTGTGAGCCTTGTCTGCAATTCTTTAATCATTACTTCAACATGATGTGAGCAGGGGTGTTCCTTTGGCCAAAGGAGGTTTGGCAAAGACTGAAAAAAATAAAGATTGAAAGTATTATTGTATCAATCATCAGATTTTCTCTGTTAGCTGATGATATACACACAAACTTCATTATTTTTTGTGTGCGAAACAATGTTGTGATTCCAAATGTCTCCTTGTCAGTAATAGAATACAGTCTGTGGCGGAAAGAGAGGGAGAAAGACTCATCTGTTGCTGATGTTTAATTTCTAAACTGAAATCAGTCTCACTGAGGTTGATACACATGTCAGAGCACACACATGCACACTTTCAATAACTGTGAATTTGTATGTGAGAAAATGTTAAACGTGTCAGACTGTATGTGTGGGTGTGTATATGTGTGAAATTGACGTTTACTCCTTCAATGCTTCTCTCTGTTTGTGTGACCATCTTAATGCACTGATGTGCCAAACGGTCGACAGAAATGGTTTTGTTTCTTCAGAGGAAAAAAGTCACATCATTGCATTTCAGCCTCCTGATGAGCCATCGCCAGTCGTCAACCGTGCCACAGACCTGGCATTAATCACTACGTTCAGGGAAAAACAAGCAACTGCCACCAATATGCATATCAGCAAGGCACAAATATGAGATGTCTGAGTTACTCAAGGTGTGCCAGTTCTGTTTGTAAAACCCTATTAATTTTGTCTTATATATTGTTGGGTGGCTTCTAATTAGATGGACATGAAACTCAAAAAGTTGAATCAATTCATACAAACACTTGTAATTTCAAATAAGTTAAACTGTACCTTACCAGGGAGGCGTCCTAACCAGATGCCCGAGCCACCTCATCTGACTCCTCTCGATGCGGAGGAGCAGCGGTTCTACTCCGAGCCCCTCCTGGATGACCGAGCTTCTCACCCTATCTCTAAGGGAGAGCCCAGACACCCTGCGGAGGAAACTCATTTCGGCCGCATGTATTCGCGATCTCGTTCTTTCGGTCACTACCCACAGCTCGTGACCATAGGTGAGGGTAGGAACATAGATTGACCGGTAAATCGAGAGCTTCGCCTTCTGGCTCAGCTCCTTCTTCACCACGACGGGCCGGTGCAGAGCCCGCATCACTGCGGACGCCGCACCGATCCGTCTGTCAATCTCCTGCTCCATTCGTCCCTCACTCGTGAACAAGACCCCGAGATACTTGAACTCCTCCACTTTGGGAAGGATCTCATTCCCGACCCGGAGAGGGCATTCCACCCTTTTCCGGCTGAGGACCATGGTCTCAGATTTGGAGGTGCTGATTCTCATCCCAGCCGCTTCACACTCGGCTGCGAACCGCTCCAGTGAGAGCTGAAGGTCACGGCCCGACGATGCTAATAGAACCACATCATCTGCAAAGAGCAGAAACCTGATTCTGAGGTTGCCAAAACGGACCCCCTCAACGCGCTGGCTGCGCCTAGAAATTCTGTCCATAAAAATTATGAACAGAATCGGTGACAAAGGGCAGCCCTGACAGAGTCCAACCCTCACAGGAAACATGTCCGACTTACTGCCGGCAATGAGGACTAAACTCTGACACCGGTCATACAGAGACCGAACAGCCCATATCAAGGAGTCCGGCACTCCCTACTCCCGGAGCACCCCCCACAAGAGTCCCCGAGGGACACGGTCGAACGCCTTCTCCAAGTCCACAAAACACATGTAGACCGGTTGGGCGAACTCCCATGCTCCCTCCAGGATCCTGCCGAGGGTATAGAGCTGGTCCACTGGTCCACTGTTCCACGGCCAGGACGAAAACCACACTGCACCTCCTGAATCCGAGATTCGACTATCCGGCGGATCCTCCTCTCCAGTACCCTCGAATAGACCTTGCCAGGGAGGCTGAGGAGTGTGATCCCCTATAGTTGGAACACACCCTCCGGTCCCCCTTTTTTAAAGAGGGGGACCACCACCCCGATCTGCCAGTCCAGAGGCACTGCCCCCGATGTCTACGCGATGCTGCAGAGGCAAAATCTTTGGCTTTACTAAAGCCAAATCAAAATGGATACAAGGCAAAGTGGAAAACTGTTCTGTGAGCAGACGAGTTTATATTTTAATTTATTTATTTTTTTTCTGGAAATCATGGATGCCGCATTCCACTAAATCAGAGAGTGAACTGTTTTTAGCTTTCCAGCTGTCAGCTCAAAAGCCTGCATTTATGATGCATTAGCACCAATGCAATCGCTGACTTGCACATATGGAAAAGGGGCATCAATGTATTTTAGTGAAAAATATGCTCACACCAGACAACTTCTCTTTCATGGAAGGCGCAAAGTAAGAGTACCGGGATGACCTTTCTATAAACACACTTAAAACATTTGATTCAGCATGAAACACAAAATATAACAAAAAAGACCCAGGACTGTTAAGTAGCTAGAATTCTGTCAGACAAGAATGCAACAACATTCCTCTATCAAAGGTCCAGCAACTGGTGTCCTCAGTTCCCAGATGTTTTCACCCCAGATGGATGCTATCCAGTGGTACATATGTTGTAGCCATCAAATTCAAGTTGCAGGAAAGATTTATTCACATTTTACACAGCATTCCAACAGCATTCCAATTTCAAGTTGGTTTGTGAAATTTCTCTGATTGTGCATAAGATGTTCAGGAATGACAATATTTAGTTTCTGCTGCCAGTGTAGTGTAGTATAGTTAGGTAACTCCCATGTATAGTATACCCAGAAAGTATAACTTTCTTTACAGTGTGAAGCCAGATTGTATGTATCTATCTATCTATCTATCTATCTATCTATCTATCTATCTATCTATCTATCTATCTATCTATCTATCTAGATAGTGTTTCTCCATGTGTGTGTGTTACCTCCAGTTGTCTCCAAGTGTGTGCTAGGTTATGTATTTTGAAGTGGAAGCTTCTGGGTAGTTCAGTTACACTTCTCCTCAGAGATGCAGCTCGGCCCAACAGACTGGTTTTCTTGCCCTCCATCATCATCAGCTCAGCATGGCTGCTCTGCAGATGGGCGAGAGGAAAGACACATTTCACAAGTCAACAGGTAGAACCCAATATAGAGTATATTATTTTGCAATTGTACAGTAACTTTGATGCCCGAATACTGTGAAAACGTCCTCCAACACTTCTTTAGATGCATGTAACTTTTGTTTCACTTCGACTTTATATATCCATTGAGTTTAAACAATGAATAACATTTCTGTCTTACATAAACCTGACAGTTACAGAAGCAGTCAAACATATTGAATATCTTAAATGTAAAGTATAGGTACTTCATGCTCAGCTTTGTGCCCTGTATATTGTGCTATTTGTCTTTGCCATCACCCGTCTCACTGTTTTTGTCACAGTGTCAACTATTCTACAATCTGCTTTGTAGTCATGACTGCATTGGTAATGCGCAAAGAATTTGAAACAGTATGAGAGACTTACTTTGAAATGTCATGTTATTATCTTTCTAAACTTGGAATAAAAAAATTATATTGCGAATAAATCTATGTCAATCTCTGTAATCAGCACGAGACATTTACATTACATTACAGTCATTTTGCAGACACTTTTATCCAAAGCAACTTAACAATAACATTTCAGTCGTTGCATCTACAGAGCCAAATGCCGACTTGAATAAACAACATGACAAGTCGACCCGTTGGCGCTAATGCGCCTCTAAACTGGTTGCTATCCACCAAGAAAACCCAAAAGGAAAAGGGAAGTACGAACAAACTGAGGAAGGAAATAGCCGAAACGTCGGCACGAATGAGTGAAAAGCAGGGGTGAGACTGAAACTGAGCTCATGTTATCTTCCAAAACTGTTGAAGCAGTTGACAAAAAAAATGTCCCACAATGTCATTGATATGGAATTAGTTTGGACTCAAATACAAAAACAAATACATTTTTGTCTCTATTTTAAAATGTGTGAGACTGTATCTTTAGTGAAATGCATCGTAAATGCAGGGAATCTCTCCTGTTACAGCAGTTGCTCTCTGCAAAGGAGAAACCTTGAAAAGACTTCAGAGTACCTTTTTGTTTTGTTATTGTTTGTGACACATCTCACAATGAAAGGTTTGAGGGAGACGCAGATATTTTCAGCAGATTTTACTCACTGCTTCACCACTTTTGACCACTTTAAAAGCAAAACTTTGTAACACCTTTGCGGCTCCAAGGTTCAGTAGGAATAACAAAAAATAAAAAATAAAAAACACAGAAAAAAAGCAATGGTACTTGATAGTAGACTGAGGAGTCATTTATAGAAGCATTTTAGAAAATGCTCTATTTTGTACCACCAAAATATTTTCCTTCCTTCTATCTTCTTTTGTTTGAGTACTGAGTGAGGAGAGAGGGAGTAGCAACTTTTGCCTTCTTTTTAGTGTACAAGGACATAAAAATAACTCCAGATATTGTAATATGTAAAGGAGGCTGGAGGGCGTGGTGCTGGATGTACATACATACTTGTAACTTCCACTTCAACTCACTGCTTCTTTGGGTTTGGGCACCTAAACCACCACGCACACATACATGCACACACATGCTCACACACACACATATAAAATATCTGTGACACAAGGCTGCGTTTTCATGTTGATTGATTTCTATTTGGAAGAGGGCTTTACTTATCTAACAAATGTCGCAAATATTCTGACACGTGCAGCTTCTTTGATTTTATCCTCACGGTGAAATTGTGGGTTAGTATCAAGTTCGCTAAGTTGCCAATTAACATGAGAGCAGACATATCTTAACTTAAATAAATGGCAAATAAAATAAAGTAAAAATCTTGACACAGACAAGGTCCGGAACTGAACTTTGAAAGCCGATCAATGATTGGAAATGAAGAATAAGGACACACACTACTACACACTATATGTATAAGACCACAGTTCTTTATCAACTATGCTTCATCAGTAATGGTACCGCATTCAATTTATTTTAGTTCACACATTCTGTTCTTGTTTTCAATGTTTTCACTCCATATGTTCACGTCACATTTGTTTTCACATGTTCAAAAATCTCTTTCCCTATAATTTGAATTAAGATTATAAAGAAAAAAGTCTGCCTTTACCTCTACAACAGTTTTACTTCTTTTTCATATCTTCCATTCTTTCATTTTGACTCTTTTTCTGTTGACGCAAGTGGTCTGTGCGGTGATCACTGGTGTTACAGTAATTGGTATAGTTAATTTATTTCCCCTGCTTTTCTTCACTTTTTGGTCATTCTAAATATTCTTTTCATCATTGCCATTTAATTGATCGATTTTTAGAAAGAATTTCTTCAATCTGCCTTAATTATTTCAACCGTCTTTTACCTTTTCATAGTGTCCACTCTCTATTGTAATTCATCTTCCCTTTCTCGTTGTATTTCTCCTGTCCCTTAATTTTCCAATCATTTATTTGTTTGTTGAGCACATTCTGCTTTTAACAAGTTCTCTTCTCCCTTTTATTTAGAGATTTCCTCCTTTATTAATGCCTTTTTGTATCCTTGTCCCATGCTGAATAAAAAAAATTCTTCATCTTTATTCTTTACTGTGAAGCTTCACTCTCCTCCACTTGTACTTGCCTAATTCATCTATCTTTTTCACTTTCTATCCATTCCCTCGCTTAACTCTCCTGTGATGCTTCTATCTTTGCCTCGATCTTTTTTTTACTTAATTTCCCATCTCTTTTCTCTTTCCACTCTTTTCATTTTCTGCATCGATAGCTACTTGATTCTACTTTTCCCTTGTCGTTTTTCATTAAGATCTGTCCCTATTTGAATATTTAAATCTCTCTTCGACTCAGTGTGTGGGGGTTGTGTATATATGCATGCATGTGTTTTTGCTGCACTGTCATCAAATAGGCGGTGGCCATTTTTCAACGTCAACGATTCTGATGGAGATCCTATCGCTCTGTGCTTCATGGCTATCCATCCCCTTCACTTAGCTAATAGCCACAGCGTGAAAAACATGGAATCAAAAGCAAAAAATAAATGAGTGGAAGGTAAATATGTCGTCGGTCACATTCTTCTAACAGTCAGGAAATTATACAATTTACTCGCTGATGGCAAATATTGATTTAAAAGGAGACATGGAACTAGTGGGGAGGAAGATGAAGGGTGTTGTTTTGTTGTTGTTTCTGTGAAGGATGTCACTGATCCAAAGTCAAAGAAACGAGGGAGAGGGGGAGAGTGCAAGATAGACGCGTCGATTAAAATGCATGAGATCCTAAGTTTGAGATAAGTGCTGAGAGAGGGATCTTGGAGAAATGGGACAGTGGAGGGAGGGGGATGTATGGATGGCTAGTTGTGATATATGCATGCCTCCAGTCAATCTCCATGCAAGGATGGACAAAGAAGCACAGGCCCGAGGACAGAGAGACACAAAAATGGAAGTGGAAAGAACAAAAATAAAGACATGAGAGAAATCAAGAAAACTAAAATAGCTCATTGATTGCAATCCCTTTAGAGTGGCTGAAGAAGGAGCCGCCCAACAGCTGACAGGGACTTAAAGGTGAGTGAGAGAGAGGAAAATATAGGCTTTATGTCGTAAAAATAAGTGAAAATACGAGTAGAAACAAAACGTCACTGGCCCACCCATCTCAAGCCCCAACTAAGTGACCAGTAAAAGTCTAGATTTTTCTCATTGTCATGGAAGACATGCTGCCAAATGTTGGGAATGATGGCTGTTGGGGAAAGTTCAGCTTCTTAAGAATGTCCACAGATGGAAGGTGGAAACAAACTGGTAAAAGCCAGTGCTACCAGGTGACATGACAGTCTCTTGCTTTCCAATTCACTGTGATACTCATTAACATTACCATGTTACTTAAAACCTGAAAAAGAGAAACATGCATGGAACATGGAAACACATCCCTGCAGAACTTAAAAACTTAAAAAGAGAAACAGCTGCCAAAGTGAGGCACAGTATCTAAATGACACATTAACTGCAATGTTTATAAAAGTATCAGGCTCCCACGAGAGAAGGCACTGTCTGCATCAAATAATGTGAGAAAGTGCTGAAGGTAAAGCCCACCTGAATGTGGTGCTATACGAGGCTCATCCACCAGCGATCCTTTTGTTCTTTGAGATCAAACTATTGTCAACTGACTAAATACATATTAGAATTCCGTTTCTAATTTTTTTAGAGGTTTCTTAGAAAAGCGTGATGCAATGTTGAGTGCACAACCTGCTTAACTTTATTAGGTATAAATGAATGTTATCCCCAGAAAACATAGTTTTTGTGTTTTGTTTGCCAAAGAGAAAGAAGAGTCAGGATATGAATAACTAAAATCCTTTATCTTCAGTTGAGTTTTCTCATTTAGGTCTTTTTTTTGTCCAGCATCTTGCTCGGTTCTTGAAAAGAAGAGGAGTATTCTAAAGCCAGCCTAAAGTAGACATAAAAAAAAATGTGATAGCATAAGTGGCATATTTACCTCCTGGGCAATCTTGAGATTGATAAATGAAAAAAGAAAGAAAAGTTTGCCGCTGATGAACCTTAATGCAACAAATATAGGACGTGAAACAAGAGTACATTAGATAAATGACTCAAATGCAGGACTACAACTCAGGAGACTGAGATGTCCTTTCGTGAGAACATTTACATTTTTGGAACCAGGCTTTTCAGTGTTAAAGCCAAACAAGGAAGGCCTGAGAACAAACATAATTTGAAATGTCGTGCAATGTCTGCAATCCTGAACTGCAAAAATGTGGGATTTCAAATTACCGACCTGTATCACACAGACGTTCTTTTTATTTTTGAAATATTAATAAATTTAATTAACCACTTCCATTGAAGAGAACCAAAAAGCCATACCTCATGAACTAAACACATCAAGCCAAATTGTAAAATGGTCCTGAAAAATAGGTTGCTATTTGGTTTTTGCTTGCTTGTCATCCGTCCCCAGCCAGATTATGTTCAGAATTATGTTCAGAATCTGGCTCAATGTCTGCTTCTCCATCCCTCTGTTCTTAAACTGAAACCCAAAGCACACTGCAGTGGAGAAGAGCTCCTCCAGTTAGAGTTTGGAGGTTATTTTTGCAGTCTGGCAACGACTGAGCTGAAGATGTCACAGACAGTGTCGGCAGTGGCACCAAGTAAGAGATGTACACACCACTACCAGATAAACACAGGTGAACTCCCTCTGTAAATAATATGGATGTAAACTTGGAGCTAGCAGTTCAGTGTTCTGGGTACAGATACTCTCCTTCACATTGATATGTCCAGAATTACACCATCTGTTGTTAACATGCACTGCGATACCTCCATCTTTACTTCTGCTCCCAATGTCTCTTTAGGCTTGTGTCACCTTGAAGCCGGGTAGATACACATTATACTGCATTTTGAATTGAAATTTCTTTTTTTTGTGATCTTCTGAGTACTCCAAAGTCATCCATTTTATTTGCTAGCGATCTGACATTCGCCATTAGTATCGAGAGACTACCTAATCTGAAGATCCTTCACCTGTTTCTCTAACTTGCTCCTGCACGACATCCATAATGTTTACTCTTCAAATTGTGGGGGATTTGGAGTCTTTTTTCCGGCTTTAGTTGAAATTTGGAAATCTAGCTGCTCCCATTTCTAAACAAGTTGAGATGGTATCTCATCATAACAGATGTTGACAAGTGTCAAAATTTACAAAGAATATACACTCAAGCAGCGCAGCTTCTAAACCAGCACAGAAAGTATCGAAACAAAATCCCAGATTTGTGGAAACACTAGCTGAGAGATTAATAACAAAAATACAAAAATATACACAGTACTAGGGCTGAGTATCGCTACTGATTTCCTGAATTGATTCAATTCCAATTAAGAGGGTTGCGACTCAGTTTGATTTCCAATTTTACTCAATATCAATTATACTAATTCAGTTTCAGCTCAAATTTGGTTCGGCGATAAAAGAGGTTTTCCCAATAATAATTGCAAAAAAATAAATGAATAAATGAAATACCCTTTTCGGTCAGGTACATTATTAAAACTTTTGCTTTGCTTTTGTCAAGCTACACGTCTGCCTTCAGGCACAACGGTGCTCCACAGACAGCACAGGTTCTTCCATACTTCATGCATGAATCTCGTGAAAATCTCACGTGAAATTACGCTTGTGTGTTTTTGTGCAAAGGGATTCCGAACACAGATGATTCCAAAAATGGCATATTTTCAAAAGAAAACTATTCAAGGAATGTATTAATTGATATTGGATTTATCAAATGAAAAATTAAAATGAGAAAATACATTTTTAAACCCGTCCTACACAATACTATCTGTGCTCCTGCAACTTGCTGCCAACTTTGGTGCGGTGCATACTAGAACATTTTAAATGACTTCTTCTTGTTAAATTTTCCAAGTCATTCCTACTGTGAATTCAGAATAACATTGCTTGGTAATCAGTATATCCTGGTGACACCTTCTTTTGGTATTCCAAATAAACACAAATTATTAACACAAATGGAAGATATCTTCTACAGGCTTTCTGTTTATTGGTGTCTCCTCCTTGCAGTTATGATGGTAGCCATGCCAAGTGCAAAACTGAAGACGTGCTTTTTTTCTCGGTGGTAAATAATGGCCTAATCTGTGGTGAATTGGAGGATCAGAGCTTTGTAAATCAGTTGGCAATGATTAATTAAATAATCTCCTCCCAGATTTTGGTCTTCTGAAAGGAAAACTCTCTGTCTCTCTGGCACACAGTTACAACTGCACCTCGTGAGTAAATACCAACAATAATTTATTCATGCCAAAACATAATACAAAACATAATAACTCAGGATCATAACCTGTAAAAAGGGAACAAAATAGGGGAAAACTACATTTCGGCACATTACTTGTTGCTTTAGTCCAAATAATTAGATATCTAATTCACAAAAATGTTAACAATGTGATTAAACTGAACTGAATAATACTGCCTTAATCCCAAAAATAAGAAAATATTTTGGCAGCATAGAATAATCAAGGGTAGTCTACAACAAAAGTCATCAACTGAGTATTGCTGTTAGCAGAAATGTACCCTTGAAAGCTGTTGAAATTGTACCATTCTGTTATATTTTTTGGTGTATTAATGACAATAAATAGAATATTAAAACTTGTTTCGTATAGTATAGTTGCATTTTTTAATCACTAACTCTAACCGTTTAATCCCAACCAACCATGACTGACAGCCAAGATTAAAAAAAAGAAAAAGTACATTCTTTGGGCAATATTGAGTCAGGGGGTCACAAACTCAATCTTTGCATGACATTCTTTGGTATATCACCACCTTCCTCCAACAATTTTTATTACACATTAAAGTTTCATGTAATATGAAAGAAAGGAATTAAATGATCCTGTACCTCAGAAAATATAGTCATTTTATCATTTTTGAGCCAATCTTTTGCACTGTGGAAAAAATATCTGTTACACACTCTTTAGTGAGCTTTAAAGGGCATTTTGGAAAATCTGAGGTAAGGTTCTTCAAAAAACTTTTTCAAATTATTCTAAGTGAATATTTTAAACAGTTGTTCACACAAAACAAATTCAAAATAAGTAAACAAAAAATATATGTAAAGTTGAAAATTTCACTGTGTTCAGCATTAGAGAGAGAACAAGAAATAAATTTCAGTACTTATTTTAAAAAGAAGATCCTAAAACATAAAAGAGCTACATGGGATAATTGATTCACACAACAGATAAGAGGGAAATACGGAGGAGTAAGGACAGAGAAAGAACGAGGTTCGGAACAGGGTTAGTGGAGGGAGAAAATCAACAAGCAATCATAAGTTTAATTTGGTCTCCATATTAATGAAAGCTGAGTTGAAATGTCAGCAAAAATGCAGTCATACATGAATAAGATCTAATGCATTTTGAGCATTACTCTTTTTTTCCTTTTTTTGCTCTACTTGCAGATTCATCTTATGCACTAAATGAGGGAAGTTTGTCAAAGGCTATGTAGCAGAACAATCTTCTCTAAAGTTTGGGGACAGCGATAAGGATGCATATCCATCCATCCTCCTCCTCATCATTTCTTTTTTCCCTGTCCTTGTCTCCATCTGAATTGTTTCCACACTTCTCTTTGTCTGTTTCTTTCTGCCCTTTTTTAACTTCGATTTCCTTTCTTATATTTAAATACATTTCCTTCTTTTAATCAGAAGATAGAATATCTTGTTACTTCTTTTTTCTATTTAATTTTCTATTTATTTATTCATTTATATATTAATTTATTTAGTGGTACCCTTTGCAAACTATTTCCCTTTATAAAACATGAATAGAAGTAGTTTAAAATAAAATTGTATTTTCTTGCTTATCCTGTACTTGAGCTACATAAGTGTTTGTTTGTTCATACATTTGTTTTCAAGTAATGTTGTCAGTTCCAGTGGACCCACCATATTATTTGTTTTTTAAATCAATGTAGCCACAACCCTTCATGTAAAACACAATAAAGTCAGTATATGTGGTAAATACTTACTATTTGCCTCTGTTAGATAATGTTTCTGAATAATTATGCCATCCATTTTGTAACAAAATATTGGGGGGAAAAAGCTAACATCAGGATATGGGTGAATTTTTTTTTATTTTGAACAAATTTAAGTTAAACAATATACAGAATTTTAACACAATTATGTCAGCCTAAAAGCACCAACACCAACTGAACAGACACACTATCCATGTCACTCTATAAAAACCATCTCCTCCTTTGAACACATATTGTCTTCATGCTACCCTTACTGTATGAGTGTTGCAGATGTATTTCATCTACTTGATGTATGTATATTGTGTGTTTCGGTCTATCTTGGGTCCACAAACCTCACAGTCATTCTTTTAGTTGCTACTCATCACAGCCTGGAATAATGAAGATCAGGATATTTAATTTTCATTCCATTTACTTCTCATTAACTCCAGCTTCTGCAGTTGGCTGTTGTTTTGTGGGTTGGGTTCAAAGGACACCAGCATCCTCCTCCAAAATTCCTCTTCAAAATGGCTGCAGAAGCGAGAAGAGATTTGAGGCTTCACCAATGCGTCCCCCCCCCCCCCCAGCTCCTCGACAAAGAATAATTTTCCCTGGAACTTTTCTGTGTTCCATGCTCTCCGGAAGAAAAATTAATATAAGATGTCCAAGATGCTGGTCAGTTAATGCAGCTGTAGCAAGCCACATGCTTGTCCATAATGTCCTGGTCCTGGCTACAAACTCTCCACCACATTTTGCCTTCTTTTTTTGGCACATAGGACACCAAGGAAGTGTCAGCTGTGAACACAAAGTTGGAAGGGTTGATGGGCCTGTTCTTTGTATTCAACAGCTGAGGTGGGAGCTCTGTTTTTGTTTTGTAGCTACCTTTGCTATTTACCTGTTTCAGCTCCTGTCCCAACTTGCGTTAAGTAAAAAAAATGCAGGTGCTTTTGTGTCTGCTGAGTCTCAATGTCATGACCTGGTGTCCGTTTCACAAAGCAGGTTCAACCAACTCTGAGCCTATTCCTGATCTCTGAGTTGATCTACTCTGAGATAGAAAACCCTGAGTTTTCGGTTCCAGAAACGCTGATTTGAGTGAGGTTAATCAACTCTGAGTAGGTTCACCTTGAGTTTAGCGCGTGCGCCACAACTTTAAAAAGCCAGCATCAATGGAGCCCCGATTCAACGAGTCACCATGGCAACGGGGAAGAGGAGGGGCTACGTTTTTCACCAACCTCGAATTGGAAATCTTAATGCGCTCATACGGCGAGTTTCAACACATTTTTAGAAATAAGTGCAACACCGCTGCAGCAGCAAAAGTGTAAGTTTAAATGTAGTCCTTTGCAATCACAATAATATTACAGGGAAACTGCTTGAATGGTAGCCCACTTATTTATTTCATTTAGGTGCAATCCCGCAGGGGAGAAGCGCTCTTGGCAGCAGTTTCAGATGAAATATAAAAACATTGTTCAAACAGGTGAGACGTCGGCATGGAGGTACCTCATTTTGATCATGTTTTACACTGTAAAGTAAATAATAAGTGGCTATTAGACTGTGCAGTTATTTTATTCCCAACATAATGCTGTTTTCACACACATAAATGTCTTCTCATCTATATCATGTTCTGTTAAATAATTAAGCCTATTTAAACTAACACAGACTTCTACTCAGCTAACAGAAAGAAGGCAGATGCCCGTAAAACGGGTGGTGCCCAGCACCTCCACCTCTAACGGGAGGCCTGTGGCTGAGGGAATCCCCGGAGGGAATCCAGCCCCAAGACACAAGTGTCTTTATAAAATATATTAGGCCTATATATGTCTTTTTTAAGCCTATTCATACAAATATTTATTTGTCTTTTATGTCTTTTTTTTCTTTTGTCCCAACACATTCTGATGGTGCTGCTCAAAAAGATAATTGTCTGTAAATGCAAAAATCTATGCACGGTCTGATAACCATCTCCGACGAATATTTATTTCTCTGCGCAATAATGCTGCACCTTCATCCACGGGATCATTGTCAAAAGGACATGTTCGTGAAAAAAGTCGCCTCCTACTGTGCCTAATGGACTTCTAGAAGTAGAAGAACTCGCTCTGCTGACTGAATGAATGAGGAAATCAAATGGCGTGTGGCTGAAAGAGGGCGGAGACAGAGAGAAACTCGAGGTTTCTTGAATAAAACCTGGTCCCGACCAGGTTAGGTTCAGAGAGTCTGTTACTACGGTAACTGACCGAGAGGTTAAGTTACCTCTCTTTGTGAAACAGGCTGGAGTTACCCCTCTTTCTCTGGGTTGAGTTACCTCCCTTTGTGAAACGGAAAAAGTTTCCCTCATTTAAGGGTTAATAAACTCAGAGTTTTCACTAAACCTGCTTTCTGAAACGGACCTCTGGACTCCTTGTGTACACCTGCAAGTTCCACGCATGTGATGAGGCAGCATCACAGACAGCTCAGATCTTTTTTCTGTATTTTGCAGGTTTAGGTGGTTTAGGTGTACGGCATGAAGGGGAAGCAGCTCCTAAATGTTTCAATCTTTCCCAGTTTCTGGATTCCATAGGGATTCAATATCCATCCAGGATGGAAAGTTCAAAAGAAGCCTCTGTGCCCTGAATGTGAGTCAGTGCCATCTGTTTACATCCTGGCCTCATCCTTATCACATTGGAAGCCCTGTAGGTTGGCTCTTTCTTTCGGTAAAAAGACCATTCAGTTTCACAATTCTTTTACATCCATGTTTCTCCACTTGCTGACTATTGATGGGTTGTCCGGACCGGTTGGTCCTGTGGCTGATCCTGCGATTGTTAGCTGATGAGCTGATGCTCTGACTGGCTGCTGACAAGCTGGCCCTGTGGCTGGCAGCTGATGAGTTAGTACTGTGGCTGGCTGCTGAGATGGCCCTGAGGTTGGCTGCTGATAGGCAGGGTAAAGAATGAAGTAATTGAAAATCTTATCTTACATGTTCTTCACAGAAAATGAGCCAAGTCCAAGGAGTATGAGGTTTAAATGATAATAAATCTTAATTTCCTTTTCTTTTTTCTAAAATAAATATTGAAAATGGGTCCCACAGACTTGAACGCCACAAAAGGGTTTAGGCACCAAACCTCCAAACATCAAAAGCAGCAGCCATTAAAAGCTCAGCATATATTGAACACATCATTTTAGGACTTACAATGTATGCTTATACTAGAGGACACAACTGTCCAGTGCTTAACTGCAATGGTCATCATCTAAAATTACACATGGATTGTTTTGTACGTTATTGCTCTTATAAAGCATTTAAGCTGCATGCATAAAAATATAAAGTTAATGTCACATTTACATATATTGAGCTTGTTTTGTATGCTGAACATTTAATCCGTTATCTCTCTGACAGAGTACATGCTGATTGGACATTTCATGCAAGGGGGTCGTAAGGCTCCTCTGGCTTTCTGAGTCAGAAATCCGACTTTGGGGGTTGTTCCAATTTAACTTTCCCACAGAGGTTCAAATAGAACAAAACATGAATATGGATAAAGACCGCTGGATTAACTAAAAAAAATGTTTTTTTTATTAATGTTTTATGTGGAAGGAAATGTAAAAAATGCACAAGGTATTTTTTTTCCATTCACCAAAATTAGTACATACCAAATTTTCTCTGATAAAAACTGGAATTCTATCAAATGTCTTTTTATTATGGCAAGAGGTGCAGCTGACACAAACAAATTAAAGTTGGCCTTTAATATTGAGGATAAAGATGAGGATGGGGAGGATGGAGGGTGTGTAAAGAAAAAAATGCCTAATTATCATTATAATATCCATGTTTAAGACAAAAACAGTAATTGTTACTGATTTTATTTACTCAATGAATGAATCATTTTCTCTTAACATTTTGTTGTACTGATTTAAGCTTTTGTCAGAGTGACACATTATGGTGCATAGTGGCTCTGTTTAATTGATTAATTCTGGACCTCTCTGGATAAATCTGTCCACTGTTGCAAATCTTTCATAATAAAAGCCCTGCTAAGAACTGGAGCATTTCCAAATTAGAAGGAACATTAATTGGACATGGTGCAGAAAGTGTTACGCTGTGGTAACAGCTTGTGAAGCTAGCTAGTTTCTTTGATTTTTTTTTGCCTGTTCACTACTTCCTTTATCCAACTTTCTGGCACACAGTTTGGCAGCCTTGCTTCACAATCCACCTTAAATAGTTAAACATTTTCAACCTATGCAACACAAATTCTGAAGCGGGTGAAAAAGGATGGCTTAGTTTTGCAAATTTATCAGATATTACTGGGATTATTATTGGAATAAACTGACTTCTGATTGACTGGCATATGAATACAAAGTTATAAGGAAATTAGGCATAAGTGCTTATGAGCACCATGTTAGATTTTGTCTTGAGGCATTAAAAAATTGCTCCTTACAGAGGCCTGATGCCCAGAAATGTGGGTACTCCTATTAAATCTGGCTGACTGACTCCTTCCACATAGTCAGAAGCCAGGTAGTTAACATCACTGCACTGGTACTTGCATTCCTGCTACTTGCTCCACAAACTCTCAACAGAGTGAAACATAAAGTGATGTTAGTCCAACATCTTCCAACAAGGCTGTTGTAAATCCATATTTTTGATAAGCCTGACTTTAATAAAGAAATATGCTTGTGACCACACCAGTTAGCCCCATACAGCTGGACTGTTGGTGGGAACTGCCAGCAACCTTGCAAATAGGTACAAATAATTTGTTACATCTCTTTATGTCTGTGGGTTGATGTTTATGTATTAACAGCTTTCTAGCTTGGATCAGCAAACAAGAACTATTATCAAGTCTTTAGGCTATCTTGAAAACGTTACTCGTCACATATGCTTTTGTGTGTGCTTAACATGCGTTCATAAAGCATCTCTGTGGGGTTGTGCTTATAACTGTGCCCTCTTTCATTTGTAACCTAACCCAAAAAAATGGTGTCACAGTGTCATGACCAGACATTTCCAGAAAGGATACCTCTGAAGTAAAGGTTTGTTTAAGTTTGCATAGTCAAACTAATGACACCCTGTCAACATGGTTAAAGGTTAGAAAAGCTGTGTTCCTTATCCAGCACAAGAACCTTTCTACACTGTCTGTTCCAGTACGGCTTTGTGTCCTGTTTGTTCATTACAAAAATTGCGGGTGGTTGTATCTCAGGAGGAAGCTCAGCGGTCTGCCAGTTAGAGGGACATGTCGAATTGTACTTGGACAAGACACTGAACCCGACATGCCATCCATCAATGTGTAAAATGTAAGATAGAGGAAGAAAAGCACTGTGTGCCTGTAAAACTGTGTAAGCAAAGATGTGCTGTATGTGAATAGGTGATTGTGGCTTGTAGTGTAAAAGTGCTTTGAGTGGTCAACTAGAGTAGAAAAGTGCAATAGAAGTACAGTCTATTTACAAAATCTAAATGGGAGAGTTGAAGCTGATGCATCTCTGAGCTAGCAATAAGGATAGTGAAAGAGCCAAAATGACATGTATTAAGGCGGCACCAAAATGTAGCAGAGCACTCTTACCAACAACTGATGTCAACTGAGTCACCCCTGTTTTGTCAGTATAAATGATAATGGTAATTAAAGAGTACAGTAACAGCAACAGTTTAACAAGAAGAACAATATGGCACAATCACTGTATGAAAAGGGTTAAATGTGTTTTATTCATCCATTCAGCTACCCTGACCTCCTATGAGGCTTAGCTTTGTCTAGATTTTGGTATTCGTCACTCTTATGACTCTTGTAACTTGTGACTTATGGCCTCTAAAAGTGTACTTGTCAGATACAAGGATTATCATTCTTTAAGCTTGTTGGTAATTATTCTGTACCATATCACAGCCTTCTGCCATTTAACCCATCCTCATGTTTCAACCTTTTCCTCTTTTTCTTACTAAACAACATATAAGTGAATGCAGGAAAAAGTGAGAGAAAAGGGGGAAAACACTGTTATGCTTGCTAAAGTGTGTGTGTGTGTTTTGTGTGTGCCTCAGCGTCTCCAGCTGAGATGGATTTTCTGCAAGCTCTGAAAGAGCAGGAAGTGGCTCTGTGATACCCCATTTATACTGCCAGACACTTCAGCCTGTGTGCAAGAGTATGTGTGTGTGTGGGTGTGTGTGTAAGAGAGCGAGAGAGACCAAGAGAGCAACACGAATAGAAGAGACACCAAGAGAAGCCACATGAATATGCTTGAGTGACATCACCCTCCATAAACCGGTTTTAGTCTACAATAACTGCAACAATACTTACAACTTCTTTAACAAACTAATTTTCAAAAAATTATATTCAAACATTTTTTTCCAAACAAATGCTAGGGGTGCTTTATGTTAAAACACAGGAGGTAAAATGTGATTATTATTAATAATATTATTTTTATTTCTCATTTGATAAACAAAGGAGACATACAGATTGTAAAAATGAAATGCTACCTATATTCTAGCTTTTAATATGTAACATTTTGCTGTCTCCCCAATGCAGAAAATCTGGAAAAGCACATATCCAACAACAGATTGATGCAGGGAACACTTTGCCACACCATCACAACTTGTGGTTATTCTCCTTCCAGGTAATTCACCATCGACCCACTCTATTGTATTTTGAAAATGTAAAATCTGATAAGAATGTAAATTATATATTTGTATTATTAATTAATATTTTTTCTCTCTTTACCATCATGATAAAGACTATTTATCAGTGTTGCTGACAGTTTCATCAATTTGAATGCTTCCAAAAAATGTGAAAAGAAAAAAAAAAAAAACAGGTGAAGACTTCTTTCTTTCTAAATCAGCAACAACAAAAGACCTGGCAACATGTTTTAACTGTCACCATGGAAACATGGAAACCAAATGAATGAGCTGTTTGACCAGCCAGTAAAGACAACTTGCTGTTCAGCCTCGCGGCAAGTCACGTGTGAGTTTTGGTGTGTGTTTCTTACGTTGTGTGTTTAGCTGGAAGCTTATTTGTACAAAGCAGGGAGGTCAAAATCTCTACAAGTCTGCTGGGAAGGAAAAATCCTAAATAAAAAGGATGACTAAAAAAAATGTCTGTCTGCACTTAAACAGTTGAATGAATGCATACTAGGGTTTAGCAAAGTCATAAAAAAGCTAAAGGAAAAACTAATTGACAATAAGTTTGGCTGTACATAGATTTCCTGATTGATCTGAGTTTTTTTCTGCAGCTTAATTTATGAGAAATGTTCCTGTTTTTCTTGATATCAAGGCTTAACAAGCAGCTTCTCAAAAGAAAGCACAAGCAAGCATGATAGGTGCACAGAGACTTTAACCTACTTTGACTAATGCTGACACTTTGGTAAGTCGGTCCCATAATCTTGTTGACAATTTCCAACACTTTGCAATATAAACCACATTCATCCATTCATATGCATATTTATAAAGCTTTCTTTCATATACAATGGACTGAGCACAAACCACCATATACATATACTCAATCTCATAGTTATAAATGGATTAGGGATGATATGTAGCTCAGTATCTTGTCTGAGGATACTTAACATGTCTACAGAGACAGCTAGGAGTCAAGCCACCAACTTTCCAACCAACAGATGACTGTTCTATTTTCTTAAACTACATTTTAATCTCAGTGAATCCAAAAAGTTAACTCCAAACAAATTGTTGTGTCAAACAGACCTCTCTTCTTATAATGAAGACTGATTGTAGTGAAGGGAAACTTTGTGTCACATAGCAAAAAAGTTGTAACATGATGTATTCTAGTTAATTTACCCAACTTGACATTGCACATCCTGTGGTGTGACTGTTGCATGTACACAATACAATGTCAATTCAAAAACAGTATGTTGTGCTCACTTACTCATACAGTTGTTATTACTACAGAAAAATACAAATGTATTTGGGTGTTTCTGACCGGATAGAACTAACAAACACAGGAGGCTGGATTAAACACACTATTCAGTGGTTAAGAAAAATATATATTTTATACTTAGAAAAAAAAATGTTGGTAGAGACAGTTTGTCAGTCATTCTATTATGTCTTTGGTTTTGTTCCAGTTTTGTGTCTGTGTTTACACATAAATGTGTGTGTGTGTTGCTTTATATTGCTTTTATGTTATTCCAGTCGAGCCGAGATAGAAAACAGTTCGTGATACTAATCATGTTATATTATGTATAAAAGGAATTATTACAGCCTTTCTGTTTTGAGATTCTATGCTGTTTTAAGAGTTAAGTCTTACTAAAAGGAGCAGGTGTTAGTCAACAACACTGCCTCTGTTGTTGGCTTCCGCCACTGTGTGTGTGTGTGTGTGTGTGTGTGTGTGTAACTGGAGTAAATGAGAATAGATAGAGGTTGAAACTGTGTTCTTCTCTTACCTAAACTGCAGGGAGAGGCAGGCATATATAATATAGATTTAAAAAAAAAAGCCTTTTTGTTTTCCACTCTTTAGTTACTCTCTGTTTTGATTTAATGTTAATGCAACCTCTCCTCCTACTCACTTTATTGCAAGACTAATCCAAATAAGCATACAAATCAACTTTTAAAACAAATCATACTAGCTTTGCATAAAGCTAGAATTTCTCTAGAATTATGATTAAAATCACAAATAATTCTGAGGCAAAATATGTTTTTGTGAACTTTGACATTCAGACATTTTTACATAAGTTTCTGCATTAAACTATGCATTAAAGTATGGACAATTGGTGGTCACAGTGCAGACACAGAACAGGAAATATGCATTGTCTGTAAAATAGTTTGTACTGTGAACCAGACTTGAACACTGAGGCTGACCTCGTAACAGTTATGTTTGTCCAGAAACAGCTTTTTGGACAAAAAAAAAATAAAAATTTCATGACATTATAGAAGATAATTTTGTGAATTGGTGTGCAGAATATCTTCAGCTATCAGTTGGTATCAGAAGGAAGTTATGTTTAGGTTAGAGGACTTCTAAGTATGACAGTTCTACAACAGTCATGTCACTATCACCATTCTGTTCGATTAACCAATTTGCCTCTTTTTCTCTATTTACACACCCTACACTTCTTTTTTCCACCAATACAAAACCTCTACTCATCATTTTATTCTTTCCTTTCCACCACAATAACAGAACTGTAATAGTATGGCTCAGTGTGTTTATGAGAATGTGTCCAGCAGACCGACCATGTAGCCTAAACGACAATCTTTATTCTAATGAAGAGGGTGCCAAGGTCATACAGAGAACTGTGTGATGGATGGAGAACAGACATAAATGAACACACACACACACACATATCAAATGCCTTACACATTAACTGTGCAGCAGAGCTTCCAGTGGCTGTGCAACTGCCATATTGCGTATGTAGATGTTCTCTCACAGAGATACACAAACACTTAAAAGGTGGCTTTCCCCTTGAGATGACATTAAACATTAGTCTTGTAACACACATTTAAACAAACCCGCAATGGCCAGAAAATCTGTTGAAAGGTGA